>NC_136510.1:90267668-90300168 GCF_053919585.1 Euprymna scolopes
AGAAATAGTCTCTTGTGTTTTACATCGACCAATGAAGTAACTTACCTCGTCCATCTTTGGTTTTGATTTGACGGAACCTTGGCAAAGCTAAAAACGACGATTCGTAAAACGGGAAGTCTTTGTGGTATTTACAGCGACTTTATTCTGAAAGTTTTTTTTTCAATTGGACAGCTGCAATTTTGTTTATTCTTAAACATATTTGACTTACAAAACTTTTGACGTTTACATTAATAATAATCGTAAAGCAGAACACATTTCGAAATTGCAAAGCCAACATCTAACCATATGATTTTCCCTTTAGCTGGTAATCATAGCTACTAAGATGCCAAAATTAATAACAACTTTTTATATTGGATATTAAATATATCTAAGCATATTTTACCACAGGGCAAAGAAAGCTTGCCGGTTAGTATAACACACACGCACGCACGCGCGTGTATATATATATATATATATATATATATATATATATATATATATATATATATACAGGGTGTCCATAAAGTCCGTGTGCGCCGTAAAATATTTATAATTTTATTTGTGATTGCAATAGAAATAACATGTAAAAAGGATTTGATTTTGGAACAATTCATTTTAAAATTGCACACGGACTTTATGGACACCCATATATGCTACATTACCAAAAGTGTGTTTAAAGTCTGAAGAAATGCTGGTTTATGAAAATTTTCAAACGATATAATGCTTGAAATTGTCGAACCTGACATGGAAACCAATTGTAACGTAAAATGAAATACACTTTTTGTTGCCATCAACGCCTTGTTTTGAAGTCTTGATTTTGCATACACAGTATATAAATGCTCAATTGTGAAATATGATAATTTTGTAGCTTACTCCTTAAGTCAATCATTTTTGGCTTAAAATCCATTGGTATATGAAAATCTACTGAATCACACGAATTCAGTATATTACATATAAGTCCATATATATATATATATATATATATATATATATATATATATATATATAGATAGATAGATAGATAGATAGATAAATAGATAGATGTGTTTGTGTGTGTTTGTGTGTGTATATGTGTGCTATTTTCACCGTCTGCTTCAATGGTATTGAAGCATATAGAGCCTAGTTTTTTATAAAAACAATTTTTCTTAGTATTTTATCTTTCTGCCTTTCTTCATGTTTCCACCGACTATCGTAACATACCCCCTATACATTCTTGTATAACCTACCATATCATCCCTAGGCCCTACTTCTTCACACTCTATACCTAATAACAACCTAACAAACGTAAAATAAATTGCTCTTATTCTTCTATCGCCGATTAATTGGTTTAGTTATATTTAATTACACTACCGTTTAATAATAAAGTTATTCTCGACAAAGGAACCTATATTTCAATTTTTTTGTATATACTAAAAATTCGGGGAGGAGTTAGGTAGAGTTCTCAAAGGTCAAATCGTTAAATTTTGACCACTTAACAGCTAAATTTCTGTCCGAAAACGGATTACAAATATTTTCCTAAATCTCAGTACCCTGTATATCAAATTTCGAGTCTGTAGACTGAAAATTTACTGGAAAATGAGTTATTTCGTAGGGAAATCTACACAGATGACACAGAGACACACGGACCGACACTTTCACTTTTATAGATATATGGATTATTATTATTATTATTATTATTATTATTATTATTATTATTATTATTATTACAAATTGTAAATTAAAAGTGTAAGAGATTGTTTTAGAACTAAGGAGATGTCGTCGAAGTAGCATGTGGTTAGAAATAAGGAGTGGATGCTTGATGTTGTGGCCAATGAAGTAGAGGTATATGAGACGTATGAATAGAAAAACGGCAGAAGAACTGGCTGGTGAGAAAATGCACGGAAGGTTCTTCCAGGATATAGCAGAAGTAGCTGAGGGAAGATCGTGGCAATGGCTTAAAGCTGGATATCTGGCTAAGAGTACTGAAGATTTTGTTTGTGCAGCACAAGAGCAGGCATTAGGAACACGATTGTTCGAAAAAGTGGTTATAGGAGAGGAAGTTGCTGCAGAATTCCGAATTTGTGGTAAGACCCCAGAATCAATTGCGCACCTTGCAGCAGGTTGTAGTGGATTAGCACAGAAAGAGTACCGCAAAAGACACGATCGCATGGGACTCCGGATATATTGGGAGGTCTGTAAGAAGATTGCGGTGAAGTGTGCTGGAAAATGGTTTAAGAAGGTGTCTGATAAAGTGAGAACAAGTGAGGATGGAAAGATAGAGGTATGGTGGGACAAAAGTGTCATAATGACCAAGCAATTGGAACATAATCGTCCAGATTTTTTCGTCATTGACAAGGTCTCAAAAAACTGGCATATTGAAGACTTCTCAGTAGCCTGGGACAGGAATGTGAGCGAGAAGGAGAACGAGAAGTGGAGCAATTGTGCTCCATTGGCCTTGGATATAAGGCGTATACGAGGGGTTAAAAGAGAAATAATCCCGATCGTAGTAGGTACGCTAGGAGTAGAATCAAGTCGTCTGGAAGGACAATTAAAAAAATTACAAATCCCCGAAGTTTTAGGCGGCCTTCGGACTTCTGCTATTGTAGGTACCACCAACATTCTTAGGAAAACCATTGATCTTTGAAGCTCTTGCTTTGGAGCTGGGATTGAGGGATATCCTCTAGAAATAAATTCCATCTCTTTCCAGCGAGACGTTGATAAACGAAATAAGAATTATTATTATTATTATTATTATTATTATTATTATTATTATTATTATTATTATTATTATTATTAATATTATTATTATTAAGAACTCTTATATAAACCTTAGAAAAATCTATTGTTCACTATTTTATCTTTCAATAAACTTACCTGGGAATATATATATATATATATATATATATATATATATATATATATAGTCATCAACATACAGTAATATTTCGTTGTATCACTGCTTATCAGTGAGGCTAGACTAGCTCCTTTCCCAAGCCGAGGATTGAACATAAAACCAGCGCAGTGATAGTCGGCAGTTCTACCCATCTATGGGGGCGTAGCCCGTAAATGACCTCAAGAAATGTCCATTTTAAACAAACATAAGCCCTCCACTTTTATAGTGCTAAAACCGATTGTTTTTATTTACCAACAAACAGCGAGCCTCGCATTTATAGGCGTTTGAGTAGCTGGTGAGATTCATTTACGACAGTCTCTGCCCGTCTGTCTGTCTGTCTGTCTGTCTGTCTCTCTCTCTGTCTCTCTGTCTCTCTCAATATATATACCTTCTCATATATTAATATCAAAAGAAAAATTATTAAACAAAAGACTAGATTTAATCCACCGGTGTTTGCACAGAAACAAATATTTAATTTCACGCAGCAGAGCATATTAGGAAAAAATGCAAGGGAGGTAATCCTAGATAAAAAAAATGATACCATGAGAGTGACCTCTCTGAACCGGTTAATATAATACGAATTCCAACACTAAGTAAAAAAACAATATTAAAATAAACACGCATAAGTATAGGAATAAAATTATATAAAATTATATGATAATTGGAAAAACCAAATAGGAAAAACAAGGAAAATTAAAACAAAAATAAATAATTAATAAATAAAAAATAAAAATACGAAAGTACGGGTTAAAACGAAAGCCTATCTTTACATAACACCAAAAGATGGAGGAAGTGAGGAAGCATAGCTGTGGAAATCTTTTTACCCGAATACGATGTCCAGCATGTTAAAAATATACCATTTGTTGTGAAAATCTAATGGATAAACATCTGAAGAAGTTGGTGGGGACAGGATATTTTTACGGAAACATAAATCGTAAAATTACCACTCATTAATGAAACAGCCGTAATGGAACATCCATGAAATAAACGAAAGTTATAAAAAAGAAAACGTGAGTCTTTGAATTTTCAACAAAATTTTGCACTATATATATATATATATATATATATATATATATATATATTCGGGTTTAAGGAAGTTGCTAATCTAGCCGAAGTGAATAGCTTTGATAGAGAAAAATATGTTTTGTCAATTACTATAAATGTTTCCTATCTTGGGTTGAGCATATTGAGGAGTGGAATAATAAAATGCCACTAGCGTATAATGTACTGTACTCCGTGTAAACAAATGTAGCTTAGGTGTTTGGACAAAGATTAACCATTGTAATTTCGCATATGGCATTAGCAATAAGATAACGATTAGAAACGTCGACTGTCATCTAGGACGTAAAGTTTCTATTCTGTCTTGAGTTAGTTGCTAGTTTAGCCGCACTGAAGAGCAGTGATACAACAAAATAGTCCTTCTATGGATGATTTTATATATACACAGGACAATGTATACATATATATATGTGTGTCTGTGTGTGTGTGCATATATATATATATTTATATATAAATATATATATATATATATATATAAAGAGAGAGAGAGAGAAAGAGGGTGGAGAAAGAGAGAGAGGGGGTACTTGCATTTTGATAGATAACTGTGGAACAAGAGCGTCATTGATATGTTCTTACATGTATTTTTTTCATCATGTTTGATATTGTTCATTCCCTGTTTATGTTGAAGATCTTATTGGACATCTTAGGATTTCCTACTTGAGACGGAATTCTTTACCTTACATGAAAGCCTTTCAAATAATCGTGAAGAGACACATACTTCGTATTCTGTTGCAGATTTCTCAGCTTCAAAGTAAATATAGTTTGTATATTACATTCATATAAAAAGATTCAATTATGTACATTATACTTATTGATTCTATATACATATATATGTATATATATATATATTGTTTACAGAAAGATTTTAGATGAGGCAGGTTATTGTTACCATCTAAGAGATGAGTATTGGCTGAAGAGAGTTTGGTATGGGTATCTAAAACGGTTCTAATTATCGGGGTTGAAATCGACCGTAGAAATGACATCTAAATGTTTCATCTAAAAACTTTCTGCAAACAAAATATATATGTGAATACGCTCTTATTTCGGATTTTCCTTATAATTGAGCACTCTGCCGGATTTTTTGTTTCCCAAAAAATCCCTAATTATATATATATATATATATATATATATATATATATATATATATATATATATATATATATATATATATATATGTATATATTAATATATATATATATATATATACTTCGGAATAGTTTTTATTTAACAATCAGTGGTTATGTAAACGTGAGATTGTAGGTTTACAAAATATTACTGGCAGTAATATTCTATAAGTTATCCCATCTAAACAAGAATTGCTCGATATGCAAGATAGAGCAAATAAATTAAATTGTAATTCAATGAATTTCAAAAAACTCTCATTGAAATGAAATGAATTGGTTGAGTTTCATATCAAAGAATTTTTATTATTCTAAGCAAGACACATACTCCTGCTACAGGACTTCTGATAAATGTATTATTTTCAATTTGACTTTCCATGTCTCACTGACTTAAGCAAATAGGGTGCATACCTTTATAACTATTTGCTAATATTTTCACTCCTCTGATGAGATGGTAGACATCGAAACCCTATAGGTTAAGGAGATAAACTTTCTAAAGCATTCTTTGTCTTGCTTAGAATAATAAAAATTCTTTGATATGAAACTCAACCAATTCATTTCATTTCAATTAGAGTTTTTTGAAATTCATTGAATTACAATTTAATATATATATATATATATATATATATATATATATATAAAGCTGTGTTTAGATTATGCATAATGTTATTCTTTCTTATTAATAATATATCCTAAATTTTGTAATAGAATATCTTTACTAATAAGATGTAGATCATGATTATTATTAACAAACTTACCATTATTCTGTATCTTAGTTAAATCTATATACAAATTTAACCCTTTTAGGTTACAAATTTTATTAATTTCAAAAAATAAATAAAATAAATAAATAAATAAAACAATTATAATATTACTAAATTTACTCAATAAAATTATCTTATACTATATGTAAAAACAGCATAAGGGCGAATGCCCCCCCCTTGGACCATATTACTAGATAAAACAAGGTTATCTCTCTTCATTTAGAATATTTATATTTTTATTTAAACCTAAATTAAGCGATGATGAAATAAGCTAACCGTTAGGAACTTCCCTTCCGTTTCAATTGAAATTAAGCAGTTAAAGCATGTATAAGCTACAGACAACATCTAAATGAATTGCTCTGAGGATTATTACGGTTTTGACAGGATGAGCCATTTTAAGGTATATATATATATATATATATATATATATACTTATATTTGTTGAAATTCTCTTAACAGCATCTTATTATAACAATATACATAATCTAAACCCAGCTTTGTAATTTTATTCTGACGTTTGCTCTAAACACAGTTATGTAATTTTATTCTAACTTTTATTATTAACCAATATTACTTTACTTATCTACATCATTAATTAACTATTTTCCTTATAGTTTAATATTTTCCAGATTTATCTGCACTACATAAATGCTATGTTTATTTATGGTGTCTTTTATTTAAAAAAAAATATTTTGCTGATGAGGAGACTTTGTTTTCATAAAAACTATATACCAAAATTATTGTCCTTGAATTTGAGTCACAATAAAAAAAAACATCGTTTCCGAAACGATCGTACAATTTATTGGCTGCGTTGTGCTCCTTCTTATGAAACGGATTTTTAATTCTTAATTTTTAATTTTAATTTTGAACTATAAATTATCAATCACCTTACCAAATATAAAAGTAGCTCTAGGATATTTTCCTATTGAGCTTTGCTACATCGGCTTTACAACGAGCATTATTCTTTTCCTGTATTTTAATTAAATTAGTATTTGTACTATCACATTAAAATACACTCTACTCTATAGAAAATTGCTCTAACCCCCTTTAAATTATTTATATATATATATATATATATATATATATATATATATATATATATATATATATATATATATATATTAGCAGGGAGACACGACTTTGGCCAGGATTGAATGAGGATCAATGAAAGTTTCACACTCCCATATTTTTATAGTCATCGAAATCGGATAAATTTTCCATGTTTAAATCATATCGATTAATTGCTTGCTCTAGTTGGGGACCCATCGCGGTGAACCGGGAAAAAAGCTTTATATGCTTCTCTCAAAGACTTAGTCCACAATTCATTATAGTGTCCATTGTGTATTTTATAAAAAAAAATTTTCTGCATATTAGACTTTATTTTAAAAATATATTCATATTTATTTTGAATTCATTTATCAACTCATAAACACATTTTTGTCACCAATTTATGAATTTTATTTTCTACATCTTTATGAATTTTAAGACTTAATTGTTGAATCTATTAATTTTTTTTCTGTGCAAGTTTAACCTTAATTAATAATAATAATAATAATAATAATAATAATAATAATAATAATAATAATAATAATAATAATGCAAAACTATCTTTATTATGTATACACCAGTCAAGGAATGATGATGTCATATTCCAAAAATCACGGAAATTGTTCGAGTAGTTTAAATTTGGAATAAGAAAATCAAGTTTTATGAGTAAGCAAATAGGGACTGTCCCGAATCGATATTTTGAAAAAAGTGAGAGCAGATAATTCAACATTGTGAACCTATTTTAATACTGTGTTTTGCCATTTTTTTTACTCATTTTAATTAATTTATTAAATTGTAAGGTTAATATATATAGAATAGTTAACAGCAGCACATGAAGGTTTTGTTAACTATTCTACATTTTACCTAACAAGTTACACAATGAATTTACATAAAAAATAATGTCTTAAATGCAAAAGTCTTCTCGATCGCTTTCGGCGTCATATTAAATTAAATATTAAATTAAATATTAAATAAATACTAAATTAAATATTAAATCAAATATTAAATTAAATATTAAATTAAATATTAAATTAAATATTAAATTAAATATTAAATTAAATATTAAATTCAATATTAAATCAAATATTTAATTAGATATTAAATTAAATATTAAATCAAATAATGAATTAAATATTAAATCAAATAATGAATTAAATATTAAATCAAATATTAAATTAAATATTAAATTAAATATTAAATGGAATAATTAATTAAATATGAAATTAAATAATTAATTAAATATTAAATTAAATATTAAATTAAATATTAAATAACCTACTGTTCAGTTTATATGCCGATCATTTGTGTTTCGTGTAAAAAATGCACATGTGATGTTAGACTGTTTAAGGTGTAAAATTTGGTTAAATGGCCAGTTTCTTATTTTATCGGAAGTTTTTCGATTATTGATTATCGATACTTATCGAAAGCATTAAAAAACAGAAACTATCATGGATCACTACCAGTGATATGAAGAACAATCGTGAGAAATTCAGAAATATCGGCCCAACCGTTTTCGTGTCCGTAAAGGACGAACTTAAACACACACACATACACACACACACACACACACACACACACACACACACACACACACACACAAATAAACATTTATATATTTGACTACTTCATTTAATCTCATAAATTAATAAACGAATATATAATTTTATGCGTAAATTTTTAGTCTTTATTTAACAGTGCTCAATATATTGGTAGAGCTTGGTAGTAGGTTATAAAAATATATATAGCACTTAAACTACATAGAATATTGTAATATATATGGCACCTAAGCTTCACAGAATATTATAATATATATATATATATATATATATATATATATATGTAAATATATATATATATATATGTAAATATATATATATATATATATATATATATATATATATATATATATATATACTACAGGTGTTATATACTGGTTGGTATGGCGGTGACGTCTATTTTATCAGCACCAAGCCTGTATTTTCACTATCCGATATTTTTTAATATCTCGATATTCGTAAAAATCATAAAATCGTAACAATCAGCCCAGACATTTTCGAGTTCATGAGAAACTAAAACATAGACAATGTTCCTTTTATATAATAGCATATATATATATATATATATATATATATATATATTTATATATATATATATATATATATATATATATATATATACTATCAAAAGTACCCGTCGTTGACTGGGTTCAAAAACAGCCTACAGAAAATGGAGTCTGATTTATGAAAGTATGATAGGTTATGAAAAGGAAGGATTGTAAAGAGATAGCTTCGAATTCGGGGGTATCGAAACCAAAGCAAAATATGATGAAAGTAAAAATAAAATAGATAAACCCCATAATTTATTATATCATACCTGTTCACACTGAAACACTTATCACAATGTTCTGTGGATCTATATTAAGAAACCTTGTTAAACTCTGTGACATATTTCCATTCTATGGAGGTCAGGTGCGAACGAACACCCCATAATTTTATTATACCATATTTCTTCAAACTGAAACATAATTATCAAAGTATACTTACGTAGATAGATATGAAAAGTCTTTATTAAAGTGTGTGCCTATTTCCATTCTATGGAGGCCAGACGCGAACGCAGACTCCACAATTTTATTACACTATCCATATTTAAGTTAAAACATACTTATCAAAGTATTCTTATGTACATCTATATCAAAAACACTTGTAAACTTTTTTTTTTAATTTTCAATTTTTTTATTTCCATACTTTGTGGACCAAGCGCGAACGCAGACGCCACAATTTT
This sequence comes from Euprymna scolopes, assembly GCF_053919585.1. Taxonomy (NCBI): domain Eukaryota; kingdom Metazoa; phylum Mollusca; class Cephalopoda; order Sepiida; family Sepiolidae; genus Euprymna; species Euprymna scolopes. The sequence goes on from NC_136510.1 coordinate 90,277,292, forward strand.
AATGAACCACCGTTCTGCCAGTAAAAACATACCCATTCCTGTGTCTCGATTCATCTACTATCATTATATGTAATCAGTTTTTTAAAAATAGTCAACCATATAGGAGCCTATTCGTGACCAGACACACACCCACACACACACACACACACACACACACACAGACATTCAGCTTTATATTATAGATATTCCAATAAATTTGTTATTGTTTTTGTGTATTTATATTCATATAACATCCTTTTTCTGTTTATTTAAAAAGAAATACAACCTTGTTATATATGGGTCGTGGAAAGCCATTTACTGCAAAAAATCTCGCTAATTTGCATATTCTTTTAAACATTCATTTTGATTCATTCTCTATCAGTTATTTTTTTCCGTTTTCTTAGTGATGAGTATCTTTAATTAACTATTATATGTAATTATATTCATGCAAATATTCTACATGATTTATAATTGCGTAATATTTGCGTAAAAACTTTATAGTAACAACAAACCTATTTCCATATACATTTATGCATGCGTATATATATTCGTTTAAAAAGTTTTGCTCACCAAACAAACCTGAAACTTACTACTTAGATTATTCGAACACATGAGAAGTGTTATATCTTGGTTGTAGCCGGAGAAATCGGTGCAAATATGTGAAAATTATAGAAATAGAATCTACGTAATAACCATTGGTTTTATATTTACACTTTTAGCCCTGCAGTAAACATGTCTCGATAATTCAGACATAAACGTCAAAGGGAAAAGTAAATCGTAAGCTAAACGTTTTGGTTTTGATTCTTCGTGATGGCGCACAGGTCATTTTTTCAAACTTTTTAAATAATTACTCTATATTGGGTTCGATATAATATAATAATAAATACGAAATCTGCATTAATAAAAATTTATCAAAGCGTAATTTAAAGCCGGGCAATGTCGTGTGGACTGTTATTATATATATATATATATATATATATATATATATATATATATATATATATATATATATGATGACAGCATATTCGTTTTCGAACATTGCCATTACTTGATATAGCACAAAAAAAGAAAATACAGAAACACGAAAACAAATCAGTGATTGACCGCACGAAGGTGGCTTTTAAGCCTTGCCAAACTCTGGCAGTCTTTGGCACACGTTGTGCAGACATGTGCGCCACTAGCAGCGCGTTCTTGATGCTCACTTCTATGTATAAGCACCTTGTAAAAAAAAAGAAAGAAAAAAAATGCCGGAAACCTATACAAGTCGTGATTTTATTTTTTTTTTTTTTGCAGGAGTTGGAAAGAAACTTGACATTGACCAAAAAATCTTTAACATTATTTATATAAAAAACATATGGTGCTAATGCAGGAGTGATCCGCGCTTTTTTTTAAAATCGTATATCCACGTTTAATTAAAGTTTTATAATATGTGTTTTTATACACTTGTAGGGTTAAAGTACAGAATAGGTACAAAACATTTCCTCAGCGACGCTCGGTTTACTCTGGCTGTTGGGGCCATGTTCCGGAGAAAGCCGGGTGGACTCTGAGTTCATTCTCTGCATGAATACAAAAAGGTTACTTAAGAATTAAGAATAAGCAAAAAAGTTACCTCCGAATTAAAAATAAAAATAATAATTCAACTTAGAAGAATATTTCGAAATGAAAACGAATCTATTATAGAAAATATTTAATAACGTGTTCAAAGAATTAAACTATCACAGTTATTCTCCTTGGTTTTCTGGTTTGAAAATTAAAAGGTTTCAGATGTACGATAATGATAAGAAAGTTAAATAAAATATAAATTGAAATGAAAATAAACTAAATAATTACATTTTAAATTATATTTTTAAATAGTACAGTATTAACGAGGTTATTATGTCGGATAAGTAATGTAATCGAGCTAATTATTTAAAATGATTTAATTTAATGTGATATGCTAATAACCATAACTCAGTCGATGTATATGTGATGTGAAGAATGCTATATCTAGAAGTTACGCATAAAAATAAATGTCTCCTTTGAGAGAAGTATCCTATAATGGGCATTAATATATCTTGACCAGGAGCCAGGAGAGGTTTACCCGCACTATAGACACTTTATATTTCTTTGATCATAGGGAGTTGTACACGCAGACAAACAAACACACGAACGCTATCACTATATATATATATATATATATATATATATATATATATATATATATATAGGGTGTCCCAAAAAGATGTACTCACTCTTTGAAAGACAATTAATATTTGAGTTTTTAAATCTACACATAATGTTTTTTTTTCAGATGCAGCCAACTCATTATAATGGCAAATGTACAACTCACAGTATAAGAAAAACAATTACATTAAAGATAAGGTTTCTGTTGCAAGACCAGCGTCAATCGAAGATGGAAAAAATGAAATTCGAACGCAATATCTCGCAATTCCAAAATGAAGTATTGCCGAATCCATTGTTGGGCGTTATCAGCTGCGTTTGGAAAATGAAGTGAAGCAGTTCGAACATTTACGAACACGGACGGAATGAGAGGCAACATTTTATCTACATGACAATAAATAATAAGTCCTACAGCAATATATTATTTATTTTAATTATCAACGTAACTTCGTAGTATTGTATGTTTGGTAAGACACATGTACGTACACAAAATGCGTGTGTAATAGAAAGTCAAAGCGTGATTAGTTGGGACAGCCTGTGTATGTATTTCCTTTTCTTTTACATAGACATCGCCACTTATCAAGGCCCAGGGCCACTCGAGGATAAGGTTAAAAATGGCACAATAGTTAATTGGACAATATAATAATTGACAGAAATGGAAATTCAGTAAATCTGTTGACTCAAGGGGAACGGCTTATCAAGAACTTGTTTACATTGGACTTGAAGACAACCATGTTGTAGTCAGCTGGAAAGCAGGGAAACTGAAGACAGTTCCAAGGTAATAATCATGCACACTTTTAAACATAGAACAGTTTCAAAGACGAAGACTTTCCTCAGGTGTGTACTTAAGGGTGTAAGGGTACCGTGTACGGCAGGCAGCATGTGAAACTGTAATTATATATAGTTTTAGACGAACTTTTTATTCAAATAGATATACTTTTTTTTACATGAGCATCACCACTTATCAAGGCCTAAAGACCATTCGAGGATAAGGTTTAAGAGTGTAAAGTGGTCAATTGTTAGTAATGGAAATTTGGTAAATTTGTTAACTTAAGTGGAACGGCTCATCAAAAACTTGTTTACATTGGACTTGAAGACAACCATATTGTAGTCAGCTGGAAAGCAAGAAAACAGAAGACAGTTCCACAGTTCTAAGAAAGAAGCTTTGTTCATGGAATCTATGTTTAGGTTTAAGCACAGATAAAGAGTGAGGTGGGGAATTGTTGATAGTGTTTTCAGCTAGAGGGGTGTTGCTGCTTGTGAAAGTTTCGCGAGGGGGACTATAGATTGAAGCTCAGTCTAGCACTTCTCATGAAAATAACGATAAAGCAAAGACAAACTCGCTATATCTCTTCTGTGAGAAAGAGGTTGCAGGGAAGAAAAGAGGACATCTCCTACGAGGTTAAGAAGTCTATTTTGAACTCTATCGAGGCAGGATAAATCCTTCATTTTGTTCCAGCTGAATATAAGACATTCTCTCGGTTGCCAGATATTCAGCTGCTCTCTCATACTTTCCAATGGAGAAACCTTTTAAAGATTATAACCGTAATATTCCGTGCAGTTGTTTGAGTTGTTTGAATCACTATTGCGCTTAGATTACCAGGTATATTTGTCAGATAGTTTATGAAATATATTTAATGAGTCGGGTTGCTTCTATTATATCTTAAAATAAAGATCTTCCTATGGTTCCACTTTCTTTGTATTTCGTGCATAATACCTTTGTATTTTTTTATCTTTTCCATCTTAGTGTTAGAGAATGGATCTAGAGAGAGAGAGAGAGAGAGAGAGAGAAAGAGAGAGAGACAGACAGACACAGAGAGAGACAAAGATTCACTTCCCATCTTCTGCGAGACATCTGGAAAGTGAAATAAACTATAAAACCAATTCCTTGTTTTGAGTGATTGAATCTTCGTCCAAAACAGCTACCAAGTCTCCTCTCCAAGACGAGATGATTCCAGATGGACCAACATTCAAGACGCAGCAGGTATGTTGAAAAATACATGTACCACACACACACACACACACACACACACACACATACATACAACACACACACAACGGCATACGAGCATATCATTTAATAAATTGGACCACTAGATGATCACAGAGGTTAATTCTGACTAGACTATCACACACGACATTAAGGCTGACTAGACGATCACACACGATCTCCTTTATTATAGATGATACAAAAATGCGACATTAGAACGGTTTAACTCAACATCACCTACGCACTAGCTTCTAATAAAGTATTTTTTTTTATTATTCCTTGACTCATATCACTATGGTAGATGCAATAGTTCTTTTCTTTAGCTAGTAGCTATAGGGATTGCATAGTTATGGTGGATGGCGTATGATTTCTTTCCAAGTGTATTTTATAGTATACTGGCCTGGGTGCCCGGCGTTGCTCGGGTGTTTGGGGGTGTGTGTTGAGCCAAAAATAAAAAGTGGAAGTAGGTAGTATGACTTGAACCCGCATCACGAAGGAAGAAAAACCATGAAAAAAAAACGTGGCGTCTTTGCTGTTGCACCCATCGCCAAACTGGAAGTGACGAATGTTTAAATTAAGGCTAGTCAATCGAAAAGAGTGGATGACTTCCAAAAGTATCGGCGAAAAAAGCGACCCCTCCCTGTAGAAAAGTGCTCTGTTGAGGGTGAAGGAATTAATGATTTTATCCAATTTTTCGATATTTGTTGTACGCAGGATCTAGCTTCAAAACGATTCTGATCCTGTGAAAATTCGTCGCCTCTGTCGAAACTTTTAGGCAGACATACATACATACATACATACATACATACATACATTTAAACAGATAGGTGAGATTTATATCATAGATGTTTCCAAAACTTGTTGTTGCATTCGATATTCAACATTTTACAGATCGTCGAAAGGAGAAATTTAGTTCATTGTGTCGGATTCTCTCTCCCTTTGTCTCTCTCTCTCTCCTTCTCACATAGTTTGTCTGTCTCTCTGTTTCTCTCTCTCACTCTCTCCTTTTCTCTTACTCTCTCTAACTACCTCTCAGCATAAATTCTCCCGTCAAACCCGATCTAACAGCGGGGTCCCACCCCTACAAAGTAGAGATTCTTAGATATAGGAAGGTCTTCTACTCTAATAGTTTATTCCCCAGAACTGCTAGACTTTGGAATTCCCTTCGTGGTTCCTGCATTCCCAACTGTACTGACACGCGGAAGTTCAAGTGTAATGGGAACAAACATCCTGCTGGTGAAACCCCGTACATAGTATCCCCGTAATTTATGTCCCCGGTAGTACATCAACGTGGCTCTGTGCTATTTTTGAGATATACTACTACTACTACTAACAATAATAATTATAATAGTTATAATAATATACGAATATATTAATATATATATATATATATATATATATATATATATATAAAAGCGAACGTGTGTGTGTGCGTGTGTCTGTGTACATTTCCCTACGCAATAATTCTGTAAAGTTTTAGTCTACAAACTCGAAATTTGATATGCAGGGTACTGAGATTTGGGAAAATCGATGTGGTCTGTTTTTGGCCAGAAATTTGGCGATTAAGGCGTCAGAGTTCAATGATTTGACCTTTGAGAACACTACAAAACTCCTCCGACAATTTTGGGTCTACACCCAATTGAAATTTTAGATATAGGTTTGATGGACATAGATTTAACTTAATAACTTGATTTGAACCCAAAATAATAAATTTTAAGAGGTCATATAAGGGGTCAACTTCAAAAAAATTGACCGTTTTTTTCCTAAAAATACACCTCCAAATACCCGGGCAACGCCGGGCTGAAATGCTAGTACGTATATATTTTTGTTTAATCTATTAGTCTCTCTCTCTCTCTCTCTCTCTCTCTCTCTCTCTATATATATATATATATATATATAAGCGAAAGTGTCTCGTTATCTGTGTATCTGTGTGTGTATCTGTGTACATTTTCCTACACCATAACTCTGTCAATTTTTAGTCTACAGACTCGAAATTTGATATACAGGGTACTGAGATTTGGGAAAATCGATGTGATCGGTTTTTGGCCTGAAATTTGGAGAGTAATGGGTCAAAGGTAAACGATTTGACCTTTGAGAACTCTACCAAACTCCTTCTACAATTTTGGATCTGAAATTTTAGATATAGGTTCCTTGAACATGGATCTAACTTAATAATATAATTTGAGCCCTAAACAAAAATTTTTAAGGGGTAATAATAGGGATCAAAGTAAAAAATATTGACCGTTTTTTCTCAGCATACACCTCAAAACACCCGGGAAACGCCGGGCACCCATGCTAGTAGTAATATTAATCTATGTACTTATTAAGACTCTGCCGTGTCGAACACATGGCACTCTGCTTTTGTTTGGGAATGTCAAGCATACGGATTTACTAACGTTCTCAGGCCACTGTATAACATGTCTATTTCTTCATTTCTTGGGCCACGTGTTTCTTTTTCTAATAATCTATTTCTTTCCTTATTCCTCGATATGATGCTACCTCGTACAGATATAGGTCATTTGCGTCTGTTAGATGTCGTACAGCTTCTACTGCAGTTTTTATGCGCGCGTTTGTGCTTTGTTACAACAGAAGTCATTATATATTTCGATATCAATATGCCTATAAACATAACATTTTATTCAAATTTCTTGACTTTCTCTTTGGCAACTTGGCCTATGTTCTTTACAACCGACAGCTAAATTGAATTCCAGCCGAATAAAATTATATCTGAGCCCACATTATATTACATATTTCAATAATAACCGACATAAGAATAGAAGAGTAGGAATATATTGCATTTATTTCAAGTGTAGTTTTATCATATAAATCTGCTGTATAAAATCACATTTGCGTGATTATCTTATGGTCATGTTTTGCAATATCAGTCCCGACCTTTCTCTTTTAAAATAATGTATTACTTTATATGAATACATTGCTTGATGTTCGGCACCGCTGAATAGGAACAGTTAGAATATCTAACAAAATAGAATGGTTACTATATGATGCATTGACTTAAAATGTAATTCTATTTTTAAAGCTATGTCCATGCACATTTCGAAATCAAATAAAATGAACCCTATATTATTTATAATATTTTTTAAGATTTCGAGGTAAATCTCCTAATCAAATGCTGTTAAGGGCATTATATATCCGGAGAAACGCCGAATAACAACTTCGTGAGTGTTTGTTTCTTAGTTTTTGACTTCTTTCTGGACATGCAACTATATACATATGAACAACTGCTATTTTCTGATAAACTAGCAAGGCTACCCGGTATTGTAATGTAACGTATATCCCTTTTCTGTTCACGCGGGTCCTACATACGCACAAGTTGAGTCGGCAGAAGAGAAAAGCACTCTATGAACAAAAATGACTCTCTTTACATGATATAAGCAGACATTTGACTTTCGATTAATAAGTCTTATTTTTATCTTTTTAGATATTATATATTCTCGGTTACGATTAAAGCAGTACGAAATTTAAGGCATTCATTGTGTATTTTTAAAGTTTTAACTGAACATAAAAATAGACTACTTCAATTATATTTAATAGATAAGCAATGTCAGTGAACATTTAAGATGTTTAATGATTACTATACGATTAGTATATTAAAATTAGATAACATTCATTTGGCTTAAGAGAATTAAAAAATATATCATCCGTACACACGCACACACACACACATACACACACGTATATATATATATATATATATGTATATATATATATATATATATGTATATATATATATATATATATATAAGTCTCATTGCCAGTCTGGTCGTGGAACGGTCTCTACCAAATTACTATATCAATTTTTGGTGTAAAAACATGAAACTTGATATATGGGGTAATCAGACTCGCGGAATAAAATCGATTTTTTTTTTAGCCAGAAAAATAGTTTCTAGGAAATCAAAATTTAAAATCGGAACTTGGAACTTGTTCGACTTTATGTGTATGCTCTGAGCATGCGTAAAGTCACATTTATACGTTCAATTGTTTAATTTGTCAAGTATAATATATGTGTAGTCAGCACAGATCATATCAAATACAGCTAGAGAGGAAAATGTTTTGGTTTCGACAGCCAATTGTAACACAATTCCATTTTAAATGAATGCGATCGAAATTGTCTACATTAGCGATAGAAAATTAACCATAAATCTCCACCGTTGTTGATTGAACTGTTTTTAATGTGTGTTTAATGTGTTTTTAATGTGTGTTTAATGTGTGTTTAATGTGTTTTTAATGTGTGGGTAATGTGTGTTAGATGGTTGAATTAACAATTTCGTGGGTAAATTCGGTACAATGCTGTTAAAACATATAACTCAACAGAAATTGACACTGTTGTCTAAACATCCAACTCCAAAACTTGACAATCCATTGTCAAACTTTCCAACTCCACAACTGGACACTCTGTTGTCAAAACTGCCAACTTCAACATTTCATACGCTTTCAAGTTTATTAACATAGGACTACGTACGTAGCACGCCTTCTTCCAACTTGCCCTGCATCAAAACAATTGTAATGATATTTGTCATTATAAAGAGTGCTACGTTTAGGCCAAAACTTAAGCGTACAAAATAATATCGTTTGCCCTTGACTAGCACTGTCTGAAATAGCTACAACTACTTATGGACCCGTACCTTTAAATCCAATATTGCTACCATTACTCCTTTTCTGACGCCACTTCCGTAGTTTATCGGCGCGTACATCTGCGTTTCCGGTGAACGCATCAACATGTTAATTCAATTCTCGTTAATTCATTACAGATCGAAGTCTTGAAACCGAATTAAACAGGTCGGAATTTAGAATGTCGTACGAACGCTGACAAGAATTCTTATTTACTTATATATGAACATTAAATACCATTGTCTATTGTTATAAAGACTGGGTCTATAATAATTCAAGACCACAAATTAAAAGCACTATCAACCGGTTGCTACTTCTCTACGTATCAGTTTCTTGTTTATTTCGAAACAAATTTTCTATCAACCGCTGTCTTCTTGTTGTTTTTCTAGGTCATCGTTCTCTCGAACTCTCATCTGACGTTTCGAGACAGTTGGCGCCAATAACACTCCTTGTCTCCTACATTAAAGATATTCATTCGAAAAACAATATGACGCGATAGCTAGAATTTTTTTTTTAAATATTTTTATTCTTTGCCAAACCTTGATCTCCATGTTTTTTCTGCGCTACTTCGTCTCCTTCTTTTCGATTGTGTGATGTGTCGCGAATTCTCTACAGCGATGCCTGTCGATGGCAGGCAAAAATCAAAGGGAGATAATTGCTCCGAAAAAAAATCGAATGAGACTGAGAAGGGACGAAATAGAAACGCAAGTATCGAATTCGTGTTATAAACAGACTTTTAAAAAAGTGTTTGTCGGCAACGCTGACTTCGTGATTATGTTTTAACTTTTCTCTTAAAATGAAAGTGTTTGGTTCTACTAGGTATCGACCAGAATCAGTAAATATAAGATTACAATATTCTATATGAAGACTATATCTTCAATAAATGAAATATATTATTATAATAGCTGACCGCATAAGGTTAATATTGAAAGCAATGGTCATCGATTTTTTGACTTGAGGGTAACAACTTTACAAAGCTACTCAAGGATAAGATTAAAAAAGTGTTGGGTAGTTGGTGAAACTGTTCTGGGAAATAAACTCTGTTCATGGAATCTTGATGAGATAACTACGTGCTGACCAGTAATGGTAGAAATTGGATAGGGCTTGTTTATTTAAGAGGCCAACAAAAAATTATTATCATGGGAGTATGTTATAATCAATAGGAAATAGGGTAACCAGCCTAACAGTATCTTTTTTAACAGACAGACAGTTCTGGGAAAGAAACTCTGTTCACGGAATCTTCGATTGATTTCGGGAACAGATAAAATTGAGAGAAATTCTTGCCGGTTGTTGTAGATAGAGTAATAGTTTACGAATATCTTAGAGGGAAGAACCATGGATTGAAACTCAGTCAGTCACCTACGACAAAAGTCACGAGAGAACATAGAGAGACTCGTAACGTCTATTTTGTGAGAAAGAGAAGATAGGGAGACGAAATGGCACTCGCCCATAAAATACCCAAGACGATTATATACCCTGTCAAGACAGGAAAAATATTCTAAGGAGGGTATCTTCCGATGGGCCAACAGTACCGAATCCTAGAACGTATTAGGGTCTTGTATAAGTAGAAGATAGCGGCGGGATTTAGATACTTTCTAGAGCGATAGAATGATCCCAAAATTTCCCCTGTGATTTAACCAACGAGTCTTGGATAGTTCTACCATATCAAGCTAGGAGTGAGGGTCAGTCGCAGAGGTTTCTCAAAGCTACCTGGTTCCCCAAGACGAGGGCCTTCCAATTTAATTGAGGTCAAGTGTCAATTTGATCGTTAGTTGTGGAAAGATAGAAGTTTGGTTTTGGATGCATAGAAAATAATTAATCATTTTTTATCCATTATATAACTCGCATCAGGTTAGAGAAGAGAGAATCAGGGACACTCTGGTCATTGATAGGCTTTGAATTGCTGCCATAGATGGTAGTATCGGCTGCATAGATGTCGACGAAAGATCTCAGAATCTAATCACGGGGATAGTTAATGAAGATCAGGAAAGAGTTGAGGCCAGTGTGGATCCCTTAGGTACGCCGGCGTTATTACTCTGATCTCCAGATCAACGATAAGTTTAATAAACCTATCGGAGACAAAGGGTATTAATGTTGAGATGACATTTCTACTAATTCCGTAGCTGGGAATCTTGTGAAGTAGATATTTATACTGGACCTTATCAAATACTGATATACGTCGAGAGATTGCTCTAGAAGGGATACAACTGTCAGGAGATTCATTGCTGTTATGTGATATTACAATCAGCAAATCAGTTTCCGATCTCTTAGAACGGAATATATAGTGCTTGTCGCTGAATAGGTTATTTTTCTGAGGTGGTTGATAACTTCTCTATTTAACACAGGCACAAGCAACTTACTCATGACGCAGAGTAGACTGATTGATCTGTGCTGAGAAGCAGAGGATATATCCCCTTGACTTTTAAATACTTGGCAAATTGTCGAGGGTTTTTTTACGCAGCATTTAAACAATTTTGTTAATATTGGAGCTAATTCCGGTTACAGACTTTTTATCTCTATGATTGGAATGTTGTCAAGAACAGTTGCTTTGATAGAATCATAGTTTTTTTACAAATGTATTAACATCTCGGACCTATGTATGGATACCGCACAGGGTATTTTAAACCTTGGGAGGGAATTCAGAGGACAGGCAGTCCTGATTTCATAGGATGAAGTTTAATGCGAAGTACACAGCGAAGTGGTTGGCTGTTTTATATTCCGACGTAATTGTTCAGGACCGTTGAATATTATTGCGATGGAAGATACGCATTAATTCAGAATCCTATTTGTTATGCGCTCAAACTCGTTTGGACCAGGACTCTGCTCAGCTACTTAAGTTTTGACAGTTACAGCAAAATATTCACTTATTCTATGACATATTTACAATAGTTACTGGCATCCCTAAAAGCAGCATTTGTTTCTGAACATTTATTTCGCTTAAAGCAATTAAAATAGTTATGTCTGTGTGTGATGGCAGCGGTACAGTAAAGGGTGTATGACGATTCGTTATTTAGTTTCAGTTGGTAATTTTGAGAATATACAGCTGTCTATATCCTATAGAGCACACCTCCTTTTTGGATATTGAGCGTAGACATATCTCAGATGTAAATGTACGGAACCTATTCCAGTAGCCATCAAGTAGTGACATACAGTGCGATGGAGAGGGGCATCTGAAGTTTTGTTACACTTTATTTTAATGTTATTTGAGAAAACCGAGTTGATCGCAGCGAAAACAAAACAAGAGATACGCACTGTTTAGTGCCAGTTGTGAGACAAGAAGGCTTGCAAATTGAGCATCGGCATCGAGATTTTGAGTGCGTTCGTCAACAATCTTCGTAAAATAATAGGCACGGGAAACATCGTGACTGAAATGCCATGACTTATTTGAGCGGAACAGCCATTCACCGTTGTGAAAGTTGAAATCTCCACAGACGTGAATATTGGCAGTGAAATGGGCAGACAAGATACGATCAATTCACCGCAATACCGGAATGAGGGTTAATGGTATAAAAAAACAAACAAACAAACAAACAAACAAAAACCCGGACACACGACTAACGAAAATATAGTAGAATAAAGGAAATACGGAATAACAAATTAAAGGAATGACTGGTTGATGGCAACCTTCTGTTTAATAAGACAATAGCATTCTGCCTCAAGTCTGGTGCACTGCAGTGTCTGTTGTAGCTATACAATTCGAAGGGGGATTGGATTTTCGGATGCAGACATCGGTGGGCGATAAGAAGACCTGGGTTTGCTCAGTTACCAAGGTTCTCCCCTCGAGGTTGCAGGCCAATATGGTCGGAACCAGCGCAGTTGCAGGAGTTGCTGGAAAGATTTTGCAGTGTTTCACCATTCGCCTATCGAGACTCCAAACCAATTTTTTTGTCGAGGTTTTCCCTTAACCTTTACTTTTCTTAATAATCGATTAAGGAAACCAAAATATAACAAACTAACGCAATGACTGAATAACGGTGCATCAACGGAATAATTTATTAAGGTAATACTAGCCAAACAAAATAACCACGTGACGGAATAACCGACAAAAGAATCAAATAACTGAATAATTGAAATACAAACTAAAGAAATGCCGATCACACGGAATGACTACCTGACGAAATAACGAACAGACTGGCAAACAGATAAACTAACTGAAAACGAATAATAGATTATGTGCTACGAAAATTACGGGCTAACGGAATAATTTCAATGGAAGAATGATAGATTAACCGAATAACTAAAAGGTGATAACAGAATGATAGAATGAGGGAATAATAAACTAAAAATACTGGAATAAACCTTAATTTTTTTAAATACTTATTCATGAGTCCAGTTGTTACTATAATTATTGGAATTATTTAGATCTTCCTAGAATTCCGGTTTCTTCTCATGCCGTACATAAGACTTTGGTATTTCGTTATCTATGAAGTCATGTGATGTAAGGAATGACGTCACAAAAAGCGGGCCCATGGACAAAAGCCCATGGACAAAGGTCTATGGAAAAGGTAGAACAATTAGGCTCGAGCAAAGCCGGTTGAAACTGCCAGTATATCTATAAAAGTGAAAATGCCTCTTTGTGTGTGTGTGTGTGTGTGTGTGTGTGTGTGTGTGTGTGTGTGTGTGTGTGTGTGTGTGTGTACATTTCCCTACCAAATGTCAATTTTCGATCGAGACACAAGATTTGACATAAGTTGTATTGAGATTTGGGAAAATCATTTTAATCGGCTTTCGGCCAAAAAATTCGCTGTCAACGGGTCAAAGTTAAACGATTTGACATTTGAAAACTCTACCAAACTCCTCCGACAATTTTGGGTCTAAACACTTGAACTTTTAAATGTAGGTTATGTGCTAAATTTTAAATGTAGGTTATGGACATTGGGTTAGACTTCTTAATTTGATGGAGCTCAAAAACTAAATGTTGATGGGGTCAAAATTGGGGTGAAAGTTTTTAAAAACTTTGACCGCTGCGGTCTCTACTAAGTTACTCAGCCAATTTCTGGTCTACGCATTTGAAATTTTGCATAAAGTGTATTCAGAGATATGGCAATCAACGAAATGATAGACTAACGGAGTTACGTAGTAAAGAAATTATTATTTTACTCTTAGTCTAATAAGGGCGGTCTCTTTCTGAGTACTTTTTGAACACCGCTTTGAATTCGAAGCATCACCTCGGTGAATTATTAATAGGATACTTCCGAAAATGATGCGTATTGATTTCTTTTGTGACCAACTGACAATTAAAGTTTAATGTTTGTAAACCACAGACGAGTGTCTCTCGTCCCCGACCGCTTTTTTTTCTCCTTCTCTTCCCCGTTAAAAAGTTAATCGGGCGAATCGATGCTAAATGGAGCGTACTTCACCATCTGCGCATCATTTCGTATTTCCCTGAAACATTTTCATTCCACTTTTTTGTTGAAAGCCGTGTAAGAATTCCAATTTAACTTATTGAAAACGACAGCAGAAAGGCGTAAGCGATTTGAATAAATAATTTAATTAATTAATGGATGGATGGATAAAATGTAACGGGTAAAAACGCGGTACGAGGCTAATGAAAATTAGTGGCTTCGTTTCGTTTCATGGGGTTCCGTTTTGGAAACGACAGCAGAAAAACCGAAGCGATTTGAATAAATAAATTGGTATTACTATTCTACAAACATTCGATGAGTAAAATGTAATAGGTAGTGTAAAAAGGCGAACGGGGCTGATGAAAATGGAGTCGTTTCGTTTCGCATGGTTCCATTTTGAAACTGGTATATTAGTGATAATGAATATTAAAAGCAATTGAAAAGTAAAACTTATAAATAATTATTTTTATATATTTCTTTGTCTTTGTTTCTGAATTTTTTTAGATGAGAATTGAACATTTCTTGGTTTATTCGCACTCCTGTTCTAATCTTGAGTGGTATTCTCACAACATTTCACCCGAGATATTATCAGACCTGCTTCAGGTGTATCAGGCCCAACTCGGGTATCTTTCTCCCGAACACGGGCGTCCGTACGGAATTTCCAACGGTACACTTTATTTAATCCATGTGGAATGACATGTTTTTTTTTCTGATAGGTCTGACTGAGTAGAAGTATTATGTAATTTACAATCGTATTCTTGTATATCCTTTTTTTACATACGAGTCACCACTTATCAAGGCCCTGAGGTCACTCGAGGATAAGGGCTATTTAGTGTACAGTAATCAATGGTACATTATCGTAGTAGTCGTTATTAATAAAGATTTGTTAGATTGGATTACTTAAAGGGGCGGTTCATCAAGGATTTGATTATATTGGACTTGAAGACAACCAAGTTGTAGCCAGCTGGGAAATAGGCAAACGGAAGAGGTGTGCAGTTCCAAGAAAGAAGCATTGTTCGTGGAATATACGTTTTGATTTAGGCACAGTTAAAGAGTGGGGGCAGTCATTGACAGTGGTTTCAGCTAAACGGGTGTTTTTCGAAAAAGATTGGCGAGGGGGGCAGAGATTGCAGCTCAGACGAGCACTTGCCGTTGAAATAACGATAAAACTAAGACAGGCTCGCAACGCACCTTCTGTGGGAAAGAGGTTGCAGGGAAGAGAAAAGGGCATTCACAACTAAGTTGCGAAATCTTTGTAAATGGAGAAAAACAAGATTTTTTAAAACATTTTTTTATACAAAAAAAAAAGATATAAAAGGTGATTTCAATTATGAAAATGTTCATTCATGCAAATTTGGCGAATGAAATTTGGGTAAATAGTTACAATATGGCAAAAATAGAAAATTAACACGTAATCAGAAATTAAGATGCATCCTGGGAAAATACAAAAACTCGAGATTCCTACTAGGAACGAAAGAAAATATGACAAAAATATTGACATTAGATGCTTAAAAATACTCGCAGTTAGTTTCTAAAAACAGACGCATAAGTAAAGATTAGAGCTTTCAAGACATATCCGGAAAATATTATTTGAATGCTGACGAACATACAAGAAACTATCATAGATGTTTCCAGTAGAAGATCTTGAGGAAAAATTTGCAAATCCACTGGCATGATATCATCTCCCATAGTGATGTTTACCGCACAATAATGCAATACTGTAGCATTCAAATTCTGTTGTGGCTTTATCATTTGCCATGCTTATCACAAGAAACCACCAACATGTATGACATAAGATCACTTCGTGAAGCCAGTAAAAGAAGCAAACAAAAATACATAAGACATGGTTCGAAAAAAACAAAAAGACTCAAAACATGGTTTAAAAAAAAAATACCTAAAATATCTTAGTGCCCCGGTTGTGGTGGTTCTTAACACTTCCTTCCTGTATGGTCATGAGATGATTTGGCCGTAGACGAAGGGAAACATAAGTGACCAAAATGCAATCCCATAATTCTCTCCTTTTCTCGATCTCTTTTCGTCCGGACAGCATGGGGTAAGACATATTTTTGTCTATCCGTAAATTAGGGGAGCATCCCTTCTCCCTCAACACTAGTTAAGGTTTATTGGAATTATTACGGAGTCACTGGTGTGGTGCCCTGTGATTAGATGAAAAACAACCAATCACGGGCTGCCATTCTAGTTTCCTCCCCGACCCCTATTTGCGCGGCCCCTTCGAACTTTCGGTCTCTTTGCGGTTGGGACCTGATTGCGAGTACATCCATTTCGCCAGCTCTCCGCCACCAGAAATACGGGACGTACGAGGAGTCCAAAGCCGTAATAGCAGCACAGACCAAGGCCGCACCTTTCCTCTTTCATACCAACTAAGGACACAGGAAAGATTTAATTGATAAACGGACATATCTGTAAGATAAGTTTCCCGCAAACTCAATTGTTTGCAACACCTTTCTTTTCCTTTTTGTAAATACAGTTTTTTATAACATTTTACTCTGTGTTTGTGTTTCCTTTTTTACTTGACGTCATCACATTACTTTGTTACCTCAAACGTTTGGGAAATCCCAATAGGTTAGTTAGTTTTTAAAACGTAATGATGGAAATCAATTGTATCATCTGTAAATTGTATGTTAATATTGCAATATTTTCATGTAAAAAATAAATAGTTTATTCATATGTATTGCGACCTTTGTTGTGTGTGTTTTTTTGTGTGTGTGTTTGCCATAAATGCCTGCATTAAAAAAAAAAAAAAAAAACAACGCGGGCCTGAAGATGAGGAAAGTTCCAGCTAGAATTCTAGCAGAGTCATCTTGAGAGAATGAAGGACCCCCCCCCACATTCAACATCTGAGATATAGTTTTCCCCTTAATACTCAGACCTTTATAACGGTCCATCGCCACATCATCAAGGGACCGTTTCTAAGACATTTTGTGTAACATGTGAGTCGGTCAAACATCAGCATATTCAAAGCATTAATATGCAGGTGTAAATAATATAAGTGTGTGAGTATCAACAGCGTCGTGTTGTGTATGTGTGTGCGTTGGTTTATCCTGCCCTTATCAGTGCGTGTGAGTTGGTAGTAATTCTTTTCTGTTCGTCTGACTTGATTGAATATAGGAATGTGGGTGCGGGACGAAGAATGTTGAAATGTAGGAGATTTTCTTACGAACTCGCCTGACCGTCAGGTGGTGAGACGTGAGCATAAGTTATTAAAATCCTAAGGTACTTCAACCAGCTGGAAAATTATAGGAAATATTGATCTGTAAACCACGTCTTATATGGTTTCTAAGTTCACACTGACTTACTGTTTTCGTATAGACGTGTTACTTTCGGGGGTTGCAACGACCTAAAATGATTGCAAAAATTTTGAGTCAACACGTTTCTGTTAAAACTTCCTTGCTTTGAAAAATAATGAAAATATCCAATTCTTACAGAAAGAAAAAAGTAGGGTAAGCCATTAGAGACATTTATTTTTTATCGTTCTGTTATATCATTACTTTAAATAAGAACACAGCAAGAAACACGAGGTGATGCATAAAAGACAAAGGGATTTATTTACACGGGAATACATGTGACATAAGAGTTACTCGACATATTTTCTTATTCTCTTCCTGCCTTTTTTCCTTCTGTCGAAGTCACGTGAGAGGGTCACTATAGCCATAATTCAATTCATCTATGAAGGGAGGTTAGGCTATTCCATTACACCACGTTCATAAAATCACTTCTTTTATCCTATTCCTTCTTAATTTTTTTCTTTCATTCTTCCCTTCGCGAGTTTTATTTTGTTTCTATTCATTTATTTTCTTCGTTTAAATTCCGTTTTATTTACTTTATTTCCTTTAGTTCTCGTTTATTGTTATTATTTTAGTTTCCCTCATAAAAAAATAACAAATATCTCATTCGACTGTAATTTTAGCGATCTGTTTTTTCCTCTCTCTCTCTCACTCTCTTTCTCTCTCTCTCTCTTTATATATATATATATATATATATATATATATTGTAGGCTGCCCAGAATTCATTTTTTATGGTGTCCAATGTGACGTCATATATGAGATTATCTGCTATAACGTCATACATGACATATACATATGCAAACAAATGTGTATATATATATAGAGATAGATAGATAGATAGATAGATGGATAGATAAATAGATAGATAGATAAATATATATATATATATATATACATACATATATATATCATTAATATACACTTTCGCTGTATCACATTTTTCTAGTGTGGCTAGACCAACATCAATCCCAAGCTAAGAATCAAGCCAACAACTATCGAGTTGATAGTCAGAAACTTCATCCATAGGTCATAATATCTATCTTATACAAGCATTGTCTTACACTCTTACAGTCCTTGTTGTGTACATTAAAAAAAAAGAAGCTTTTCATTGCGCTAAAGAAATAGCAGGCGATATAAATTACTAAGGGTGCTCGCTCCTTGAAAGGAGGGGGCTTATATAGCCATCTATAGCCCTTTGGTATGCACGTCGTGATTAATTCAAATATTTGGGCTGGTGCATCTGCTACTAGTCTCTAACTCATAGACAAGCTTCAAAAGAGAATCGCCAACCTAATAGGTCCTGGACTGTCATCTAAGCTTCAGCCTCTGTCCCATCGACAAAATGTAGCATCCCTCTGCCTGTTCTACAAGTACTTTAACGGTGAATGCTCCGACGAATTGCAAGCACTTGTACCCCCTCGACGAAAATAACCCCCACAAACCCGACAAGCAGCAAAATCCCACCCCTTCACAGTTGAGATCCCTAGATGTAAGAGAGCTTTCTACTCCAGTAGTTTCTTCCACAGAACTGCTAGACTTTTTGAAAACCTTCCGGGTTCTTGTTTCTGAACGGTATTGACATGCAGAAATTAAAGTGTAACGTGAACCGATATCTTGCTGCGCACCTCCTCACATAGTACCACTGTAGCATATGTCCCCTACATCAAAGTGGCAATGTGCCTTGTTTGGGGCGAAAATGTAATAAAAATATAATTTAAAAAAAAATGTATGTTTTCTTGTAAACAAATATATACTTCCCCATTCTCCCTACTCTCCTGACCTTGCACCCTCTGACTTCCCCCTCTTCCCAGCCATGAAGTTGTTTTTGAAAGGAATGCGTTTCCCAGATGATGCAGCCTTGATATCTGAAGTCACGTAGTGGTTGGAGGACCAACCTGGGTGTGTTCTACAAAAACGGTCTCCAGCTGTTCTGCTGTTTTATTGAATGCATTTTAGTTAAAATTTCTTATTCCCTTTCCTACTTGTTTGTTTTTAGTTTTTCTTTGTTTACTTTGTTTATTTCTATTCGTTATTTTCTTTCTTTATTCATTATTTGTTTTACTTTGTACTTTGTCTTTGTTAAGATTTGTGTTTGCTATTATATCTTTTTTATTTTCTTTCAGTTTTTTTTTAATTTCCATTAAATTTATTTTTCTGTTTTTCTTGTTTCTTATTGACTTCATTTTGTTTATATTTTTCTCTTTCCTATTCAATCCGTTTTTTTTTTAGTTTTCAGTATTTTTCCTTTTAACTTATTTCATTGTGAAATTCAGAATTCCATTTATTTTCTGACTTCTTTTTATAATAGCAAGCCCCCCATTTTAACATCGTTTAAACATTTCATTTTTATTTAAAAAAACACAAAAAAAAACAAATATAAATATTTCATTACATCGTAATTTTAACCAATTCCCATTCAGTTTTCATAATTAAATCTGGGCTAACACCTGGATAATTTGTTCAATCGGATTATTTCAAATTTAAATAAATTCAATTAAAAACAATGAACAGAAAAACGCAAAAAATGTCCATAAAAAATTACACAAACTGGAAATCACTTTACAATCTGAGAGAAATTGATTAAATTCAAATATTTAAAAAATATAATTAATTTTATATTTTGTTTGATTTTATGCTACGCAGAAATTTCAGCTGTCCGTGAAAGCTTAGTTATTATTTTATATGACAATGTCCGGCTTAGGATTGAGTTTGTAACAAATAACATCCATATACAAGGGGCGTTCAAAATGTAAAGCCGCCTATTTTTTTTAACTCAAACATATAAAGAGCTATGACTACAGGAACGGTAGTATTTAAATAAGCGATATTTATTTTTTGACATAGTAATCACCATACTAAATTTACTTTTGCCATAAATTCAATGACATATCTCTGCTTCTGATGCATGTGCGTGATAGAGCTTGCCTTCTAAAAGTCTCGCACCGTCAATATCTGTACCTATATCTATATTGGAATGTCACATTATATATATATATATATATATATATATATATATATATATATAGCAAGTTACTACTAGTTAGAACTTTTTATCTAACTCTACCTACGGGGTGTGTGCAATAAGTAATGCCCCTGACCCACTTTCAGTTGTCTGACCTAGCTGAAATTTTGCATCTGCAATGATTTCTATCTCTACGGGTTATGTGGCAAGTTACAGCTCTGAACTAATTGTGGTTTCTGTTTTACAGGTGTTTGAACTGAGTCAGGTGTGAAATGGAGCCTGTTGAATCTCGAGCAGTTATCCAGCTTTTGTATTTGAAAGGACGCACACCACAGGAGACTTTTGATAAAATGAAAGACACTGATGGTGATAATGCTCCATCATATGACCTTGTAAAATGTTGGCATCGTGAATTCAAACATGACCGGAAGTCTGTGGTAACAGCTCCCAGACCTGGTCGCCCCCCCTTCTGCGATTGATGAGTCATCTGCCCGTCAAGTTGAGGCTGCCATTTTGGAACATCGGCGCATTACTATTCGCCAAATAGCCCAAGATGTCAAGATTAGTGCAGGGTCTGTGGAAACTATCATTCATGACCATTTGCATATGCATAAGGTGGCTGCCAGATTTAAAAGTGTTTTTTAACATGTTTTATTAACTGTTTGCTCATATTATAAGCTCTATCTCCTATTTGGTTTTATCGAGCTTTTACATCTGGCTGAGATAACTTTATAAATATTAATTCTTTAATATTGATATTATACTTTATATACTGCATCTTGAATCATTTTGGTAAATTTAATTGTAATTTATATATATATATATATATATATATACATATATATATATATATATATATATATATATATATATATATGTATGTGTGTGTCCGTGGAAAATTATATTTTAAAAACAATATATATATACATAACTAATACTTTATTAATGTTTCTCTCATTGCAATAAAATATGATAATGAATTCATATTACCACGCCAATCGCGTGCACATAATCGATATATTAAAGTTATGAATTAGCTACGAAGTATTAATGTCCCGTTCAATATTTTCGGTACTGCTGTTATGCTCAACGCAATACCGTCAAACTGCTTCCCTACCGTCTTCAACATTGTCGTTTTTAAGATCAATGTAAACAAGTTCTCGCTAACCGCCATCTTGTATAATCAAATCATTTCAATGTCCACCATTACAGATCATCTGAAATACACATCAGCCATTAATATCGAGAGGTCTATGGGCATTTATAAATGGTGATGCCCTTGTGAAAAAATGTATTGAAATAATTTGAATTGGTTCATTTTTTTTCTCTGGTATTTCTTCATACTTGATGGTCGTCTGCTTTCTATTCAGTGAAGTTCTGTTATTAGTATTGATTCTGTGAGACTTTTCAAAAGGGCATAATATTTATCTCCACGGAAAGCAAAAACTGGGACCGGAAATCATGCCAAAGAATTTTATATTGGAAGTGAAAAATCAATTATTTTAGTCCCCCTCAAAAAAAAAAAAATAATAATAACCAAAATAACGATTATACTTGATTTAAATAAAAAAGAGTTTTTTTTTTCTATTATTGAGTTTAATGACCTTTTTTTTTTAAAAAAAATTGATGACAACTTAAATGTATAAAAAAAAACAAAAGTTTAAATTGGCGTTTTGGTCAGAGTAAAAAAGCAATGGTGAAAATTGAGGCGTTTGATAAATGATCGATCAAAATGTCGTTGGGATGCTTTTTTTTTTTTTTTTTTTTTTTACAAAACGAGGACCTGTCGTATAATGATTGGTAAGATAGAGATAAAAAAAAAATCTGACAAGGATAATGAAATACAATGTGGAAAGAAAACAGGGGAAAATATAAAAAAGGGCCTATACGTTGGAGGCTCACATAAATCACTATAAGATGAAGTAAAAAGATTAAGAAAACCGAAGAAATCTATATATGTATGAAAGTAAAAGTGTTTGTGCGTGTGTCTGTGTGTGTATATTTCCCTGCCAAACTACTCTGTCAATTTTCAGTTTACAGACTCGAGATTTAACACTGGGTACTGAGATTTGGAGAAATCTTTTTAATCGGATTTTGGACAGAAATTTGGCTGTCAAGGGATCAAAGTCCCAAAGATTTGATCTTTGCGATCCCGATGAAACTATTTTCCCAATTTTGGGTCTAAGCATTTAAAATTTTACATAAAGGGTATTAAAACATGCAACAAACTTTTAAAACAGTTTTGGGGCAAAATTTAGCTGCCAAAAGGTCAAAGTTGAAAGAGTTGACCTTTGCAAACTTTACCAAACAATTTGGGGTCTAAACATTTTAAATTTTAGATGTATGTTCCCTGGACATCAGTGAAACTTATTAATATATATATATATATATATATATATATATATATATATATATACTTCGGAATAGTTTTTATTTAACATCAGTGGTTATGTAACGTGAGATTGTAAATTTACAAACTATTACTGGCAGTAATATTCTATAAGTTA
>NC_136510.1:90305168-90307668 GCF_053919585.1 Euprymna scolopes
AGTTTATTTATAACGTATCCGTATTACAAGTAGTCATTAGCATTTAAGCAAAGGAGAAAACAGATTAGCTGCATATTGTCATATGCATTATAGAAACGATGAATTCATCATCTGATTCTATCGACGTCTCCGCATTGGGGCAGGCAGGCTGCAGATCCGGTTTCGGCTTGTAATGAATCATTCTTACGAATAGTGCAGGCTCATCATTCACGGCCCACATTTTCTTGGCTGACATCCATTTTTGGATTTAATGAGAAATAGATTTGCGAAATTTTCATAATTCTTGTATTTCTGGCGTACGCATACGAACACACACACGCACACGCATATAATACTTTTTATTTATACCAACAGCCACTAGTGCCTTATGCTTCCGCAATCAAAATTAACAATGAGGAGGTTCGGACCCAGCCACGAAACAACCTCTTACACCATTTGCTAAGATGTTACTTCCTGGCCACAAACAATTGCAAGGAGAATTGCGGAATTTAATAACCTATAAACACAAAATTCGAGCACAGATAGTGAACAATCTAGAGTGTTCAAACGAACGAAAATTGTGAGCGTTGCATAAACGCAATTGAATGCATTTTAGTTTTATTTCCCATATAGTGCTCAACTCTAATGATTCTTAAATTTTTGTTAATAATTATACATAATAGTTATATTTATTTATACCTACAGATGCTAGTTTGTATGCATATATGTATATAGTACATAATTTTGTTTATTAATACATGCATCATGAGCTACATATGTGTATATATGTTTCTTCTGTGACTTTAAAGCATTTATAGGCCTGAATTAATATACTGAAAAAGGAATGACTTACACCATCGCATATAGTTTTTGTTAAAGGTGAGAGAGGACAGGTGAAATATCGAAATGATAACTGCGCAATAAAATACCGTAGTACGTTTCCTTATTCTTACCGGATAAGGTTTAATACTTTTGATTGCTCGTTTAATTTCGACTAAGAATGCTCAACTAAAAGATTTAAAAAAATTAAATCCAAACAAATATTCATCTAAAAAACATAATGCATAGTCAAATGCGTAATTAAAAAATTCTGAAAGATATTAACACTAGCAGGGACACCTAACGTTGCCGGGATGTAATGAATATTAACGACTCTTCCTCACGCTCAATACATTTATTGTCATCAGAATCAGAGAAATCGCCAATTTTTCAATCAAATAGATTCATTGTCTACCCGAGACGGAAAATTACCGCGATGCACCGGGAGGAAACTTCACATACCTCCACGCAATGACTTAGTCCGCAATATATTGTACTCTACATTGACTGTAGAGAAGCTACTATTGATTTTATGACACATAATTGAATTCAATTTGAAAATGTAAAAGTCAATTATCAAGAGAAACATTCATTTAAAATTTGTCCTCTGTTTCATAAAAAAAATACAGTTGGTTTTAGACGCCGGGCCTTTTTGGGTATACGTTTATAAAACTTCTCAGTGCAAGTTACGCACACACACACACGCGCGCGCACACACACACATACACATATATATATATATATATGTGTGTGTGTGTGTGTGTGTGTGTGTGTTTTCACTTTGTGTTAAAGAGTGGTTGGCAAAAGCAGAAAATTGTCTATCTATCTATCTATCTATCTATCTGTCTGTCTATATACCTATCTGTCCATCTAAGTGCACTACAGAGATTTGAAGTCATGCTTTGACAGGTCGTCAAGACCTTGTCAAACTCGGTGACATAGTCAGTTTGCACCGAAACGTATCCGAACAGGTGATCGGACGTTACGTGTTGCATGTCACGTGTTCCGGTTTGCGGAAGCATTGTTGAGTTGTTTTTTGAGACGCCAAAGAGACAGGATGGGGTAAACAAGTCTCCCCATATACGGGAGCGACAGACTTAAAATGGAGACAGAAAAAAAGCGCAAGCACAAAACTGTCGTTCACTCCAGTTCTTAAATTACGAATACCTGGGCGTGAAATGAATACATACAATTTCTCAAAAAAAAAAAGTAATAATAAAAATAGGCAATGAAAAAATCGCTCTTGTCCACTCGGTACGAGATAGATAGATATTTATATAGACAGATATCTATCTATCTATCTATCTATCTATCTCTCTCTCTCTCTCTCTCTCTCTATATATATATATATATTGATAAATAGATAGATAGCAAGATAAACAGAGATAGATACATCGATAGTTAGTTCTTTCTTCAATCGGAGGTTTTCGATTATCGTGTGTCGACACTTATCGGAGTCAGTAAGTTTTTTGTCATAAGACTGCATGAATCAGTACATATTTTAGGTTTTTTCAGATTGGGGTACAGGGAAACGTCAATTTGAACAATATGATTTCTAATTTGTTTACAATTTTTAATATATGCTGAACATGATGTAAAAAGCACATGAACTTAACATTTGATATTCATTTTCTTTTTAAAGTTTCTCGATTTTTTTTCAACATGGCCGACACGCAATGGAGTCTCTTCTGTATTTATTAGA
>NC_136510.1:90312668-90372668 GCF_053919585.1 Euprymna scolopes
GGATTTGATTTCTGTTCGCATCTTGGGGTCTATTCTCACAACATTTCGGTCGATGTAGTTTGCACAAAAGTAAATTCAGTAGAATGAAAACTAAAGTTTGATGAACACTATCATATTAGTATAGGTACGGTTATATACTATTTTGTTGTTGCAAAACCACCCCCACACACACATACACACACATACACACACACATAAAACCTCAGTTCACTGCAGCAGCGCCATCCGTCAGTACTTTCCGTAGATTCGTTTTCACCTCTGTCCCATCTCCTCCAGTGGCCTGTTTTTATAAAATAAAGACTCCTCGAAATTTGCATATTTGCATATGTGCGCGAGAGCACACGAGATTCTGCGAGACTGATTTGTTATATAAAGCCGTAGGCGCCACCTTGCACCCTTTTCAGTATGATAACGCTGCGTCGGCAAAGCGCACACCGAGGCCGTTTAAGAGGTAAACCTGCGTTCCCACAAATTTCGCCGCATTTAAAATTGTTATAGACTATTCAGAATGTTACTACTATACATTTTTGTGATGAGTGATCATTTTTTTTATAATTTCAAATTCAATTTAACAGCTACTGTAGGAATTGGAATACACCCTGCTCAAGCCTGATTGTCGCAGCTGGCGAATTAAAAAAATGCAATATCGGCGTGAGAACATTTTAGAAAATCGATATGCAATCAAATTCCGTTTTAAGCTTGAAATATGCTACATAAGCGTATGGAATTCTTCATACTTCTTTTGGACTATCTTGTATAAATCGATCGTCAGCTTTTGAGTGACATAAACGATTCAATGGAGACAGGGAGTCTAAGAGGGACGATGAGAGGTGTGGGACGAGTAAATAAGGTTGAACACCAGAGTTGATTGGCCAAATAAAGAATGTCCTGGATAAGGACTGTCGTGTGTCTACAGAGACATTAAGTGCATAGCTTGGTGTCTGTGAAAAAACTGTACATACAATTATTCGCGAGAAACTGAAGAGGCAGATAATTTGTCAGGATGGACTAGTCCACAATTCCATCTTTGTAAAAGACTATTTAACCAAAATGGGCATGAAGACATTTCCTCACCCTCCTTATAGTCTAGACGTGCTCCCTTTGTCTTTTGGTTAATTCCTAAGCTCAAGGAAAACCTTAAAGAATATCGTTATGAGTCAACTGAAGAGATAGAAGGGACTGTGACGAGGGTCATTGACATGCTCAAACCGGAGGACTTTCATGAGGCCTTCCGGCAGTTGTTGGAACAGTACATGTGCATTGCATCCGGAGGAGATTACTTTAAATGGGACTAGAGTGTCATGTGTGTACTATAAATAAAAGTGCCCATACGAAAAAAGTCCAGAAACTTATTGAAGGCACCTCGTATTTGGTTAAGCTGGTAAAGGAAATGTCCGAACCGAATTTTAAACGAATATTCAGATTCCTGGGAAGTCGACCGATTCAGTTGTTCTTTTGTTTGCAACTCGCATGCAATTATCACTTCATATCCCCTAGCCGGATCATTTTAAAACGGCAAATCAGAGTTGAAGTATGCATATGATAGAGCCACATTTGCCGAGGCAAACATACTAAAAGAAAGGGATCACACTGACTAATTGCTGCCTTTTGATCTAGATTGATTTCGAGGGACCGAAACAATAAGGTCAGGCTTAAAATAAAGAGAGGAGGTTACGCTGTCGATGTGGAAGAGGTGGTTATATCCAGAAAGTGAATTTCTAATTCGTATGAAAGTGTAAATGTTAGGTAACGGTCGGACCGGGTGTAGGGTTGATAGGTTCTGTCATTACGAATTGGGTGTGAAAATCCCTGTTGCGTAATTATCTTCACCTTCAGAACGCTAGAGATTATCAATTGGTCCTATGTGGCAAAAGACTTTGTCTTGAATAGGACCAATGATATCCATGTATTGCATCTATTCTCGGGACAAAACAATAATAACAGCGAAAAGTAGTATATACAGGGTGAACAGAAAGTCCTTTGACCATTTTTAGTTTTAAAATTAAATATTGTTAAAATCACTTTTTCTCTTTTCGAATAAAGTAAGTATTTAGTCTAACTATTGATCTAATTATTTTCAACAAAAATATTAAAATAATTTTGTTTAAACTTTCAGAAAAATGAGCAAACGAGAGGCCATAATTCAACTTCATTGCGCGGGAAGGACAAACTCAGAGATTATTAAGCTCTTGAAAGTGGCTAAATCCACCGTGTACCATGTTGTGAACAGATTTAAGGAACTTGGTACATCTGGTGACCGTCCTAGGAGTGGAAGCCCTCGCACTGCTCGAACAAAGAAGGTGATTAAAGCTGTCCGAGAGAGGGTAAGGAGGAACCCGAAGAGATCTGCAAGACAAATGGCTAAAGACATGAATGTGAGCGTGACCTAGATGAGAACAATCGTAAAAAACGATCTCCAGTTGTCCCCCTACAAGATGAGAGAGAGAGACAGTAACTCACACCTGCCCAAAAGCACAAGAGACTTGAAAGAGCAAAGCTTCTTCTTGGAGAACTGAAGGCTGGCACGGCAGAGCGAGAGATCGTTTTTTCTGATGAAAAACTCTTCACAATTGAAGCGACTGTTAACAATCAGAACGACAAAGTTTACGCAAAATCTTCAGCAGACATTGATGACTCCGGGAGAATAGTTTTCCGCCGACAAAAGCCGTCTTCCCGCATGGTGTGGGCTGCAGTCTCCAAATCTTGGAAGTCGCCTCTGATTTTCGTGGAGCAGTGGGTTAACATCAACACAGATCGCTACATTAACGATATTTTGGTTCCAGCATTTGAAGAGATGAATAAACACTTCAAAGATCAGCCTTTCACCTTCCAACAAGATGGAGCACCATCCCACACCTCCAGAAAAACTCAGGACTGGTGCCAACGTCATTTTCCAAGATTCTGGAGTAAGGAGATGTGGCCTCCTGCATGGCCTGATTTGAATCCCATGGATTTTTCTGTGTGGTCTTTGTTGGAGGCAAAGGTCTTTTCTGTTGCTCATCCAAGTGTTGATGCTTTGAAGACATCTCTTCTGAGTGAATGGGCTAAAATACCTCAGGAAAAGCTGCGTGCCTCGGTTAGTAACTTCGGACAGAGAATTGCACGTCTAATCGAAAGGAAGGGACATCATATTGAAAATAAATAATTTGAATTTTATCTTGGTTTCCTAACTTATAATTTTCATTCGTGTTTAATTTATATTTTTGTAATTTTCTATTAATAAACCACTTTTGAATTAGTCCAAGGACTTTCTGTTCACCCTGTATATACTTAATTCCAAGATGGCGCCTGGTATAAACAGACAATGCTGAATAACATACACATAAATAGATTCGATATCGATATGATAATAATAACACAATATTTTATATATATATATATATATATATATATATATATATATATATATATGCATAATAATAGTAACGAAACAAGACTGTAAAAATGTACTGAAATTTAAAAATAGTGAAATAATAAGTATTTATAGCTGTGAATGTAGCTATATGATAGATATGAGAGTTATATATATATATATATATATATATATATATATATATATATATATATATATATTACGTTTAGACATTAATACTTCTTAGTAAAGTTCTAAAGACAAGACAAGTTAATGTCGAAACGTTGGTCGATCTAGGTATGCGCTTCCTTGTGTGTGTATTAATATATTTCAAATAAAAAAAACAAAGTAAAGCAATGTTGTTACAACAGTACTTAGTACGCGATGTCTAATACGTATGTAGAGTTTTTTTAAAAAATAACATTATGCAAACATTAGAAAGTGTCTACGAGAGGTGTGCAATAAGTAATGTTCCTGACCTAATTTCCATAGCAGTAGAGCAACGAATCTTTGCACAGTTATTAGTCTTTCCCAGAGTTATGCATTTCACCCATGGTTTGATACAGCTCTGGAGACCGTTTTTGTAGAACCCCCCCCCAGCTTGGTCCTCCAACTACGATGTAACTTCAGAAATGAAGGCTGCATCATCTGGGAAACGCTTTCCTTTTAAAAACAACTTCATGGCTGGGAAGAGGTGAAAATCAGAGGGTTCAAGGTCAGGAGACTAGGGAGGATAGGATATGATTTCTGATCTGGCGACATGCGAGTTGTGGACCGGAGCGTTGTCCTACAGAAGGAAGGTACCTTTGCTGATCTTGCCCCGCTTCTTGATTTTGATAGCTTCCCTTAATTTTCTCAAAAGTAAAGCATAATAGGCTCCTGTAATTGTGGTACCCTTTGCCAGGAAATCTGTCATCACTACTCCGTCCTGGTCCCAGAAGACTGTGAGCATAACCTTGCCAGCGGAGGGCAGCACCCTTGCCTTCTTTGAAGGTGGTGAGTCCAAATCTTTCCAATGCATTGACTGGGCTTTCGTCTCTGGATCATAGTGATTGACCCAGGTTTCATCTTGTGTAATCAGTCTTTTGAAAAACATTGAGTCGTCTTCTTGGCACATCTCCAAATGCATCCTCGAGCACTCGACGCGTTCTCGCTTCTGAAATGGTGTGAGCAACTTGGGAATCCATATGGCAGACACCTTATGCATATGCAAATGGTCATGAATGACATTTTCCACAGACCCTGTACTAATCTTGACATATTGGGCTATTTGATGAATAGTAATGCGCCGATCTTCCAAAATAGCAGCCCCAACTTGACGGACAGATGTCTCATCAATGGCAGAAAGGGGCGACCAGGTATGGGAGCTGTTTCCACAGACTTCCGGCCATGTTTGAATTCACGATGCCAGAATTTTACAAGGTCATATGATGGGGCATTATCATAATTGGTTTCTTTCATTTCATCAAAAGTCTCCTGTGGTGTGTGTCCTTTCAAATACAAAAAGCGGATCACTGCTCGACATTCAACAGGCTTCATTTCACACCTGACTCTGTTCAAACATCTGTAAAACAGAAACCACAATTAGTTCAGGGCTGTAATTTACCACATAATCCGGAGAGATATCAATCATTGCACACGCAAAACTTCAGATAACTGAAAGTAAGTCAGGAACATTACTTATTGCACGCCCCTCGTATTTGGATCGACTAACATATCTTTTGAAATTTAAAGAAACGTCTTAATCTCGAAACATTGGACGCTTTCTAATTATTAGTAATATCTATATGTATATATATATATATATATATATATATATCAATCTACTTCGCTTTATATATACTGACACACACACACACACACACACACACACACACACACACACACACACACACACACACATATATATATATATATGATGGTAGGATGTGCAGCAGTGTACTTACTAGGAACTGTGATATTCAGATATACAGCACAAGTATCTTATCTATATGGCGCAACATTGTATCACGATATTGAATACTTACTTTTATCACGTATTAAATCTGTGACTATGTCGTCATCAAGAAGGAATATAATAAAAAAACTTGCA
Source organism: Euprymna scolopes (assembly GCF_053919585.1). Lineage (NCBI taxonomy): Eukaryota > Metazoa > Mollusca > Cephalopoda > Sepiida > Sepiolidae > Euprymna > Euprymna scolopes. The sequence continues at coordinate 90,318,113 of NC_136510.1, forward strand.
AATATCGAAGTGAATATTACATTGGAAAATATTTGTACGCGCAGATAGATTGGAAGAGCGATAGATAAGGGGAAAAACAGCTCGCGACATATCGAGAGATTGGATACGTGAATAGATATTAATGACTGATATATATATGTATATATATATATATACATATATATACATGTGTGTTCATCTGTCTTTCTATAGTTTGTCAAAAATACTATTATACTCTTTACTTTTGTCTTCTCTGTTCTTTCGTTCTCTCTCTCTCTCTATATATATATGTATATATATGCATATATATATATATATATATATATATATATATATATGCATATACATATTAAAGAACACAATTAAATACTGTAAATTATCATTTACATAAATGCATTATTCGATAGGATAGTCAATAGAAATATTAAGATTTCTTTAATCTGAGGACTTTCAAAGAATACATTAGTTTCATAAGAGGAAAGATATTAGCAATAGCGAAGCCAAGTTATATCATCTGTGCATTTCTGAGGCTGTTAGGATAATAAGATCCCGTTAAAGTGAAACCATGATTTAAACGAAAAGCGAACTATTATTCCAATGCAAACATAAAAAATACAAATACCCCAACTTTCAAATCACTGGGCGTTTTCTAAATCCCGTAAATTACCTAATTGCCAAATTTAAATCATTCTCATATTTCACAAAAAAAATCGATATGCTTACTTTCTGAAAATAATAACCGTTTGCTATTTATTTTCTTGATTTTTTTTTCTCACTAATTACTTTAGTTGTCCATAAGTAGGCAAGGATCCCTCTAATTTTGGTTAGACACTCTCGTCTCCTTTAATATTGGTATAGTAAATTATAAGTTTTAATAATTTGCAAGATTTTCCAAATTGTTACAAAAAATGAGATTTAATAACTAAATCCTATATTTTCTAATCTTATGATTTATGTAAAATTATTTATACATTATAACGACCGTTAACATTATCATTATTACTACTTTTTAGCTTATATGTTACTTTAGTGTGTATTATATCATTATTACTGTTATATTCATGTTCCATTATGACATTATTTCTTTTATTACCGTACATTAATTTATTATTATTATTATTATTATTATTATTATTATTATTATTATTATTATTATTATTAATATTATTATTATTATTATTAAGATGACTATCATTTTATTACCACTGATACCAATATTATCATTAATATTATTATTTTTATGACTATTAAGCTTATGTCTATATTAACGCCAATTGTTTACATTCATTTTTGCTCTATTACGAAACTACGTGTTATTTCTCTTTTACTATCCCTTATGTCTACCTATTTTTGTTGTACGCTATTTGATCCATTATGTCTACCTATTTTTGTTGTACGCTATTTGATCCATAATCAGGCAGATCATTGCATGCCTGTCGAGGTTACGATGAATGTTTGAAATTGTTCTTTGCTGTCATGAACATTTTTCGCTGTTTATAGAAGCAATTTAAACAAGTTGTTCTTTTTCTAATGGGGGCGGGGTGATACTTCGAAAAATATTTCTACCTCGATTGATTGTAAATCAGATTTTTCTGCAGATTTTGGATTTTTAATTGGATTTCTTTCTCATCATTATAAATTCGAAAACTTCTCATTAGAACATTGATTCTCAAGACCATTTCGCAGTTTGAAAATTACATATTCTTTCATTTGCCTTTTGATTCATTTATTTCCCCATTTGTCATTTATCTTTATAATTTCATGAACGCTTTCAACTTACATTTTTGCATATATGATTAGTTTTCATATAACCCGATTTCATTTCATGCCAGTACCAGCACATTCATAAATTCGCTATAATGCTCATTTGCAAATATTTTTCTTGGATGAAAAGAACGCATTCTTTTAAAACATCTTGTCGAACAATACATTCTAGTAGATTATAATTAACCGTCTTTCATCGTTTAGTTTTATGACTAGCTTTATGTCTATTTTAGTTTTATTGAGCTTTTTTTATTTGATTGAGATCATAATAATAATAATAATAATAATAATAATAATAATAATAATAACAATAATAATAATACTTATTATTATTATAATTATTATTATTATAAATTTTTATTATTAGTAGTAGTGTTATTATTATATCATTGTTATTATTATTAGTATCATTATTATTATTTATTATTATTTATATTATAATTATTAGTATTATTATTATGATATAATTGTTATTATTATAATTATTAGGATATAAGTGTTATTAATATTATTATTATATTATTTTTAATATATTATCATGATATAATTGTTATTATTATTTTTATATTATTATTATTATTATTATTTTATTATATGATTGTTATTATTATGATATAATTGTTGTTATTATTAATATTATTATTATTATTTTTATTATTATTATATTATTATTATCATTAATATTATTATTAATCTTATTATTATTATATAATTATTATTATTATTATTCTCATTATGTTTACAGGAGCTTTAGGCTTGTAAAATTAAAGTTTACATCTCGGCTACACACACACCCACACACACCCATATATATATATATATATATATATATATATATATATATATATATATATGTGTGTGTGTGTGTGTGTGTGTGTGTGTCCATCTATGAATTCTGACGATGCTAGTTGGATTTTTTCCTCTCTTTGAGGATTTTCCTCTAGGTGAAACAATTTGTAAACTCATTCTGGACTCACAGTAATAAATTTCCTATATACTGCTCTGACTACACATTGAGCACTCTAGTCCGGTTTTTTCACCACTGGTAAATAAATATATATATATATATATATATATATATATATATATATATATATATATATATATATATATATATATATATATACACTCACTAATATATAAAATACACTTTGTGAGTTTTTGTCTCTGTGTGTGAGTTTTTTCCTAGAATTCGAAAATTACTGGGCCGATTTTATGAAATTCCACACGAAGTTACTTTATTTTCCTAGCAGTGTTCTTAGATACGTGTCCTTTATATCGAAATTTCTTCGAGAATCGAGAATCTAAATAAGTAAACACCTTACACAGACTAGCATTATAAGTGCATTTGAGAAGTTTTATTACCACGCAAGCAGCAAGGCGTGACATATAAATTCAACAGCAGGTTCTTGGATATTACAGGGCACATTTTAAATGAATGTTCTTATTTAAAGCACAATTGCACTATGATACTTGACTTCTTTATTTTAAAAAATTAAATCTTAATTCATCATTACCTCACAAATAGTAAGGCCAATAGTAGGTTCTTTGATATGACAGGGGTGCATTCAAAACGAATGCTTTATAAAGATACAACTGAAGCATGATACTTGTCTTTTTCAATTTGAACTTAAATCCAGGCCATTGTTTATGAAACATAATATTATAAAATCAACCGTAGGTTCTCTACAGTGCAATGTAGATACGATATATTATGAAAGGATTACTGCAGAAAGGTATGGAAGCTTCCTCTCGGTGCGCTATGATGGGTCCCCAACTCGAGTAGGTAATCATTCGGTTTGATTTAAAAATGAACGATTCCATCGATTTCGATGACAATAAAAATATAGGAGTTGAAACATTTGTTGATCATCATTCACCTACGGGCAACGTCGGGTTTCTCGGAAGCGAGAGTGATAGATATCTACTGAAATAAAAAAAAGTAGAATACAATTCATATGTAATAAGTAAGATTAACAGTAATAGGCAGATAACTAGTAACTTGTGACAGTGTAACTGTGGTGGCAGAACTAATGTTACCTACTCATAAACTATTCCACGCTCAATAAATTTCGGAAGCCGAAGCCGTAAAGTGAATGTCAGTATCCGGTGGACCAACCTAAGTCGTTTGTCGGTTAGACGAACTACCCACCATTTTGTGTGTTTTTCTAATACACGGGTGTTACCTTATTCCGGCGTTCTGTTTTTCTTATAACCCTTTACAGGGCCATGACAGTAACTCCATTGTAAATTGTAAAATAAAAATGTTAATGTATTTTTTAATATTATTCAGACTACTGTTCTCATCTTGAAGTTTATTCGCACAACGTTTCAGGCGATGTAACCTCCGACTTAATTCAGGTGTATTTTGTCGGAAAAGTAAAATGGCGAATTACTTAGGATTTCTACTGCAAATGGCTGATGGACGAGAGCAAGCTACCCTTATTGATTAAATAAAGGGTCTCTATCAAATTTTCGTGTAGGCCCGCCGAGTCCTGGAGAAAGATTTCTGAATTCAACAGAAAGATCCTTGATGGCGACAAGATACGCCTAAAAGTGCCCGAGATGGGTAAAATTGCTAATGATACAACACTCTGAATCATGCACGAAAAAAGAACGGTTGTACACAAATCTAAAGCAATGGCAGAATCTTGAGGAAATCAGCCCCATACCATTGTGGAATGGGGCTGTAAATGGATGTAACATGTAATGATGGTAGATTAAGCTGCTATTTTTTAACACCCGATATCCATGACAAATAATACAATACCTGAAAATTCTTCCTTCACATTGTCACGGGCAATATGAACTGGAAATACATTGTAAACATTGCGAAACTGCTGCCGCGAAGAAGGTGGGTTCCCTTTATTGTGCTAGAAAACTACTCACACATGAGAGTATCCTGTATCTCTACAAAAACCACCATTCGACCATGCACGGAGTATTGTTGTCACATTTGGTCTGGTACATCTATCACTTGTCTCTCCCTCTTGGACAGGACCAACAAAGAATCTTCAACCTAAAAGGTCCCACATTGCCATCTAAGCACCAACCCTTGTCACATCCCAACAATGTTGCATCCCTGTGCCAGTTTTACAAGTATTTTAATCGAATGTTCTCTGATGAACTCGTTACACTTGTGCCCCTCTCGACATACATATTCTCAACAAATCCGATTAACAACAAGATCACGCCCCTCACTATTGCGGCCGCAAAATGCCAGAAAGCGTTCTACTCTAAGACTTTATTTTCTTAAACAGCTAGACTTTGCAATTCTCTTCCTGTTACCTGCTTCCCTGACTGTAATGATATGCATACATTTAAATGTAATGTAAACAAACATCTTGTTAGTTTTTCCCTGGCAGGTTCTTAAGTAGTATCCCCTTAAGTCGAGGTGGCGATATGCCTTATTAGGTGGAAAGCGTGTAAGAAATATGGCCAGAGAGTTCATTAACTGAACAAGAATACAAGATAAGAACAGTAGTCCGAATAATCCAAATATTACAAGAAAACACGCATCATCTAAAAAAATTCAGAAACATAAAATATTTTTTCCAAAAAAATAACTGAATTAATATTTTTGCGTGTTTTTATGCTTAAAATACAGGGTGAAACAATAAATTTGTCGCCCTAAAGAAAAAACCACAACAGTTTTATTTGAAAAATTTATTGAAAAAAATCAATTCAAGTAACTTGATTATACAGTATAGTTGATATCTATTCAACGTAGCCGCCTTCAGCCTAAATCACGGGTCCGGAACTGGGAGCATGCGTTTTCCATAAGCGCCAGCGGGAGCTCGGCGAATACTCGGCGGATGGCGGAGATCAGGCTGGTTTTGGTATTGTGGGGGTCATGTTGGTAATGTTCTCGGTGTATGACCGAATGAAGTAGTCCAGCGGGTTAAGGTCGGGAGAGGAGGGTGTCCTTATGAAGTAAATCCTGGGTATATTAGGACTTGTAGGTCGGCGTCGAGTCCTGCTGCCACACCTAGGGACTGCCAGCAGTCACCTGATTGCATCAGGGGATCGACACACTATTCAGCACATCCAGGTACACTTTAGTGTTGACTTTCAAGTCGACTAAGACAATATGAGGTTGCATGATGTGGTCCTCATTTGAAAACACACCAAAGACCATAACCGTGGCCGAAAATTTCATTGAGCTGAAAGCTCAAGCGTTGAACCGTCTGGCTTTGCATTTTGAGTTGCTGGTAATAGTCCTGTTGTAATCACTTTGATCGGTAGAGAGCATGAGTTGTAAAACGGCACATCTCCAATCTTGCTTGTTGAATATTGTGTCAGTTTCAGACAGGATAAAAGGCTCCTATCGCTCACGGATTTGTATAGAACTCGCCAACTAGTAGATGGTCTGCCACAAAAATGTAAACCGATATTTATTAAACGGAAATGGAATCATGTCGTTTTTGTTCTGGCGACAATTATATCGTTCCATCCTGTATATGAGAAAAAACCCTTTCAGAAGCAATTATTGATGACACAGATGTAGTATAATATTAAATATATGTTTCTATGTCTGTTGCGTGAGGATACGCCTTCATATTTGCAAAAAGCTAATGAGTTAGAGAAAGGAGAGCGAGAAGAGGAGTTGCAGAGAAGGAGAGAGAAATAAAATTAGTAAAAGAATCGACCTGGATGCTGGCAAATCACAACACTTTCTTTCTGTATCTGGATTTTATTTATTATTCGAGCGAAAAGACGTTATTTCCCCTTCCCGCCCCCAAATCGCGCAATAATTCGTTGTTTCATAAAAATTTCAGCATTTTTTTACCATCGAAATCGAATTATCTCACCATCTAAAATACATAAATGTCGCCAGATTAATAATCGATTTGATAAACGAGTCTGGCAGTCTAACAAATTCATATCACCAATGTAGCGTATATATCCGATATATATATATATATATATATATATATATATATATATATATATATATATATATATATATATATATATATATATATATAAGAGAGATAAGACACTGATAGAATTCAGATGAAAAATCCTGATAGATATTACTTGAAGAAATACTTTCAAGGAAATCCTAGCCAAAAAGGGAAAGCTCAATATTTAAGAATAGAGTAATATATAAGCAATATATAAATTTTAAATTCTGAAAAACAACATATAGAGACATATATTCGATTTAAGAAAGTATTGCTTGACAAAAGGAATATATAGAAGGGGTTATACTAATTTCCTTAATCCATGGATTTTCAACAATGGATCATATCATCAGAGAAAATGAAATGCAATATATATATATATATATATATATATATATATATATATATATATATATACATATATATATATATATATTGTGTATATTTAGGCAGCATTTTCTCATTTAGACAAATATTATTGAATAGCATGGAATTATTCTGTTTTACAATTTTTCGTTTTTATCTTCTCAAATCTCCGAATAGTCCTTTTTGTGTTTTTCTCGAAATTGCATATGTTGGATCCATAATCGCGAGCGCTTTCGACAGAAGTACTTCTATCATCCTCAGGCATATTGTAGAAATAAATGTAGGGATTGTTTTTTAATTTACTTATATATTTTTTTCCTAGTCACATGGTAATTTGTTACAAGTTAAGTGGGCGGACTTTTTCTTTTACATATATCAATCAGATTTATATATACAAACATATATATACATTATTAAACATTTATCCCAAACATTCTAAAATGTTCAGGCTGCACTCATAATAAATATTATTTATTTGAGGCTTCTTTGTTTTAATGTACAATGCTTCGAGTATTCTTAGCCTATTTACATTTCTCTTGTAAATAATTACCACGTGACTAGGATATATATATATATATATATATATATATATATATATATATATATATATATATATATATAAGTAAATTAAAAAACAATCCCTACATTTATTTCTACAATATGCCTTAGGATGATAGAAGTACTTCTGTCGAAAGCGCTCGCGATTATGGATCCAACATATACAATTTTGAGAAAAACACAAAAAGGACTATTCGGAGATTGGAGAAGATAAAAAGGAAAATTGTAAAACAGAATAATTCCGTGCTATTCAATAATATTTGTCTAAATCTATCTATCTATCTATCTATCTATCTATCTATCTCTCTCTCTCTCTCTCTATATATATATATATATATATATATAATAGTATGAACATATATATGTGGGATAAGACATTTTAAACTACTACTTAACGGTGTGAAAAGAAATGCTAAATATATTTATACTAACGGGATCTGTGGAGATTACACAGAGGAATTTTTCATATGCAATATATTGCTGCTTGATAGATGTAAACCGTGATTGTAGAGGCCGCCATATTATTGTAACCCTTTTGTTAAAACTGTAAAATAATTTTTCTAAGTATCTATTATTACGGTTTATCTTCAAGTCTGAAATATTTCTATTGTATCGATGCCCGGAATAAAACAAAAACATGATATTCGTATTTAGACAGAAAAAAGATACTACCCTTGCATCTTAGTCAGAAGACCAAGAAGGTATATTTTAGTTTCACGTGTAGCCCCAAAAGCGACATAACCTTCTATCATCCTTTTTATAAGTAGGATCTCCTTATCGAATAATTTCTAACCTGAAAACAATGACATATTTACGCTAGGTATTAATATATACATGTATACGCAAAATATTATATAACCATATATTTTTGTATGTTATGGCTATGTAAAGACAAAATTTTAACCTGTTCAAAAAACATTCTTTAATTTAGATTGTGAAATTAAAAGATAAAAATGAATGTGTCAGCGTCGAAGCTCGATCAACAGAGCAAAAATCGAGCTTAATTACGTTTTAAAAAGGAAATGCGGGAACAATGAATCGGAGATGAAAATGAAAGGGGGGAGTAAGGGGGGAATTACTTATTAAATAGAAACTAGATAAATCCCTAAGAGATTCTCTTTTTGTTTGCAAAGAGAAAGTCCACGAGTCTTAATATATATAGTTTCTAGAATTTTGAGATGCTAAGGAGAGTGCGACTTGCTAAGGATGTGAAAAAAGTCAGCACTAAAGTTCGAAGCGCAAATACGATTATTTATAAGGTGTTCTCCTATAGATGAGCCATGGGTATTGCTCAAAACGTCCGAAGGTAGGTAGTTTCCATTTCGAATTTTAGATGGAACATGTTGTTTTACCATATTATCTAATCTTTGAGACGTTCGCCCGACGTAGCGCACACCACAGCTACATTTGAATAAATAAATAATAGAATTGTTATGGTGGCGGTGGGTGGGGGGAGAACGTCTTTACAAATTGAAGACAAATGGGTTTACATATATATAGAATTTTTATATGTGTATATGCTTGAAATATACTCATAGTATCGCTGACACATATGTTTCCAATCACCGAAGTTAAGCGATGTTGGAACTGGTCAGAATTAAATGGGTGACCATTTTAGAATACCAGGTGTTGTATGTGCTCTCCACTTATCTTGGCATTGATTCCAGTCTTCCTGGACATCTTTTGCCACTGGAATCATTACCGACTCAGAAACTGTAAAGTTGTTGATTGCGCAAGCCTTCATTTAAAATTACATGCTCAGACAATGTTACAAGAGGTATCCAATGTCTCTCGAGAGAAAATTGAAACTATTAATACTTGAGATGCTAATACCGTTTTCATACATATTAATATATAGATGTATCCGATCATGTATAAACAAAAAATATTAGCTACTAGCTGTTCAGCCCGGCTTTGCTCGGGTCCTATGTACTGTTCATAATTTGCTCTACGTGTGAATACACTTTATGTAAGATTTCAAATGTTTAGACCAAAATTTGTCTGAGTAAGAGGTCAGTTTTTTTTTAAACTTTTACCCCAATTTTTAGCCCTTAACATTTATTATTTTAGTCTCAAATCAAAATAAAAAGTTTTACCCATATCCAAGTTTCCTACATCTTAAATTTCAAGTGTTTAGACCCAAAATTCGTGGAGGGATTTGGTAGAGTCTGCAAAGGTAAACGCTTTCAACTTTGACCTTTTGGCACCAAACTGATTAAAATGCTTGCCGCATATCTGAATACGTGTTATGTATAAATTTAAAATATTTAGACCCAAAATTAGCTGAGTAGTTTTTTAGAGACCGCAAATCTTATGAACTTTTAGAGACCGCAAATCTTATGAACTTTAACCCCTTGGCAGTTCAAATTTTCGATCCAAACCGATAAAAAAGATTTCCCTATGTCTGAATACACTTTATGTAAAATTTAGACCAGGAATTCGCTAAGTAATTTTGTAGGGAGCACAAAAGTCAAGTTTTCTTTAACTTTGACCCCAATTTTGACCTCTTAAAATTTAATTTTTGGGGCCTAAATAAAATTACAACGTTTGATCCATGTTCTGGTAACCTATATTTTAAATTCCAAGTGTTTAGTCCCGAAATTGGCGGAGTAGTTTGGTAGAGTTTTCAAAGATCAACTCGTTGAACTGTAACCCCCTGAGGGCCAAATTTCTAGTCGAAAACCGATAAAAAAGTTTTCCCCAAATCTCAATATCATTATGTCAAATCTTGAGTCTCTACACCGAAAACTGACAGTTATTTTATAGGAAAATGTACACAGACACACACACACATAGACATTTTCACTTTTATAAATATACTAGCCTGGGAGCCCGGCGTTGCTCGGGTGTTTGGAGGTGTATATTAAAAAAAAAAGGTCAACTTTTTTATTTTGACCCCTATTATGACCCCTTAACATATATTATTTTGGGCTCAAATTAAGTTATTCAGTTAAATAGATGTCCAAGGAACTTATATTTAAAATTTCAAGTGTTTAGATCCAAAATTGTCGGAGGAGTTTGGTAGCGTTCTCAAAAGTCAAATCGTTGAACTTTGATCCCTTAACAGTCAAATTTCTGAACGAAACCGGATCAGATAGACTTTCCCAAATCTCAGTACACTGTATATCAAATTTCGAGTCTGTAGACTAAAAATTGACAGAGCTATTGCGTAGGGAAATATGCACAGACAGACACACAGACACCTTCATTTTTATAGATATATAGATAGATTTTACCGTAATAGATGGATTCTCGATATTATACAGACTATTAATATAAGAACAAATAAACATTAAAATTGTACAGTAAAAGCAATATTCAAATTTATTCAAATTATTAATTCTTTACTTTTTTTTGTATTTCCCCCGAAGAGAAAATAATAATTTTTGAATCTTGATGGAATATGAGAAAAATATTTTGTTGTATTTCTCGCTTTGAATATTTGATGAACTAATAGATAATGTAAATTTGGGTTTTCATCGTTTAATTTTGTCATATATACGAGAAGGCGTTCCAAAAGTAATACCTTTTATTTTATTTTTATTGCACCCGATTGAATCAAATGGGAATTTTTATTTTTATGATGGATGAACTTATACAGTGATTATTTAGAAATACCATTCCACTGTTGCAGATATTGACAACGCGAGACTTTAAGAAAACAACTCCTGTCATGAACGTGCGTCAGCGGCGAGACGCATAATTGAATTCCTCAATGCAGAAAAAAAATGAACAGATCAGCATTCACCGCCATCTGTTGAACGTTTATAAAGCCGATTCAATTAATGTCAGTACGACTGGGAGACGGGTTCGTTGATTTAAGACTGGTGACATAGATCTGAGTGACAACACACGCTCATGACGCCTATGCACAATCACCAGTCCGTAGTTGATAAAAGTGCACGGAAGATAGTAGTGGCCACGTAGAAAAATATGTTTTAAAGCACAAAATTCGCTTGTTTTAATGGTACTACTCCCGGCTTACTAGATATTCAATTATTTTGTTAGTTAAACGATAGGATAAATTACTTTTGGAACGACCTTCGTCTATAGATTTTCCATAGCGCTTAAACTTAATTAAAGACATGAAACTGTCTTATTTTGTAGTTCAGGTTTTATAACTAACTCCCTCACCATATTTATATATACTGAGGAGCCAGGATATGGCGAAACAGACGTATTAATAACTATGCACACGCACGCACACACAGACACACACACACAGACACACACACACAGACACACATATATATATATATATATATATATATATATATATATATACAAGCATTCAGGCATTTATTGCTGAATAGAATGGCGTCTTCTTGTTCAATAAGCTTTCTTTGTAATTGTTCAATTTTTCGAATTGCCTTTCTTATTTTTCAGTTGAATTTGTGCCAGAAAGTTCCATAGTCTTCTTTGTTAATCTGGTATTTTATTTAGTCGTTTCTTGCAAGTACTTTCGACTGAATTTTAACAGTCGTCTTCTGACAGTTTTTGATTATTGTTCGTTTAAAATCTGGATGCTTTTATATGCTTCGGTTAAAATTGTATTAAAATTTCTTGGACTCGTGAAGCGTCTCGTGTAACAGAACGTGCTAAAATAATTGTACAATGGTTTTAAACGTGTGATTTACAAGATGGTATAGATTTTACCGTTTTTAAAAAAAAATTATAACTTTACATTACAACATTTATGTAGATATATACATGTTACTATATGTCTATACCCCTCCATATATATATATATATATATATATATATATATATATATATATATATATATATATATAGTATAAAAATACTGGAATAATTATATATAAGAACTAAACAGACAAAAATAAATTTAAATAAAATCTTTTTCTTATTTCGTTTACAAAGTTAGAATGTAACAAGGGTGGTGGTTATGAGCGGGGAGACGATCAGTGAGATGCATGTATATATATACGCCCGAGTAAATTATGATAATACGCTGTTTCATATAAAAGGGTTACGACACTACGGGAGTTAAAAGGCACCTCATTATTTAAAAAGGTTTTTTGTATTTGTGCATGGGTTGTTGTATTTTTATACGTTGTGAGTGAGCGGGTATCTGTGTGTTCATGTGTGTATATATATGTAAGAATATAGGTGAGTCTATATTGATATCTATATATATATGTGTCTCGTATACATCTGTGGAGATTTGGGGACACGTATGGATGGGGATGTGTGTCTGCACCTGCGGATAATCTTACTGTGTGTGTATATATTGTGTGTATGCTAGCATGTGTGTGCATGTATATGCATACGTATATGTATATATGTATGCATGTATATTTATATGTATATATGTGTATGTGTGTGTATGTATGTCTATATATATATACATATATATATATATATTATTGAGACGTGTATCTGGTTAGGGTTCACAGGTTTTTAAAGTTCCCAATCGACAGTCTTATTATTGTAATTGTTATTGATATTGTTTGTGTTATATTATAGAAATTATTATTATTAGGATTATTAGTGGGATTAATATTATTAGTTTTGGTATAATAACAGTCATAATATATGATATCAAGGTGTGTGCATAGATGTATGTGTTTGAGGGTCGGTGCATTGATATAACTGCGTATGTGAGTATGAATATAAACATGTTATAACTGTATGTGAGCATTCTGTATCTATGTATGTGTAAGTGTGTATATGTGTGTAAAGTGTGGGTGTTTATACGTGTATTTATATATATGTATGCATGATGAGTTTGATAACTTCCGGTGTTTTATGTTTAATTTTAATTTTATATTATTTTTTTATTTGATTATCTGTTTATTTATTTTTTATGTTATTTATTCAATTTAATTTTAATTTTAATTTTATTCTTGTTTGTCGTTATAGTTATTGTCTATTTTCAGTGCGTGTGTGTAAGTAAAGTACAGCGAACAGTGTATATCTATTCCTGAGTATAGGTATCAACGTATGTTTGCTTCTAGTGTGTGTGTGTTTGTGTGTATACGTGTGTGTGTGTTGATTGAAAGACACCGGTCAGTACTCAATAGCACTAAGGAATGTTTTTAATTTACTGACCGCGAGACATAAATACTAAATTCTCAAGTATCTTATGCCGTAAAAACCAAAAGATGAGATAGATAAACTTAAAAAGGGAATATAGAAAAAGGGGGAAATAAAAAAGTAGATGTTTATTATCTTCAAAGACCTCACTTACCCTCTCCCCGGTCATAACCCCCACCCATGTTACATTTTAACTTTGTAAACGAAATAAGAAGAATTTTTGTATATATATATATATATATATATATATATATATATATATATATATATATATATATATTGAGCGGTTATGTACCTATGCACTTCAAAATATGAGTACACTTTTGAAAATTTACATATTTTTTTTTACTGTTTAGTTCTTATATATAATGCTTCCAGTATTTTAAATCTTTTAACGTTTGAATCCATATGGAGAATGTTTGTATTGTCAATTAAAACCTTTCTTAACTAGGGATGTGGTCAGCCATGTTGTTTTAGGTGTTGGGAAAACAGCTTGTTTCGGAAACGTGTGGGGTCAGTCTTTTGGACAATGTATTAGTCGTGTGTCCAATGTAGCTATTAGTGTTGGAGATGCATTCAAGCAAGGGGCATTTGATTGATTGACTAGATTGATATCATCGACTGATTTAGTTTTTAGAGAAGTGTTGTTTTTAAGTATAAGGTTAGCAGCTGTTGATTTCTTATAAACCTTTTGTATCGCTTTATTGCAGGTCAATATTTTTGTTTAATTTTGAAATTGCTATGAAACGCAGAGAAGGGAAACTTAGTACACTGGAAGAGCATTACAAGATGTCTTATTTTCTTGATGTTTTTGGAATTTAAATAAATATTTTGGAAATTATGCTAATATTTCTATTTTCTATTTTAATCAAAACCTGCTTGATATTATTTAATTCGCTGTAAAATTATTTTTTTTCAATGTCAGGAGACCATTTTGGCTCGATTAATAAGATTTTTTATGCTTGTGGTCTTGTATCGGTAGGGACATTTACTTTTGAAGTTTAAGATACAGAAATTGGTTGCATAGTCTTAGGGAAAAGTAGTGAATTCATCGTCGCTGGAATCTGTGAGAACGTCAAGAAATGGAATACTATTGTTTGTATTTAATTCATAAGTGAAGGCTAGATCGGAGTTTGTTTGAAAATGATCCTGTAGTTTCTCTATTTCGTTATTATTGTCAACAGGAATCAAAATATCGTCGACGTATCTAAGAGAGACAGTTTTTTAATAGTGTTATATATTTTATTCTCCATGTTGGACATATAAAAGTTGCTAAAGGCGGGACTCAATACATACCCCATTGCTACCCTATCGATTCGGGTGAAAATGTTGCCTTCAAAATAATGAAAGGCGTCTTCATTTCTACCTATTACCTATTAGTGTTACGTTTGTCATAAAATGAGCGTTTGTTGTATATTGGTTGAAATTGGAATGGAGATGATATATTGAAACGTGTCTATTTATAAAACATTGAGTGTTTGATTATCTTATCAGAGTTACTGACGTTGTGTGTGTGATCATCTAGTGGTCTTTCTATTACATATGTTCATATGCTGTTAAGTGTGAATATGTGTGTGACATGTCGTTTGAACATACCTTCTGCCATTTTGTTGGTCCATCTGGTAATTCTCGTCTTGGAGGGAGACTTGATACCTGTTTTTGGGGACGAAGATTTATTTCACACCAAGACAAGAAATTGGTTCTATAGTTTATTTCACTTTCCCAGATGTCTTGCAGAAGGTGGAAAGTGAATTTGGCCTGTGTTGTTTTTTTCTTCCAGGTCTTATTTCTACCACGTCGGTGTTCGTTCCCCACCCCCAGCGAAGGGAAGGAGACAACGGCAAAGCCGTCTGCTCTCGTCCAAGTCGCAACCAAATCTCCTCGATTCAGCTAACCTCATCACATGACTCACACGCAATCCAATCAGCTGATCTTAACTTCCTGTCAACGTGTCTACACTGTAATTCAGACTCTCTCTCTCTCTCTCTCTCTCTCTCTCTCTCTCTCCATTCTCTAACATATGTAATAATATTTTTAGGATTGTAAGGTTAATTTAGTGGAAGGAGAATGGATTATTGTAAACATTGTCTGTGAACTGGGACGTTGGTGAGGAGACTTTTTACGTCTAGTGAAGCGGTGATTTTGTTATTAACTTTTCTTATTTGGAGAATTTGTAGAAGTTCTTCGGTATATTTTACGCTGTAATTGCTTTGTATGTAAGGGGGTTTGAGATCATTGATTGTTTTGGTTGATTTATAAATAAGAGTCTTTACTTGTGAAATAATGGGACGGAGGGAAGAGTTGGGTGTATAGGTTTTTACATTACAATACAAGTATCCGGGTATATAATCACCATTTACTTTAGGGAGTTTTTGATTATCAATCATAGGATTGTTCGCAGCTATAAGTTTATTGACTTGAGGTTTTAGTTGATTTATAGGATTTCTATTCATCAAAAATGGTTTATAGTTTTGGAAATTAATCGGATTTGTCAAGTATTACATATATGTTAACTTTATCGTTTTGTCTAACGATAAAGTTTGGATGATTTTTTAACTTTTTTTGCAGATTATTACTTATGATTGTATTGTTTTAGAATCAATTTTTACCCCAAGTAAAGCACAGTGCAACTTTGAAGTAAGGGGCTATTATGGGGGACATAAGTTGCAGGGATATTATGAGGTGAGATGAGTAGCAAGATGTATGTTCACATTAAACTTGAACTTCTGCATGTCAGTACAGTTGGGAATGCAGAATCCCGAAAAGGAGTTCCAAAGTCTAGCAGTACTGGGAAAAAAAACTATTGGAGTAGAAGGCTTTCTTACACCTATGGATCTCTACTGTGTAGGGGGGGTTGCTGTTTGTCGAGTTTGTCGGGGGTATTTACGTTGTGGATCTACAAGTGCTTGTAATTCGTCAGAGCATTTACCATTAGAGTACCTGTAAAACAGGCAGAAGGATACAACATTTCGTCGATGGGCCAGGGGCTGAAGCCTAGTTGACAGTTCACGACCGGGTCAGGTTGGTACCCTTCTTTTGAACCCTGTCCAAGAGTTGGAGACAAGTAGCAGATACACCAGCCCAAATGTGACAACAGTACTTCATACATGAGCGAATGGTGGACTTATAGAGGTACAGGGTACTTTCAAGTGTGAGTTGCTTTCTAGCACGGTAGAGAGAGCCCACCTTCTTCGCAGCAGCCTTGGCAGTGCTCTGTATATATCTATTCCAGTTCATGTTCCCTGTGAACGTTAGGCAGAGGAGTTTGAAGGAAGCACTTCAAGGTAATGTGTTTTGGGCCATTGCTATTGGTGGCAGAGAAGGTTCTTGTAATTATTGAAGGAGACAAGCTTAGTCTTGGCAGCATTGGATGAGATCATCAATTTTTGTCCCATTTCAATTCAGATTGAGGGTCTTCATTTAGTGATTTTGCCATTTCCTTAGATATATGCTCATTTGGTTTCCTATCGTGTTTGCTATAGACAGTGGTGTCATCAACAAATATACCCATCTCAGAAACAATTTTATCAGGGAGTTCATTTATGAATATCAGGAATAATAAAGGGCCCAGGATAGACCCCTGAGGTACTCCCGCATTTATATCATATTGTTTAAATGTACGACCGTCGAGGGCAACCTGGATTTTTTCTCCTACTAAAGAAGAATTTATTAACATTATGTATTCTTCCAGCTATACCATATGATCTGATTTTGCTTAAAAGACCATCCTGCCATACTCTGACAAAAACCTTATATACATCTACGGTACCACTCTACCCTCTATCTCAACTATTATATAAAAGTCACATTGTGTGTGTGTGAGTTCCTTCCTCATAGGCTCCGAAACGGATGAGCCTATCTTTTTCAAATTTCACACAAAAGTGATTTATATTTCTGGCAGTGTTCTTAGATATGCTTTGTACAGAAATTTAATCGATAATTATCGAAAATCGAAAAAATCATATTTAAACCACTCTTTCTTCTCTTATAGATAAAACTATATTTACAGGGGAATATTTTACGTTACACCGGTGTAACTTTGGCTGGTATAACGTAATATATTCCACTGTAAAAATTATTTATTAATACCTATAAGAGGAGAAAAACTATGTTTATGATTGTTAAGCTATAATATCTGCAGAATTAATATTGTAAAAAAAAAACACAGACGGAATTGGATGAACGACATTATCATTATTATTTTTTCATTCTTTAATTTTATTTTGCGAATTACTCAACTGGGCAAATGATTCCTTTTAATATATAATATTCAATAGAACACTGATTCTGTAATAATACGTAGGCAATCTGCATAAATTAAAATATCATGTTTCAGGTTGTACAACCCAGCAACGCCGGGCGTTCAGGTAGCTCTTTTTTTTTTACACAGTGATCACCACTTATCAAGGCCCGGAAGCCACTCAGGGATAAGCGTTATTGAAAGCACTTTACGTTAGTGTGGGGATTTGATGAATTGTTTAATTAAGGGGGGCGGTTCATTAGGAATTTGTTAACATTGGACTTGAAGACATCCAAGTTGTAGTCTGGAGGGAAGCAGGCAGACGGAACAGAGTTCCACAGGCGTGCAGTTCTAAGAAAGAAAATGTTTCTTTAAAAATATCTATGTACTAAAAAATATATATGTACTAGCAGGAGGGACCACGAAAATGTTACCAACATCCAAAGTAAAGGTGATCATCATGGAACGAACTGGATTCGAACTTGGAACACATAGGTTATCAGTCCGTGTAGTTAAACAGTTTACCTTTTTTTTAAATTTTACTTTAGTAAGTTTTAGGAGATCAAGGGGCTCCCTCCTGGAGCTAACACTTGATTCTGTTATGATTTAAATTTATATCCAAGGGCTCTTTTAAGAATAGATGCTGTGCCCTTTATGGCTGCTATTTGTATTTCGTTACAGCTTGGTCTTCCAGGGATTGCTTCTACGTATTTATGAAGATCCTTTTTATTAAACCAGTCGCTCCTATCACAACCGGTATAATGTTTATTTCTTTCAGAGACTATGTCGTTTTTAGATCATTTCTTAGGCCCTGATATTTTGTTATCTTTTCCCATTCAGCTTTGTTAAGGCCGAAATCCTTTGGGACTGTGACATCGACAATGAGTGCAGTTCTTTAAGGCTTGTTCCATATAACAATATCCGGTTTATGGCCTTGTCTTTTATGTATCTGTCTATCTGTATGTCTTTGTCATAGAACGCGGTCACATTTCCATTTAATGTTATTAGTGGTGGCTCATTTTCCCAGATGTTCAGCGATCTGTCAAGTTGCATCTCTCCACAGATCTTCCAATGGATGTACTTGCATACTTTGTTGTGACGAGCAGTGTAATGGGCATCTGGCAATAAGATTGGGCATGCAGACATTAGGTGCCTTGGGATCTCAATTGTTGGGTTGGCAAAACCTGCACTGGCCATTTGTTTGTAGGCCAGCCATTTTTTAAAATCCATTTGTGAGTAACCAGTGTTCTCTCCTATGTGAATAAATAATAAACCATTCCTTCGTTCAATGTTGCGTATTGCGAGGTCGATAATGCTAAATAGAAAGTTCGTATCGATATTGCTTTGAAATTCCTAACATAATCATAAAAAAACTTGATTGTCATAACATCAATTCATTGATTGTTATAATCGATGAATAAAATAAATAAAAAATCAGTTCAGGTTGTGATTTCTGATACATATCGATTTATGATGCTAGAAAACATTATTTTAGTTGGCCCCCATTTTCTTTAGTTTCATCATTTCGTCCTGCTCGCAATTTATAAAAATTGGGAATGCATACAGTAAGTGGGAGACGTTGGCACTCTTACACTCAAATCTCCTAATACTCTAACCCATACTTACTAGAAGAGATTTACAGTGTAACACATAAGACATAACAGTGTATAACACGATCAGTCGGTAACTAGCGTATGACCAGCTTCACGTATTACACTAATTGTCTTAGAAACGGTCGGAGAGGTGTGAACATGGCCAGTCATTAGGGTCTGTGTATCAAGAAGAAAAGCATACCTGAGATGTTGGATGTAGGTGTTTTGCTTCCTCATTCTCTCAAGATAACCTCTTCACCCTGGTGGCATTCTGATTGGATCCTCCTTCGTTGTCTTCAGGACCGCTTCTTTGTTTAATGGAGACATTTATGGCGGACATTAGAAAACACACAACACGACACAATCGTAATATTTGAGAAATACAATAAACTATTTATTCTACAAATGTATACAATATATACACAAAGACAATTTATAATTGATAACCTTTAAAATAAAACTAACCTAACTAATAATGAGAAGATGGAGGGGGGCTCCTCTCGTTTAAGCAGAGACAGAAATATGCGTGTTCACCTCATGCTGTCCGAACGAAAAAAAGAGGCCGATATAGGAAAGGGAATTCTGGGGTTGCATTACTGTGTATCCTTCTGCCTACAGCCAAATTACAACCTGGCCATGCTGAAGAGTGGGTCAACAACTGTGGCACTGGGATATAGTGCCACACTTTTGGTTTGCCCCATTTTCTTTAGTTTTATCATTTAGTTCTGACCGCAATTTTTAAAAATTGGGAACGCATACAGTAAGTGGGAGACGTTGACGCTCTTACACTCAAATCTCCTAATATTCTAACCCATACTTACTAGTGTAGTCACAGTGTTACGGGGCTGTTACTTTTTAATTGTGTCGTCACACTTCAAACCTCGCGAACCCAAGAACAAACAAATTAAAAATGAAAGAAACAAAAATCCGACTCGGCATTTTTTTATGTGTAAATAAAATACATTTATTCGTGGTTCTTCCAAAGCAACACATTTCACTTTATTTCCAAAGTCTCTTTGCACACACATGTTCTTTTGAAAAGCCTCCGTTTTCCTGTCACTTGATACTAGTTCCAGCCACCGCTTTCTCGCCTATGTCCATTATTCCCAGCACGCAGTTTTCATCTCTCGTCGACCAAGTCGTGTATTTTTCCTTCTCTTTTTTGCGATCAAAGCTCTGGGACACTTGGTAATTTGCATACGTGCTTTAACGGATGCTGCTACTTATATTTCGCTAACCAGCTATCTCTCGGCTGCTGCTAATATTTTCACACACGCCCATGCACCCTTGATTAAACCTATATAATATATTATTTGAAATAACTATATTATTCAACTCAAATTATTTTAACAAAAAATGAAGCAAAAATTCTTCAGTAGGGAACACGTTGTAAACATCTATGCAAAACAGAAAAAATAGTCCAATGCCGGTATAAATTTGCCTTGAATTGCTGTGCTGTGAAATTATTAATTACTTGTCCTCGATATCTATTGCCAGGTCCAAAGATCATTTAAAAAGCAGGTGAAATAGTTTTTTGTGGTGTCCGCGTCTACATATTTCTAATGCAGGAGTGAAACATAGATCCTGAGATAAGTACCTTCGTTCAGACTGGAAAGACAAAGTTTACCCTTTGTAGAGACAGCTGCGGGTGTAATTATGAGACAAGAATGGCACAATCGCCAACATCACTTCTCCTGAATCGGCACTGTTTGACCTAGTGGCAAGGAGAAGTCCAGGACGACTGGAAACAATGCCTAGATAAGCGGAGAGCACATACAGCACCTGGAAGTCTCAAAGGGTCACCCATTTACTACTAACGAGGCTCAACGTTGCTTAACTTCGATGATCCAGCGGGAATCGGTGTGTCAACGTGATTATGCCGTACACACTTTATTCTGAGATATATGGTCATAAATGATCAAAGAAAAGGGCTGATATGCCGCAAGAAAAGGTCAAATCGCACGACCCTCATTATTTTACCTTGGTTTCGGGTTCCTTACGGTGTGGAACGATAAAATTGTCGCCCTAATGAAAACAACACCAGCATTATTTTAAAACTATTATTGAAAACATCAATCCAGGTAATTTAATTATGTAGTAAAGCTTACATCTATTTAATGTAACCCCCTTTAGCCTCAGTCGCCGCCTCAATACGGATTCGGAACTGGGAACATGCCTTTTCCATAAACATCGGCGAGAGATCGGCGAATACTCGGCAGATGGCGACAATCAGGTTGTCTTTAGTGTTGAGGGAAATTAGTTTGGTGGCGGCCAAAGGAAATAGTCCAGCGGGTTCAGGTCGGGGAAGAAGGGGAGCTAATGAGAGAACGGTACAAGGTCGTAGAACTCCTTCAAAAGCACAAAGCTGGGTCACTTTTAACTTGTGGGCCAGGCGGGGGCATCTAATTTCACCAGGAGATCACCACAGCCTTCGACGCATTGAGGTACACTTAAGTGTTGACTTTCAAGCCGAATTCGAAAATGTGAGGGGGCATGATGTGGCTCTCACTTGAAATCACACCAAAGACAATAACTGTTGCAGGGAACTTTGTTTTAATCATCCTTGACGCGTCCTTGTTATCGTAGCAATCTAGTGATGCATTTTGAGGGTGCTAGCAATGGTGTGATGCCATGACTTGGATCGATAAAGAGCATGACGTACAGCAGCGAATTCCCGATCTTGCTCGTTGAACCTTGTGTCACCTTCAGACCTGATAGAAGGTTTCTATCGTTCTTGAGATTTGTGCACAACCGGCTAACTAGTAGTTGATCTGCAAAAAAAAAGAAAAGAAAAAGAAAACGTTTTTCAGCAGACAGAAATGGAATCATGCCGTCTTTTATAATGCGATAATTTTAGAGTTCTACCCTGTAATAAGGAAGTATTCGAATTGTTTTTTTTATTCATCTTGTCTCTTGTTTCTTTAACTCATACGTACTCTTCATTTCCTCTCACTCTTTCTCATACATATTCTTATTTTTCTATATATAAAACTGGTGTTGTCTCTCTGTGTGTAAATAACGGTCTCTACCAAACTCCTCTCTTAATTGTTTGTCTACCGCCTTGTATCTTGACATATAGGATATTTGGACCTGTGAAACAAATTCCATTTAGTTTCTAGTATATAAAAGTACTTGTTAAAGAGTCAAACTTAAAAAAAATCGAACTTGGCTGGCGTAAGTCGATAAAATGTTATTTCTACGCATGTGCAAATATACATTTATGCATTTAATAACGTTACTTTTGTAAGTTTTTATATTCGTATGGACTTTAACCATACTGCAACGAATAACGCGACATAGATACATGTTTGGGTTTCCAATCCAGCTGATGGCACCCAAATAGTATGTTCTTTTTTACTTTTGAAATTACAACTGTATATTAAGGACAATATAATAATCAATGGCGTATCTACTCTCTAATAATAAATATGAAATCTGCCTAAATTGAAATGTTTAAGCATATTTTATGAAAAAAGCCACATAGGATAGCTAAAACTATATATTGGCTAAGATATGATAATCAAAAGAGACATGGTCTCGTAATGATAAATATGAAATGTACATAAATTAAAATATCATATTGAAGCGTATTTTATGGTCGGACTACGCATTACCCTGCTTGTTTAAAATAATTTCCAGTTGTAAACTTTTCGTATGATTTGTTGACTATCATTGAAAGTTTGTAGACTTGATGAAATCTTTCAACACTGCAATAAATTTAAATAATATTTTGCACGAGGTTCTTTCTAAAAGCTAAACCTCTCATTACTACGAGAGTAGTACCAGAAAAACAATCGACTATTTGTGCATTAATACTTATTTTTCTACATAGTCAACACCATTCTAAAGATATTTTTACCATGAATTCGATGACACATATCTGCTTTTGTCACATGCTTTTCTTAGAGTGTCACACAGTCACTAGCTGAAACAGAGAGATGGAACTTGCAGATCATTAATGCACATGCTCAGTAATAATAACAATGAAATTTGCAATCCCCTTTAAACTAAAAAAAAAAAATAAGACGCATTACTTTTGAGATACACCCTCGTTCCTTAGTTATCCACCAGGATTCGTCACGATGTTTTGACATCTGCAGCAATATAACGTTAACATTTAAATGGTGCACTCTGCGAACCAATAGTGTACTGATATGATTCCGAACCACCTGGAAGATCGCCAACTTTAAAGTTCAACTAATGCAGATTGTTGATCTGCAAGTAGTTATCGAGTACGTTAGCTCGTTTAGTTGTGCAGTTTGCACAGCTAAGCCAAACAGATAGAAAAAAAATCGTGGCTGTAATAATAAGGTTAGGAAGAACTTTAATATTTAAAATCAAATAATGGAAGGTTAAATAAAGATAGGTAAAATATTTGGAGCAAATGGAAAATCATTTATTTTTAAAGTGGCAAAAATTGAATGAAAAATAAATGCGAATCAGCCTGAATTAAGAATTTACAATGACAAAGTTTGGATTTTATTTTTTATACACGGAAAGATGACGCAACCAAGTAGTAGAACAAAGGAAATTTTTTATCATATTATCTTAAGAGAAAACTTAGGTTTTAATTGCGGAGAAATAACTTCGCGGTACAGCGTCACTTTATGTCTTAGACCTAAAGAGACGCTTACAGCCAATATGAAAATAAATAGCTCTTGGGAATTACCACACCAAACACAATTAAATGGAGAAGTGAAATAAAGGATACGTTTTTTTTGTTTTTTTATTAGATTTTCACCCCAAACAAGGCACATTGCCACTTTGGTGTAGGGGGTTACTATCAGGGGAAACATCTACTTGGGTACTATGTAGGGATTTGGGCAGCGAGATGTTGGTTCACGTTGCACTTGAACTTATGCATGTAAGTACAGTTGGGGAAGCAGTGACCTGGAATGGAATTCCAAAGTCTAGCAGTTCTGGGGAAGAAACTACTGGAGTAGAAAGATCTTTTACATCTAGGGATCTCTACAGTGTGGGGGTGGGATTTTGCAGCTTGTCGGGTTTCTCGAGGGTGTTTACGTCGTGGGGGCACAAGTTCTTGCAGTTCATCAGAGCATTCACCATTATAATACTTGTAGAACAGGCAGAGGGATGCAACGTTTCGACGATGGGACAGAGGCTGAAGCTTAGATGCCAGTTTAGGGCCTATCAGATTTGCGACTCTCTTTTGAACCCTGTCAAGGAGCGAGAGACTAGTAGCCGATGCACCAGCCCAAATATGACAGCAATACTCCATACATGGGCGAATAGTGGCCTTGTAGAGGTACAGGATACTTTCGGGTATTAGAAGTTTTCTAGCACGGTAGAGAGAGAGCCCACCTTCCTCGCAGCGGCCCTGGCAATGCTCTCGATGTAATTGTTCCAGCTCATGTTTCCTGTGAACGTTAGGCCAAGGAGCTTGAGAGACGTACTCTCAGATAAAGAGTCGTTGGCCATTGCTATAGGTGGTAGAGAAGGTTTCTTGTAATTATTGAATGAAACCAGTTTTGTCTTGGCGGCATTGAACGTGACCATCCATTTTTGTCCCCATTCCACTACTGATTGGAGGTCATCCTCTAGTGTTTCTGCCATTACTTTAGATATATGTTCATTTGTTTTCCTGTCGTGCCTGCTATAGAGTGTGGTGTCATCAGCATATTTTACATGAAGTTGTCGTGTATTTAACTGCATGATGTATTGGAAATTGAAAATATTGTTTATGCAAAGGTTCGGTTGAGTTCCAATCGCCGGTGTACAAGAGAATCATTATGCAACGCAAAGTATGTTCCTTAGACATTACGCTACACTGTCCTGATGTTATGGAACTGTTTTTGGTATAAGTACACGTCATGACCAGCTACACATCCAAGCATTGATATATTTAACCAGTGTTGACATCGCGAGGATGGCGTTGACCTGAAAAAAATGTGAAAATTATCTTGTATTGTTAATAAAAATAATTGAAATCAAGGTGTTTTGTTGAGAACGTTTTTTTTTTTCAATTAATCTATGCAAATAAATATTTTGTTGTCAAATGATACTTCTAGAACATGAAAAATGAATCTGCAGAGAAAATACGAAATTAATTTTTGGACTGAGTTATATATTTGGCTAGCGCCCGGTTGAAAAAAATGTGACATTTGAGAGTAGGGATTGTAAAAACGGGGCAGGAGGACTTCTTGCCCGGTAGTAAAAAAAAAAATAATAAAACGGGACTTGGGTGCCATCAACAGGAAGCGAAACCGAAAGAAAAATTTTGGATGTAAAATAAAAAAAATCCCCAAAAGTCGCGTGCTGAGAGCGAACTCGTACACTATAAGTTTGTAAGCAAACGCGTTAGCGATGGGCTCGCGAAGAAACAAGAGTCAGCAAGTCACAGCTGTCGCTATTTAAAACCAAAAAAAACTGAACGACTATTCGCACATGCGCGATTTGCAAACCGTGTCGAAAGAAAGGTTTATATCTGACGTCCCTTACACAAAACGACATGTCTACATTTGCGATTCCCCCCCCCAATTTTTCTGATATTATGTTTTTCGTGCTTGTACGATGCAGATGTCAAAAGTTTTGCCGGATATACAAACACAAACACATACAAATACACATACAAATGAGATTGATATAATAGATAACTTATTTCATAGCTGCACTCACCTATTGAGCACTATGGAAGTAAATACTGAAACTCAATACATAAAATATTATATATCCTTATAATATTTTATATGAATATAGGAAATAATTATATATATTGAAAACTTCCCAATCGGATTATAAGCATCGTAACGCTGGACTTATTTTGTACTCCATTCTATCTAAAGAACTATTTTGCATTTTGGATCAACTCGATAGGAGTTTCATTCAAGCTGAAATATTATGCGCTGTTTTTATATTAGTTTTTTACATACCCAATATTATTTCATTTTTTATTTGGCAATTTATAACTACAATAAATTTCGTTTTCACTTAATGCCTTAACTAGCAAATTCTTGCATTGCTACAAATATAATTTGCTGATTTGTTTATGTCCTCTGATGAGAATAAGAATAAGAATAGCATTCTTTTAAACTCCGCGGCATAAGGAATTTGTAAATTGATTTTTGGAGTATTCAGTCGAACAATAAATTTTGGTTGTAAAGTTCAACTTACAATTTTAATTTTTTTCTCTTATATATATATATATATATATATATATATATATATATATATATATATGTATATATATATATGTTGTATGTATATATATATATATATATATATATATATATATATATATATATATATATATATATATACACTCTAATATTTCGATCGCATTTCCTTCGCTTTGCTGGATTTTAATATTCTTTTCAATACGGAACTACAGAAGACAGAGAGACGCCTATCACAACCTATAAGCAAAACGACGATGTCCTCGGCAGATTAGAAGTTGCTGACGAGGAAGCCGTATCATTTACGACATTAGCATTCGCTATAATCAGTCGGCGGATAAGGCAATAGCGAACGAAAAATATCCCCTCCACATATGCCCAGCCCAGCAACCGCGGCTAAACTGATTACTACGCATCGATAATATGCTTTAGTTTTATCAGATTTTTTATTTTATTTTCTATGGCAGAGGATGGTGCTTTAAATTCGAGATGAATAATTTACGTCAGATTACGAGTCCAAAATAATACCGTCCATCGTGATGTATATTTTTCCGTCTCCAAAATATTCGTTTTTATACAAGCACACCCTAGGTAGACGTACACAAAAACTAAAATATATGCATTCATATATATATATATATATATATATATATATATATATATATATATATATATATATATATATATATATATATATATATTATAAAAAAGTGAACCATATCGTAAATTCAATCAACTAAAAAATGGAAACCGGGGTGAGGAAAAGAAAAAAAATATATATATATAATGGGGCAAGTTATATGTACAATTAAATAAAATAAATAAGTCGATTAAAAAAGATCGTTAAAATATACCCAAAGCGCTTTTCGTTCAGACAAACATTTTCAAGGGTCATAAGTCTGAAAATTATTATTTTTTTTAGAATATTTGGTAGTGATATGGAATACGAGCGGAGAGGTTAAGAAAAAAAAAAAAAAAAAAAAAAAAACCTGACTACCCAAATAATTCTAACTGAAGCCGGAGGTTTCTCTGCTTGCACAAAGTAGGGGGGTTAGCAATGATGGTAAGTGCTTCGAGGACAGACAGATGGAACTTTGTGCGTCCTCGGTGCAAAACAGAAAAACACTCCGGAGAGAAAACAAGACCGCATTCCTTTTTATCGACCAAATGTTGGCCGATGGACGATTCTATCAGTTGGGATTTTCTGGTAGTAGCTTGATGATCCCTGATGAAACGGGGGACATGTTGGGCGATTCTAACCTGAAGACGCTGGGTCGTCTTGCCTATATAGACGGCACCACACCGACATTGAAATTTATAAATAATATTACTAGTTTGGGAGATAGGCAAGACATCCTTACGAAATGAGGGAAAGGCGGTTTTTGGCGAACCTTCATTCTCGGATCAGCATATATTTAATTTCTCTAAATTTAAATTGTCAGAAGTCGATACGTTTGTGTTGTCTAGGGGACTTGAATTTTGTGTCCCTCCTCGCCAGATTGACGTAACTCAAACTCTTAGTGAATTTGAGATTTTATTTTCACAAATAAAAAAAATAATGGTTCGGGTGACAACTTAAATATTGTTAAATCTCGCTTGACTGAATTAGCCAATAAATTCAGTCATTGCAATATTTCTTCTCGCCATTTTATTTGGCAAAGTAATCATTTCATTGCGGCTAAGCAATTAAAATGCAATAATGAGATTTACATTTCTCGCCCAGATAAAGGCAACGGTGTAGTTATCCTTGACCGTCAAGACTACATTGCAAAAATGCTTTCTATTCTTAACAATGATAGCAAATTTATCTGTTTAGGTTCCCTGGACTCTGATGACACTCCTTCAATTGAAACCAAGCTTCAAAATAAACTACTTCGATGGCATAAACTTAAATATTTATCTAAGGAAGTTTATAATAATATCCGACCGGTGGGCTCTCAACGCCCCAGGATTTACGGATTGCCTAAGGTACACAAAATTGATACTCCATTGAGACCAATTTTGTCGATGGTAGGTTCGGCCCAACACAATCTGGCTAAATGGCTGGTTTTAATTCTTGAACCAGTCTGTTCTTTTTATTCAACACATTGCACACCTGATTCTTTTCATTTCGCATCGACTATCAAGGAGCTTCCTCTTACCACTAACAACTGTTATTTGGTCTCCTTTGATATTAGCAATTTGTTTACCAATGTTCCTCTTGACGAGGTCATTGATATATGTGCTGATTTTCTTTATAGAGGCCCTGGCCCCCTCCCCTCTTTTCCTGAGGCGGTGTTCGTTGAACTTTTGGAACTTGCTACTAAGTCAGTTTCCTTTAGTTTCAACGATGTGATATATCGCCAGTTCGACGGTATATCGATGGGATCACCCCTTGGCCCAACTTTGGCCAATATTTTTGTGGGTTTTTTAGAACAGACGTTGTTTGACAAGTGCCCTAGACCAGCATTTTACATGCGTTATGTTGACGACACTTTTTCTTGTTTCGCAACGCATGATGAAGCTATGTCCTTTTTCCACTTATTAAATAATTTACACCCTTCTCTCAAATTTACGATGGAGGTGGAAAAAGATAACTCCCTTCCTTTCCTTGATGTGTTAGTTTCTAAACATGGGCTTTCCTTTATGACATCTATTTATAGAAAACCCACTTTTACTGGTCTTTATCTTAGTTGGGATTCTTTTGCACCCACAACCAGGAAACTAAATCTTATTAGAAACTTAACCCATCGGGCACTTGCTATTTGTTCCCCACCTTTTATTGATGTGGAAATTGATAACATTAAAAGGATTTTTATTACTAATGGATATCCACCTCCATTAGTTAACTTAGTTATTAATAAAAAAAAAAAAAAAATTAAATCCTTTTCTGAGCTACCAAAATACGGTCCATGTAGATTTCCGGTATACCTTAGGTTACCCTGGATTGGACTTGAAGGCCAACTTATTTGCGATAAGATTTCCTCTCTGGTGTCTTCTAATTTTGGTGCTCTATCGCTCCGTATTGCCTTTTCCACAAAAACCGCCTTTCCCTCATTTCGTAAGGATGTCTTGCCTATCTCCCAAACTAGTAATATTATTTATAAATTTCAATGTCGGTGTGGTGCCGTCTATATAGGCAAGACGACCCAGCGTCTTCAGGTTAGAATCGCCCAACATGTCCCCCGTTTCATCAGGGATCATCAAGCTACTACCAGAAAATCCCAACTGATAGAATCGTCCATCGGCCAACATTTGGTCGATAAAAAGGAATGCGGTCTTGTTTTCTCTCCGGAGTGTTTTTCTGTTTTGCACCGAGGACGCACAAAGTTCCATCTGTCTGTCCTCGAAGCACTTACCATCATTGCTAACCCCCTACTTTGTGCAAGCAGAGAAACCTCCGGCTTCAGTTAGAATTATTTGGGTAGTCAGGTTTTTTTTTTTTTTTTTTTTTTTTTCTTTTTTTTTTTTTTCTTAACCTCTCCGCTCGTATTCCATATCACTACCAAATATTCTAAAAAAAAAAAATAATTTTCAGACTTATGACCCTTGAAAATGTTTGTCTGAACGAAAAGCGCTTTGGGTATATTTTAACGATCTTTTTTAATCGACTTATTTATTTTATTTAATTGTACATATAACTTGCCCCATTATATATATATTTTTTTTTTCTTTTCCTCACCCCGGTTTCCATTTTTTAGTTGATTGAATTTACGATATGGTTCACTTTTTTATAATTATTCTAAAATTTTGCCAATCGAATAAAGATATATATATATATATATATATTCCACAGCCAAATATCGTCGCAGCCCATAAGAGTCATACCAATCAAAGAACCGGAAGTCCAAGACTCGAGGTTCGCCCTAATTTGCGCACATCCAAACTCAGGATTCGAAACCCAAGCATTTAGCATGCAAGGCAAGCACTCTACCAACTGTGCAAACGCCCCGCACACAAGATTTCTATTAACCAACACAGATCTTCTGTCATCCAAAATATAGTTTGGGCACAACTTGTGGTTCAATTCTTAATACCTACTCATACTGGGGCGTTATCCTAGACCTAAGCTAACATAAATAAAATTAAAAAATATATAAAGGGAAAGCCCCAAACCACATTATCTCCTTTCTAGTAAGCCTTCTTACAATCATAGTTGCTTACACTGCATGAGCTCTACTCACCCCCTTTATCCAGTAACAATGAAATAGCAATGTCCCTAAATCACTTTGAGGAGTGTAAATATTCAGCAGATATATAACCTTTACAAACTAACCCAGTAACATTAACTAACCACGCGGGGTCGCAAAAATACCTGGATTAGAACCCAGGCGCGGAGCAAACCCTCTCAGTACTGACGGACCCAGTAGATCTTCCCAGATCATCCGTCTAGGAGAATGAAAACTCTGAAACTAAACCAAAGGGGAGGGAGGCCTCTTCAGTCTTGGATGACAACCTTCCTAGAGCTGGTGACTCAAACAAATTACCGGTTTGCAAACCTAAACTGCTCAAGGAGTGGATAGGCTCTGTCTATCACCCGGCTTCCATAATCCTTCTTTGCCTATTAGTCAGGCGCAGAGACACTATCACAGTGATTCGACAGAAACACCCAGAGGTAGATTTTGTTTCTTGTCTAGGGCAACGAACGCCGTTTTCCCCCACTCCCGACACACCCACCCCTAAAACTGGGCATTTGAGACTGCTTGAGTACCATATATGCCTGAGGAATTAGAGTGGGTTGACCTTCCTCTGATGGGTTGAGGGTACCGGATTGACAGTTCCTGTCTGCTGTTTCCGACAGGTAGTAGAGAGGTTCTAACTCTTTGGTAGCGCTTAGAGCGGCTGCTCCATCAACAGTTGCATAATATCGTGATGTTTGTAGTGCCATGTCGCGCATGGAAAGGGACCCTGCACTCATCCCCGGTGGGCTTTCCTGGGGCCACAATCTTAATTGAAGAAAGGTCAGCTTATGGTTTACTTGTGATGCATGTCTCATGCTCTGCATAACCCTTTGTTCAGCTCCCCTTACATAAACTGAAAGTCTTTAAAAATATGACGACAGTACAATCTAAAAATAAGCTTAAACCAGGCTTAGGGTCAAATAAATCCAACTTGCCTCCTCCCTTGAGGCTTGCATTCACAAATATCCATGGGCTTAGAACTAATTTAGCTGATGTTGAAGCATTTCTCCTCACAAATACCCCAGATATCTTAGCACTAAGTGAGACTAACCTACACTCCTCCATCCCCTCTAACTACTTTAACATGACTGGATATCTCCCACTCTGCTGTAAGGACTCTGACAGACACATGCACGGATTTGGAGTTTACATTCGTAATGCCGTTCCCTTGACTAGAGAAACAAACCTAGAATCGGATGATCAAGCCTTTATGTGCTAAACATGCAACACAACATTAACTACTTTTACTTTCTCTACCGCTCTCTAGACCCAGGACTGCACCATAATAAACAAAGTCTCTTACAGCATAGACACAGAACTCTCCCTCGACACTAGCGCACAAGTACATGTATTTAGTGACTTTAATGTCCACCACAAAAAACTGGCTTGGATTCTCTGTATACACAGATACAGCGGACAGCACAACTCATAGCTTCACTATATCTCACTCCCTATCACAAATTGTTACGTTTCCAACCCGTTTCCCTTACCAGGAAGAACAACACGGATCACTTCTAGATATGTTTTTGACCACAGTTCCCGATGATTTATAACGAATGCCGACAGCCCACTTGGGAACGCTGATCATGCAGTGATAATGGTTGAAATCGCCCTAAACTCTAGAGCCAAAACTGAAGAGCCAGTGCTCAAAACAACGTAGTGCTGATTAAAAATGAAAACGCATTAATTACACAATAAACAAAGAATATGAAAATATAAAAATTAAGAAACATCCATTAGCTTTAATTGAATACGTTTTTTAGTTTTGAACTAATGAGTTATAATATACATACTCTGCAAGTGAAAATTCATTATTTTAGCTTAATATTTGTTACGTTCCGAAATATGATTTATAGAATATATGCTAAAATTGTATGTTTTTCTATAGTCAAAAGTATAGAATATATATATATATATATATATATATATATATATATATATATATATGTGTGTGTGTGCGCGTGTGTCTGTGTGTGCGTGTGTGTATGCATATATAAGATAAGACTATTTTAACTGTGGTTATTCGTAAATAAAATTATAGAGATATATAGTAAAATCAATACAGCTCAATTAGTTTCGGTACAATATAGCTTTACATGTATATATATATATATATATATATATATATATATATATATATATGTATATATATACATATAAAAATATATATAAGTATATATATATATATATACATATATTTATTTATATATGTATATATACACAAATTCCAAAAGAAAACTCCCGCTTACAAAAAGCAAAAATATTACTATTTATATGACAACCGTAACCAGATGGAAGAGCTCAATATTCGAGATAGAGTATTGATATACAAAATTAAATTGAGATTTTGTTACTTAGAAAATGCATGACTTTTACAAGTAATACAAAACATATTTTTATTTTATTTTATAGAGCGTTGAGGAATGACTCTTATAGTCAGAGAAAAGTAGCTAGAAAACTGATATTCTAAGGCAGACTAAAACTTTTGCTAGTTAACAATTAAATTGAAAACAATAAATTATGCAAAAGTCATCTTTTTATTATTAGTAATAAGAATGCAGAAATGTATGGGTTATAAAAGTATTCAAAATGAAGGTCAGGCTCGATGAAGAAAATAGAAAAATGTTTTCAGAAGGACACATTGAATAGTGCAGTATATATATTGAAACTCTAAATAGTAAATATCAATAAATTCCTATAAAGAGGACAAATTTTTTTTTTCTTTCATTAGCTGACGAAAATGAAATGAAAAAAATGCTAAACATTAAAAATAGAAAAAAACAATGTGATTAGTTTAAGGCAGACGTTCTATTTTTAGAAGAAATCCAAATTAGTAGGTAAGCTTAAGAGATCAACCTGCCATTTAATTGGGACAGGAAAAAGGAGAAAGAAAAGTTTAATAGTTTAGATTAATAGATGAAAATAGACGGAAATATATCATATGTAATATGTCGAAGAGTGTGTATGTTAGCAAAGTCATCATTTACATATATACATGCAAATATGGACATATACATGCATGAACACAGACATATAGTCATATAAGCATACACCCATCTAAATATGAATATACATACGGAAAGACTATGTTTCCAAAAAATTATATTTACTATTTTATTTAATTTTAAACTATCAATTTTTAATTCAAATTCCATTTATAATTTTAATTATATTTCAATATGCACATAGATAAATATGCATATATCAATATATATATATATATATATATATATATATATATATATATATCTATTCAATATGTACATATATAATATACATGTATCAATAAATATATATATATGTTAATATAGAAACATAGAGAGAGAGAGAGAGAGAGAGAGAATGAGGTATCACAAGTAAAACATATTAAATTGATTTTTGAAAAATATAATATTTTTATGGTATGTGGGACCTCCTTCCTTAAAGATTCTGTAACAGCTGGCCTCTTTTTTGAAGTTTCATACAAATATACTACACCTATCTGAGAGTGTTCTCATATGAGTTTTATGCCAGAATATATCCAATAATATCGATAATCGATGATTGAAAGACATCCTATAAAAGAAGTAACTCTGATTAAACACTTTAAACAGTCAAACATCACAAGCGCATTTGAGACTTTTTATCACCCATAAGAAAAATCAATACTAGGTTTTTGGATATGACAGAGACGCGTTCGACGTAATTAATTCTGTATAGAGCAAAACTGAACCTATATACTTGAAGTTCGCATTAGGAAATGTAATTCAAGCAAATGAAAATTAATTCAATCAAATTAATAGTACTTCTCTATAGCGTGACCATAATATCGTGCATTGTAGACTGCAATATATTGTAAAAATTACTTCCGATGCACCACGATGTGTCCCGAATTAGAAAATACATCTATTTTATTGAAAATCTGGTATTTCACTGATTTCGATCACAATTAATGTATTCGAGCTCAAAGTCGGTCTCTTTCCTATTATATATATATATATATATATATATATATATATATATATATATATATATATATATATATCTGTTTTATAATTTATTTCTTGGTGTTTCACACTTCTCTTCGCCTCCATTTTCAATTATGTATAAATTGTTATATTTTAATCGCTGTCGACGTAATCTCTTGACAAAAGTCGGACGAAAGGTACCTCGAGGTTCATTTTTTTTATTTTTTTAAATTTTAGTGCAATAGTCATTTGACTATTTTTCCTGTCTATTTTCTTTCTCTCCCAATCGATCTTCCTCAAAATTCTAAAAATAATTCCACTAATGCTTTTGAAAACTTTAATACATTTTTGTACCACTAATAACCTTTTTAAATATATATATATATATATATATATATATATATATATATATATATATATATGTATATATACATATATATATGTGTATATATATACATATATATGTGTATATATATATATATGTTTATATATATATAAACATATATATATGAACATATATATATACATATATATATATATATATATATATATATATATATATATATATATATATATATATATATATAAGCGCATTATCACCATAAGTTTCTTTCATTTCATCAAAAGTCTCCTGTGGTGTGCGTCCTTTCAAATACAAAACCCAGATCACTACTCGACATTCAACAGGCTCTATTTCACACTTGACTCAGTTCAAACACCTGTAAAACAGAAACCACAATTAGTTCAGAGCTGTAATTTGCCACATAACCCGTAGAGATATAAATCATTGCTCATGCAAAATTTCAGCTAGATCAGACAATTGGAAGTGGGTCAGGGGCATTACTTATTGAGCGCTCCTCATATATATATATATATATATATGTGGGGGGTGTATGTGTGTGTGTACATATACACGTCGGTCTCCCTGCTATATATATATATATATATATATATATATATATATATATATATATATATATATATGCATGTCTCGCTGTTGGTTTGCATTTTTGTGTATGTGTGTATGTGTTTGTGTAAAAGTATGATGTACGTATGTCGATTTATGCATGTGTGGTTATTGCGCAGTTGTGCGTCTGTGTGTCTGTTTCACAAAATTAAGATTTACATCCAACATTACGACTAAAAATGAATACCACTGTCGCTTGTACTCATGTCCCTATGGTAATAATTTAATGCTAAAAACTAAAAATGGTCGGAAATGTGTTTGAAAATCCGCTTTCTGTCTCTAAAATAAAAATACGCAAGCCGAATCCGAATGAGAAAACACTGATGTTACCGAGTTTGATTTCAAAAAAGACTGCCCGAAATTTCTATTCATGGATATATAATGCAGACAATGAAGATAGAACTTTCTATTTCTATGAAAGTAGACATTTCTCTCTTTTTTTCTCTTCCCCTCTCTCCCTCTTTCTCTCCTTATATATATACTTTCAGTTTGTTTATATATATGCAGTAATGTGTTGCTACACAGTGATGACCACGTTTCGGTCCTCTAGTATTTAGTAAAACTAGTGCCCTCTTCAGACACATAGAGACCTGTAGTTACTAAATAATAGAGCCCCGAATCTCATTCATGACATTATAGCAACACATTACTGCTTATGTAAAAACAAATTGAAAGTATACCTTTCTATACTTCGTTATTGAGCACTTTTGTATCAACCTCGTTATATAACACTGGTTACCTTACCTCTGGACAATAACAATCTCAATTTATATATATATATATATATATATATATATATATATATATATATATATATATATATATATATGTATATATAACACGATCAGCCGGTCACTGAGGTGTGACTGGCTTCACGTGTTACTCTAAATGTCTTAAAGCGGTCTCCGGAAGATATGAAGATGGCCGTCATTAGGGTCTATAAGGAGAAAAGCATACCTGAGATGTTGGATGTGCTGTGTGACTCCTTCTTCTCCTAGGAAACGTCTTGACCTATGGTGGTGTCCTGACTGGAATTTTCTTTCTTCATCCTCCGGGCCGCTTCATTGTTTCAGTGAAGGCATTTATGAGGGCCTTTATGACGGACACAAGAAAGACGACCCGCGGCACAATTATAATATATATGGAACATAACTACCTATTTTATTTTACATTATATATTACAAAAAAACTTTTACAATTTAAAACTAGACAATAGGCTTTTCAATGCGAACTAAACTAACTAGTTTTGAGGGAGTGTTTGGAGGTGTGTGTTGAGCAAAAAAAAAAAATACTAGGAAGGCAGGCTCGAACCAGTCCTGCGAAGAAGGAAAAGAACGTGAAAGAACCGTTACGTTTTTCTGTTACGGCCACCGTCAAACCGGAATTGATGCAGGTTTTATATTAGGCTAGACAATCGAAAAGATGGGATGACATTCGAAAATATCGGCAAAAAAGCAATCCCTTCCTGTAGAAAAGTGCCCAGTTGAGGGTGAAGAAATTAATGTTTTTAGCCAATTTTTCGATATTTGTGGTCTGAAGGGCCGAGCTCTAAAACGATAGTGATCTCGTGAAAACCTCTCGCTTCTATTGAAAGTTTATGGCAGACATGCAAACATATATACATACATTTATATATTGGTAGCTCAAATTTTTTACCCAAACCGATTTACCAAACCGATTAAAATACCCTTTATGTAAAATTTCAAATGTTTGGACGAGAATGTGTCTGAGTAATTTGGTAGACACCTCAGAAGGCAATTAAAATTTTTTTTTCCCCTATTATGATTCCTTAACATTTATTATTTTGGGCTCAAATCAAGTTATATCGTTAGATCCATGTCGAAGGAACATATATCTAAAATTTCAAGTGTTTATACCCACATTTGGTGGAGGAGTTTGGTAGAGTTCTTAAAGGTTAAATCGTTGAACTTTGACCCGTTAACAGAAAAATTTTCTGTCCGAAAATCAATTACAAAGATTTTCCAAAATCACCATACTCTATATGTCAAATTTCGAGTCTGTAGGCTGAGCATTGACGGAGTTATTGCGTAGGGAAATATACACAGACAGACACACAAACACACAGACAGACAGGCACTTTCACTTTTATATATATATATATATATATATATTAGTGATGTCACGAGTCCAATTTTTCCCCAATTCCGATACAATTGCCGATTCCGACGCTAACTCTTTATGCATCTCTATGTATTTAAATATAAAAGTGTTATTTTGTCCTTATTACTGTAAAAACATATCTTAAACTACATATATTTTCTCAAACGTAAATAACAAACTTGTGAGGCGGGTGATCTAGAGTTGTTAGTTTTACTGAAAGTTTAAATCAATAAATATTCATTATTATTATTATCAACAGTATTATGAGCGATGTTCCTTTAAAGTAATAATAGTACATTAAATTAAAATTTGCTCTTCCAGACTTCCGGTCTAATTTCTCTCTCTCTCCCTCCCCTCTCTCTCTATCTCTCTCTCTCTCTCTCTCTCTATATATATATATATATATATATATATATTTGGTGAATGGATTCTGGACCATGCAGTAGCTTCTAGTGAGGCCTCTCAATGCCATATTAGTGGGTAATTGTTACGGCTTTACCTTATCATGTTCTACAAAAAAAAAATTCTTCGTTTCTTTTTCTCTCTTAGTTTCCCCTCTCTGTCTTGCTCTCAGCAAGTATGACGACTTAGTCCACAAATTCCAAAATTGCATCATGACAAGTTTCAAGAAAAAATTCACGTATAAACCCGGAACTCCGACATCCAGCATAGATAACTACTACCATGTCTCCTTCTCCAACAGCAGGGGTCTACGTTCTTACCTTCCAGAGGTTGAAGCCCAATTACAGGAGACTAAACCAGACCTTTTATTTTTAAATGAAACTGGCATTAGACAGACTATTTCCTTTGATGAGTTCGTAATTAAAGGATACTTTAACTTAACTTCTAAATCTGACCCCCAAGATGGCCATGGGCATGGAATATGTGCCTATATAAAAGATGGCTTGCCATGTGGTAGGGACATCTCCAGAGAACATCCTAACTTACCCTGTATGTGCTTTCGGGTTGCACTAGCTCACACTATTGCCTTTATATTTACTCTCTATCGCCCCCACAACAGCGGAGTTACTATCTTTAAAAGCATATCTGAGACCATGTCTTATCTCTTATCTGCTTATCCTTCAGTTAACATTCACGGATGCGGAGACTTCAATGTTCAGAGCATGGAATGGTTTACCCCCTCAAACAAAACCGTTGATGAGGGGAGGTTCTGTCATGATTCTCCATTGCTTATGACCTCACTCAGATCGTTCACGAACCCACCTGTGTGCCCGACAATGACGGCCAGTATGCAAGTCTCCTAGATATTTTCTCACAACTCGCCCTGAAGTATATTCAGTTTCCGTTCTGTCTCCTCTTTGATCTTTCGACCACTCAGTTGTATCAAATAAGATAAAAAAGGAAATGTAATAAGTTCTCAGACGTACCTCTCCATCGTACAGTTTATCGATACACTATAGCTGACTGGGATAGTTTCCATACATTTATATCGGATCTACTTCTGCGTTCCATGTTTAAAAAGGGTGTGTCCTCTATAGTATCAGACCTGACGGAATGGTTAATTCTAGGTATAGATCGTTTCATACGCTCAAAAAAGTTCCAGCAAAAACCTAACAGCGAGCCAAGGTTCTATCCAGAATGTGCTACTGCCATTGTGCACAGAAATAACTTTTTCCACTGCTTCCAACGTAATAGATGCATGGGAACTAAAACCGCTTTCAGGACTGCCAGCAACCATTGTAAGAAAGTAATAAAGAACGCAAGAGATGTGTATAAAGTAGCTTAACTGCGGCTTGGTTTCCACAAGTTTTGGCAAATAGCTAACAGAATCCCCAACAGAAGCGAGTGCGCTAACCCAACAATCATCAATGGACCTGAGGTAATCTCATCAGCATCAGACAAAGCCAAACTCTTTGCCAAGAACTTTGCAGCTAATTCTACCCTGTGCCAACCCCCAATATTTCCTCCTGTATCAGAAAACACACTATGTGATATACAAATATCGTGATGGTGCCAAGCTAATCAAAATCCTTGATTCCAGTAAAGCAACAGCCCTGATGGTATTCAAATTATAGTACTAAAAAAACTTCAACCAGAACTAGCTCCCATACTTACAAAACTCTTTAAATGTTATCTTAAGGAGAATTGCTTCCCATCACCCTGGGAAATCTCATCAGCATGCCCTGTATTTAAGAATTCAGGTGATCGAATATCCCCCTTCAGTACAGGCCAATAAGTCTCCTGTGTGTCATGAGAAGTTGCTGGGATCTGTGTTAAATAGAAGTGTTAATCAACTATCTCAGCAAAAATAACCTTCTTAGTGCCATGCAATATTGTTTCCGTCCTGCTAGATCTATAGCAGACGTGCTTACAGTTATATCTCATAGGATTAGCGAATCTCTCGACAGAGGCAACCTTTCTAGAGCAATTGCTCTTGACATATCAAAGGATAGGGTATGGCATAAAGGTTTACTGCACAAGATCTCTAACTATGATATAGCTAGAAATATATTCTCAATTATTAAATCATTTCTCTCTGATAGGTACATAAGAGTAGTAGTTGATGTTCAAAAATCAGAAGCTCACAGTATTAATGCTGGAGTTCCTCAGGCGTCCATCCTGGGCCCAACTCCTTTCCTGATTTACATTAATGATCTTCCGAATCACATCCTTACATCATTCGTAGACATTTTTGCTTATGACACTACCATCTATGGTAGCACATCTAAGAGAGGAAACGACCAAGTTCTTTCTGATTCTCTCTTCTGATCTTGATTACGTTGTACAATGGGGAAAGGAGTTGCTGGTTACTTTCAATGCATCTAAAACCAAGCTTTTATCTTTACATCATAAACGTTCTGATCCCCATCTGCCATCAATTAAAATGAATGGCTCTCGTCTTGGGGAGTTCTCAAGTTTTGGCAAGCTTATGGGTATGACCTTTACTCCTTAACTTAAGTGGAATA
Organism: Euprymna scolopes; assembly: GCF_053919585.1. Taxonomy (NCBI): domain Eukaryota; kingdom Metazoa; phylum Mollusca; class Cephalopoda; order Sepiida; family Sepiolidae; genus Euprymna; species Euprymna scolopes. The sequence goes on from NC_136510.1 coordinate 90,358,831, forward strand.
CGTGAATTTAGGAAAACTCGTCCCGGGAAAACTCGTCTCGGGAAAACTCGTCTCGGGAAAACTCGTCTCCGGAAAACTCGTCTCGGGAAAACTCGTCCCCGTTCGCTAGGTAGGAAAACTGGTCCCGTATTGAATAAATGTCGATTGAAAACACATTTTATGATCGTTCTTGAAGGAGATATTGTTTTTTAAAATAGACTATAGCCCCCCCATAATATTTTTAAAAAATATTTTTATTTGTTTAATGTTTTTTTTGTTTTTTTTTCTACCTAACTGGCTAAGTTCTTAGTGGTTTCACTTATTTTAAAGCGTTTATTATGTTCATACAAAGTTAATTAAAATTTTTTGGTTCTTATTTTAACGATGTTTTTTGGAGTCATAAAAACAATAATAAAAAAAACAAAACAAAAAAATTAAAAACTGGGAGCGTTACTTTTTTGTTTTGGTTTTTTAATTATGATAGTTTTTTGTTGTTATGTTTTCGTTTTCTCTCATACCAAATGCAATGCACTCATGCGTTATTTAAAATTATAATTCTATCAATTATCAACATTTATTGTCGTCCTGTCAAATTTTGCAAAAATTAACTAATAAATCAAAAGCGAAATATTTTTTTGGCGCGAGAGATGCCATGTGCGAACAATCTCTCGTTAACTCATTTTTAATTTTTTTAATTTTTACTTCAAAATTCTAAAATCAATCATTCAGAGAAAAAGTAATCACTAAATAAATTTATTAATCAATTTTATTGAAAACTCCGCTATCGTTTATCAAGAATCTTTTTAATTTCATTTTTTGTTGGTTGTTTTTCCGAGGGAGATATAACCCCCCCTCTCTCAATTATATTTCAAAAAATATTAAAATTTTGGTTTGTATTACTGTACACATAGATTCGAAAAATAATAAACTAGACAAAATACTGTTAGAAATTCGCTCAATATATATTACCGTGACATAGGTTGACATATATTCGGTGTTTTTTTTAATATTATTTTGTCTAGTTTATTATTTATAACGAATTTAGGAAAACTCGTCCCGGGAAAACTCGTCTCGGGAAAACTCGTCTCCGGAAAACTCGTCTCCGGAAAACTCGTCCCCGGAAAACTCGTCCCCTTTCGCTAGGTAGGAAAACTGGTCCCTTATTGAATAAATATCGATTGAAAACACATTTTATGATCGTTCTTGAAGGAGATATTGTTTTTTAAATAAACTATAGCCCCCTCCAATATTTTTTAAAAAATATTTTTACTTGTTTAATGTTTTTTTTTTTTTTTTTGTTTTAAATAAAATCGATTTTCTAAGTGTCCGTTTTCTACCTAACTGGCTAAGTTCTTAGTGGTTTAACTTATTTTAAAGCGTTTATTATGTTCATACAAAGTTAATTACAAATTTTTTTTTGTTCTTATTTTAACGATGTTTTTTGGAGTCATAAAAACAATAAAAAAAAACAAAACCCCAAAATTAAAAAAACAGGGAGCGATTTCGATTCTTCGTTACGCTTTTGGTTTTGTTTTTTTAATTATGATAGTTTTTTGTTGTTATGTTTTTGTTTTCTGTCATACCAAATGCACTCATGCGTTATTTAAAATTATAATTCTATCAATTATCAACATTTATTGTCGTCCTGTCAAATTTTGCAAAAATTAACTAATAAATTAAAAGCGAAATATTTTTTTGGCGCGAGAGATGCCATGTGCTAACAATCTCTCGTTAACTCATTTTTAATTTTTTTAATTTTTACTTCAAAATTCTAAAATCAATCATTAAGAGAGAAAGTAATCACTAAATAAATTTATTAATCAATTTTATTGAAAACTCCGCTATCGTTTATCAAGAATCTTTTTAATTTCATTTTTTGTTGGTTGCTTTTCGAAGGGAGATATAGGTTTCCCCCCCCTCTCTCTCTAAATTATATTAAAAAAAATATTAAAATTTATTATTTTCTTTTTAAAACCAAATCTCCCTCAGTAATTTCTTTAATTTTCTATTTTTTAGCGATTATCAAGACCCCCTAAGCATTATTTCTCGTTCTCCCGTAACACTCGACCGACATGTTTTTTGTTTGTTTTCTGTTTTTTTTTCTTTACCAAATAAACGATTCCAAATAAATTAAATAAACAACATAGTCGGCGAGGTAGAAAAATCGATTTTACCCTTTTATAAACAACAGTATATAAGTAAATTCTTTTTATATTGATATAAAAAAAAATATGCGGTTTCGTTTATGAACATACGCTTTTATTAAAAACACAAAAAAAACATTAAACAAGTAAAAATATTTTTTAAAAATATTATGGGGGGGGCTATAGTTTATTTAAAAAAACAATATCTCTTTCAAGAACGATCATAAAATGTGTTTTCAATCGACATTTATTCAATACGGGACCAGTTTTCCTACCTAGCGAAAGGGGACGAGTTTTCCGGGGACGAGTTTTCCGGAGACGAGTTTTCCCGAGACGAGTTTTCCCGAGACGAGTTTTCCCGGGACGAGTTTTCCCGGCACCGGAATACGTACATATATCTGTTGCCAAGGCTGCTGGTAAAATAGTCGGATCCTTCTATCGATCCAGTAGATATCTCACTGCTGATGCAATTCTCTATCTATATAAGAGCCAGGTACGTCCAAGGATAAAATACTGTTGTCACATCTGGGCAGGAGCTGCTAGAAAGGACCTGTCCTGCCTTGATATGGTTCTAAATAGACTTCGTGGCATCGTGGGAGATAACATTTTCCCTTCGCTGCAACCTCTATCTCACAGAAGAGATGTTGCGAGTTTGTTTCTGCTTTATCGTTATTTCCATCGAAAGTGTCTGACTGATCTTCAATCCATTGTCCCCCCTCGCCAAACTTTCACAAGAAACACTCGTCTAGCTGAAAATAATATCAATAATTCTCCCCACTCTTTATCTGTGCCTAAACCTAAACGAAGAGTCCATGAACAAAGCTTCTTTCTTAGAACTGCACATCTGTGGAATTATCTCCTGTTTTCCTGCTTTCCAGCTGTCTATAATATGCTTGTCTTCAAATTCAACGTAAACAAGTTTCTAATGAGCCGTTACACTTAAGTTAACAAAATTACCGAACTTCCATTACTATCGATTACTATATTGCTCTTTTGACTGTACACTCTTTAACCCTTATCTTTGAGTGGACTCTCGGCCCTGATACGTGGTGACGCTTATATATATATATATATATATATATATATATATATATATATATATATATATATATATATATATATATATATATATATAAATTTAGTACATTTACAAACATCTATTTACGTAGAAAAATCAATCTATTTATGATAATATTCAAGTGTTCTTTACGTATACTCATAAGAAATACCAACAAAAAATCTTCTTTGCATGAAATCAACATGACCATGTAATATTGAAAATGAAGTCTATAGAAAAATTATATATCTGATCAGAATACAGTAGAAAAAATTCAATATTAATTGTTTTACATACACGCAACAGGTCTGTAAAAATGAACCGAATTTTTGAGATGTTGAAAGTACGGATTTTTCAGATTAATATAAAACCTTGGATGTTAGAACATAGTTATATTGGTATTAATATACATTATCTTTTTTTATATTAAACTTTTTTATTGTTATTTATATATATGCTCTTTTTTATATTTAAGATTCTGGAGATACTAGCCGATACGTTTCGGATTTCATGATCATGCCCCTATGCATTTATTTTCTTTTAAAATTAAGGAGTGATTTTTCTTCTGGTGAGTTAAGACGAAATAAATTCATTGATTGATATAACTTTATAAATGAATAATATTGCACGACAAAACAGCTACTGTAAAGTATTTTGTACTTCAACGTACTTTAAGAAATAAAGGGAAAGATAGTCAACATAATCAAATTTAGAATATAGTCTTTTAATCATTTATTTGTTATATGTTCTGGAATTACATCAAGCTTCATAAAGGATTGGTAAGTATGAAAGGTAAAATTTAATTAAAAAACACATTTCCACATGAATGCATTTATAGATAGATAGTTATGTAATATATGGAAGCTTTTCACCCTTTATATATATATATATATATATATATATATATATATATATATATATATATATATATATATATAATATTGTTGGATTTTTATTTATTTTTTATTAGCGATAAATTTCTTTCTTTTTTTCCCCCGCTCCCTGGGCGTTTTCATTAAAAGAAAGGAGTTATATATATATATATATATATATATATATATATATATATATATATATATATATATATATATATATATATATATATAAAACGAACAAATAGTTAATAAAAGATGTTAAAAAACATTTTGCAAAAGAGTTAAAAACATATTTAATTTAAAAAAGGAAACACTAAATAAGTGGATAGTCCTTAATCCGCGGAATTTCGAAGAAATACTTTTCTTCTCATCAGAAAGTAGGATTTAGCAAAATGCGGGATCGGATTTTGCTTGCAAAAGTATTTGATGAAACTACAAGTAAGTTATAGATCTTACTTAGTAAAAAAAATATAGAAGAGGGAATAGAGTAAATAAAAAAAGTAGTTTATATATTATACATATATACACACACACACATATATATATGGCTACTTAATTTAATCACATAAATTTATATACGAAAGTATAATTTTATGCGTAAACTAAGTATTTACTTCAACAGTGCTGAATACATTGGTAGAGTTAGGTAGTAAGTTAGGAAATATTCTGTGTAGCTTAATAATAATAATAATAATAATAATAATAATAATAATATATATATATATATATATATATATATATATATATATATATATATATATATATATATATATATATATATACTCTTAGGATGTAGCGAGGAAAGTCCCGTGAATATTTTATGGTATATAACTTATCTTAACACATTATTTCAACTAATTAAGTTATTGCAAGACATTAATATATATATATATATATATATATATATATATATATATATATATATATATATATATATATAGTGACAAGAATGAACGATAACCAGGGAAATAGGAGGAAGAGAGAAATGTGACCATATATATCATGTTTGTTTGTTGGAACTGGATAGAGATATAGACTGGGGTCGGGGCGGGTTCGAATATGGCAGCAGAACCAGAAAATGTCGTTTCCACGTTGAGCTTCCCATTCGCCGGCATTTCTCTCTTTACCTGAAAACTATTTCCGGTCTCGTTTGAAATTTAAACATCACAGGCATTTGCACTGCTTCTCATCCATCAGGAACAAACGATTTTCAAAGTAAGACAATACTTTCAACTATTCCGCTTTTTATTTTCTTTCTGTTTTTTTTTTTACTTTCATTATATTAATTGACTATACATATATATGTCCTTCTATCTATTTCGTTGTGTTATTTCTAACTTCATTGCTTAGCCGTTTCACGGCGACTTGCTTATGTATGTATGTATGTATGTATATATGTATGTATGTGTGTATGTCTCTATCTGTCTATATATATATATACTTATATACACACACACACACATATATATATATATATATATATATATATATATATTATACGGAAAATCGAATAATTACAAAAAAATGTATCATAAAGCACAGTGTCTCCGTTGCATTTTATAATTAATTTGCTTGAATGAAAAAATTCTGCCTTAATATACCAATATATATTCGTATTCCTTTCTGTTTGTCTATTTGATTCCTTGTTCACATTTGATTAATATATTCAAAAGGTCCATTACTTTAATACTTCACCCATTCCTATATATATAGTATTATTCTTGCAAAACAGACGAATAACAGGTGATCTCATTTGAATATTACCTTAAGGGAAACCGATTTATTAAATCGACTTTATTAAATAGTGGTGTGTTAGTTATTGTTTATAGTGAGAAAATTGTTTTAAGTGTTCTATTTAAGTTGATTATTTAAATTTGACTTACATTGAGAACATATATAATTTAATTTTTTTTTTACTGACATCGATAAATAAATAGATATAAACCGATTTCAGTTATTTGAGTTTGGAGTGATTTCCCTTGGACGCTAACTTTCTTATTTTTGTTTTTCTTTTCTTCTTCGGCGGTCAATCAAACTAAAAATAATTCACACAAACTTTCAAGCATTATTTTTGGAATCAGTTCAAATAAAATACGTTTATTTTTATTTTAAAACAAACAATCCAATTCAATTCAACTACGATTCTTTATTTAAACCAAAAAACAAACACAAATCCTTTCGTTTATGTTTTTTGACAGTTTTTTCTTCCCATTTTTTTTTTTTTGACATCGTAACTATTATTTTATTTCTTTGAAAGTCAAAACTAATCATTTTTATAGCAGAAAAACGTGTATTTCGGTTAACACAAATTCTACTTTGGTATTTTTGAAACTGAATTATTTACAGATTATTTTCGTTGCAACAAAACGTAATAACAAATGTTTCTGGACTGAGGGGACATAAAAGAAATTCGCTTACAACTGGAATATAGCCATAAAAGGTCCTCAATATCCGGAGAATAGCTTCTCTTCGTATCCCTTCTGCCGAAATATCTGGGGGGAGATTTTGTCACGTACTTCTGCTTTTTTTCGGGGGGGGGTACATTTTCGTGTTTTCATTCGTTCTTTTATTTTTGAAATTGGGGTGGTGAAGTGGTGGGGAATTAATTAAAAAGAAAAGGAAATAATTGATTTATTTATTTTTTTATTATCGCTTATTTTCATTATGGATTATCTCCACTTGTTTTGATTTAAGAGTAGAGCCGATGTACGCCATTTTTGAAAGAAAATATTCCCTTTTAAAAATGTTAATATCTCCGAAACTATTAATTTGCGAGGGGTACGGTTTTCAGATTCGTGTTCAGCACACCGAAACGTAACAGAATACTACGTCTGTTTTTACTAATTCGCTGTCACGGTGTTTGTATAATAATACCTATATATATATATATATATATATATATATATATATATATATATATATATATATATATATATATATATATATATATATATATATATATTTCCTTGTACACATTTTTGTGAATTATTCCATGAATTTCTGCCTTTGGATTATTATGGACCATCTTCTTCCAATTACGGGAGATCTTTGGATTTTACTTGTACAAATGGAAATTCTTTTAACTTTCTTGAAGTTTTACATTTGGATTTTACCGTCACTGAATTTGTTATCTTCCACTAGACTATCCATTCATGTGTAATCACCTTTTTCTTTACCATATTCCCTCTGCTTAACTAATTTTGTTTTCAAGTAAGATCTTTGACTTACTTGTTGTTTCATCAAATACTTCTGCATGCAAAATCCGATCCCGCATTTTGCTAATTCCTACCCTCTGATGAGAAGGAGAGTATTTCTTCGAAACTCCGCGGATTAAGGACTATCCATTTATCTAGTGTTTCCTTTTCAGTTTTTAACTCATTTCAAGGTGTTTTTTTAACATATTTTATTAACTGCTTGCTCATATATATATATATATATATATATATATATATATATATATATATATATATATATATATATATATATATATATATGAGAGAGAGAGAATGAAAGATAAACTGAAAAGTAGAATGATCGGTTGGTTTTTTTTTTGTTTTACGGCATATCAACCCTTTTTGCCGAATCAAAAACTGTCTAAGAAAAATTTTTTAATTGAATATATTTGTTGTTTTCAAGTCGGTTTCTATTTAATTCATAGTTGTGACCCTAACTGATACTAACACTCGGGTTCAGAGTGAACCTAGGAGCAATGGTAATTAAAGGGTGGCTCCTCACTCCCCAAAGCCCGCAAGCTGGGGCCTCACCACTGGAAATAGTTTAAGGTCATATCCAGGACCAAAGTAGAAGGAAGATCGAAATGGAGACAAATGTCTGCCATTGTCGAGAAATATTATTCTTAGAATTACTCGATAAATAAAAAAAAAACATAATATAGTTTGATCAAGTGGTAATAGATACTAATAATACTTACCTTTCTTTTTGTTTGTTGGCTTCTAATTCGATCCGGTTGGCCACTTTTATGTATTATATTTACTTTAATCAAAATTCCATATTCTTAGTTTTTGCAAACCAGTCTTTCTCTGTCTCACCCTACCCCCTCTCTCTCTCCTCTCTTTCTGTATATATATATATATATATATATATATATATATATATATATATATATATATTGAGTGAGAGAGAGAAAGAAACAGAGAGGGGGAGAGGAGATAAGATTATAAGGAAAAATATGCTCTTGAGGGATATACTCTATGAATTATATTTCGAATTGTCTCAAATATTAAGCTCAATAAAAGTAAATTTCCACATTCGGAGCATGCATACATACAGTTATATAAGAAAAATTCAGGTGTTTTCATTAAGTAAAAACTAAAAATACTGAGAAATGTGAAAAAATTCGATATTTGTTTTTTTAAATTATAACTAAGTACACACACACACACACACACACACACACACACATATATATATATATATAAATATATAAATATATATATATATATATATATATATATATATTTAAATCAGTGGGATCACCAACATTTGTTATAGTTTTTATACTTGTTTTATTTCATATTTTCGTTTTTCTTTTTCTTTATTTGTTTTTAAGAATTTTTTGAAATATTTTAACGGGTTTCGAACGTTCATGTTTCTAAAGCGTCTTTTTCAGAAAGTTTGTAAATTATTCGAAATGAAACTTATTACAAAATGTAGAATAGCGTTTTTGCTGACCAATTTGACACTAAACCCTTCCACGATGTGGGAATATTTCCAAATGTGTTTATGAGTGCAGTACCCAATTTTCTGTATTTATTGGGGTCAGTACATGGTCATTTAATTTTGTCGTATTTTGCTTTTTACTTTTTCCCCTTTTCTTCATTTATTTTTCTTGTGTTGAGTTAAAGGGTGGTCAGATAAGTGTGTATGCGTTTTTGTGTTTGCGTGTGATGGAGGGTGTGTGAGTGCGTGTATGCGTGTATTTCCTTGTATTGGTTTGGGGAATAGGTTCTGTCTTATAGTTGAAGTAGGCTTTGTCTAGAATACATTTTTAGTAGGGGGTTGTCATTCACATTTGATATTTAGATATTAATTTCTTTCTATCGTGATTTTCGCTTTAGTCTTAGTCTGTTGGGATATTCGTAATATTTACAATGCGATGATTACCTAATTAAGGAATTATATTTATGAATTAACATAGGGTGTTTCTTACTGTTCATATGTATTTGTCTCTTCACAAGAAAAGTTAGACACAGGATTTGTTTTTAGTGTGGGAGAAGTAAGGTAATGTTGTTATATAATCAATGTGTAACATTAGAGATGGGGAGAACTTTGTGCCTGTGTGTGTGGCCGTACGTGTGCGTGCGTGCGTGCGTGTTTTAATGTGTATGTTCTGATTTATGTGTGGAGGTGTATAATGCGTATATACATGTGAGCGAGTGTTTTGCATTTCGTTTGTTTATGCGTCGATTTTAAACTCTGTTTAATTCGGGAGTGAATCTTGTTATGAATTTTTTTTTTTTCCTGTGTAACTAAGTAAACGTAATTTTCTGTTTGGAAAATTGGCTTTATTTTGAAGTTATTTCCACTGCATGTAAGTATGTTTTGAAAAATTAATGTGCCTGTTCTCTGCAGTTTTTATGTTGCTCTTATGTAAGGCGACTCTATTATGAAAGATTCTGGTGGCGACTATGTAAGATTTGTTGCATGCTCTGAACATTAGTGCGTACTCCACATTTCTGGAGGTGCAGTATAGATTTTTTTAATAATTTTGAATATTTGTGTTATTTTTTTTAATGTTTATGTGTTTCCTTCTCTTATGTCACAAACTCCACATCGCTGTTTGTTGCATTTTGTAACCGAGTTGGTAGCACGCTGATTGTGTTTGGAGGAAGTAAGGATGTGTTTTAAGTTTTTTGGTTGACGTTTTATCATTTTTGTTGTTTTAAGTATGTTGTTTAGTTTATCGTTGTGACTGAAGAGGATAAGTTTTTTGTTATCTGCGTCAATAATTCTGGGCTGTTTATATAGTGTGTAGAGACGTATGCTAGAATTTATTCTTTTTTGTGCTTTTGGAGGACTTCTTAGTTGACCTGCTGGAATTTTTTCAATATCTTTACCTAATAGTAGTTGTATGGATCCTCTTTCTGAAGGGTTATTTTCAGTTAATGTAGTCGGGTCGAACAGAGGTGTTTGTTTCTGACTACGGTGCAGATTCTGCGTGCCAGTGAGTAGGGTATGAATTTTAGACTAATTTTTGCTAGAATGTCCAGAAAACGTAGTTTTGTGGGGCTTTGTTCTAAGGTGAAGTTATTTTGGGGTGTAGATTTTGGAGTAAAATGTGAAGCACTTTGATGCCCCCGCCATATAGTTTTCAAAGGATAAAGCAATTGTCCAGGTATCTCTTCCAAGATTTTATGAAGAGTGTTTTGATTTTATGTTCGTATTACTGCTCTATCCTTTCATAAACAGTCTCTTCCAGGAAGGCTAGTGTAAGAGTGGCGAATGTTTGTGCCATAAGTGCACCCATTGCTGTACCTCGTATTTGGATGTAGTTATCACTACTAAACTCGAAGTTGTTGGGGATTATATCTATGCTGTTAATCACGAATTGTTTGGTGAATCTGAGGTGTAATTTTATGTATGTTTATCGATTCAGTATGAGATAGCTTCTTTCTCTAGGTTGTGGAGTATATTGCTGTATAGGCTTCTAACGTCGAATGTATCTAGTATTGTTCCCTGGTCTACCGTTTGTTGAATGGAACTAAGCAAGTGGATGTTGTCACTTATGTAGCTCCTGACTAGATTGGTGAAATGCTGTAAATTCAGAAAATTATTTCAATGATACCAAATAATTAAAAAGAAAATTTAAATAAAAATATGTAATAATATGTATTAAAAATATAACAACTCTTAGTGACCACACTCATTTAAATATATATTTTTCTCTCTTTGGTCTTTTAATCCACTCTCTCTCTCTCTCTTTCTCTCTTTCTCTCTCTCTCTCTCTCTCTCTCTCTATATATATATATATATATATATATATATACAGTTATCCACATACAGTACGGTTTCATTGTTTACATCTTATCAGTGTGGCTAGATAAACACTAATAATTTTCCACGCTCTCTAACTGCACAGCGATTCTTGTTCAACATTGATAGAGTTCAAAACGGCTTCGAAACCCAGTAGATGATGTCTTTTTCTTCTTCCTGCCTCCCAGCAACCGCTTTTTCACAGAATAGATGTTACGAGCCTGTCCCTGCTTAATCGTTATTTTCATGGCAAGTGTTCGACTGAATTCGAATGTATGGCTCCCCATTGGAAAACTTTTCCAAAAAACACTTAACTAACTACAACCACTATTTATAATCCCCCACTTTCTAATTGTTCACAAATCTGAACGCAGATTCCATAACCAAAACTTCTTTCCCAGAACTGCCTGCTTGCATAACACTGTCCCGCTAGTCTACTTCCCGTTTAAATACAACATAGTGGCCTTTTAATCCATTGTAAATAAGTACCTATTGAGCTGTCCGCATAAATAATCAAATTCTATCCAATTTACACCATACACTATTACGGCACTACCACCTTATATCCATTTACCTTTATACTTGAGTCGTTTTCGGGCCTTGATAAGTGATTACTCAAAAGTAAAAAAATAAGTAATTGAACTGATCGCATGCGCTTCTATCAGTACGTCATCCTCCAGTGTCAGACTAATGTAAACGAAGTCTATACATCAAACAACATAAAAATCTTTTCAGCAAATCTGACAGCTCCAATCAGTCTTTTACTTAATGAGGAATGTCTTACGAAACCTCGACCCACGAAGGAAGTTAATATTTTTATCTAATGGCAATACTATTTCATTGTTTACAACTCATCAGTGTTTCTAGATAGTACATATGTATTCGCATGACTAGAACTAGTAGTTTTCGCAGACTTGCATGTTACCTGTTTTCAACTAACAGCTCCCTTTACCAACATCTTGTAACACATGGCACTACCATAAAAAAATATACAGAAATATATTAATAAAAATACACTGCGATTATTGAAATTTCAATCTGCGACTCATCGTTTCCGAAGGTTCATTCAATCAAGTAAACAAACCCATTATCAACGAAGCTTGATACGAAGGAGGGTTGTACTTAAAGATTTTGAAACTACATTAATAATGGTGGTTAGCGGGGCAGAACTTCTGTTAAAATGAAAAGGTAGACGCCTCCTTTCCTCTGCTTATTTGTGGGGGACCCTTTGGTATTTTCGAGAATCCACATCCCTTCATCGATCAAGGTAAAGTTAGATCATGGAAATCAGGTGACTAGTGTAATAGGGAAACAAGCGGAAATAATTATGTTCATGTTTTCGTAGCAGAAGATACCTCAAGGTACACTTTTTTCTTATACACCTTTTTAAACTCACAGACACCTCCAACCCCCGCTAGTAGTAAATAATAGACTTGAAATCTTCAGTCTGACGTTCTAAGAATTGACTAATTTGGACTTTCTTATGAATAGATTTGAAAACATTACCTTTAATAAAAAAACAATTATAACGATGATGTTTTTCTTTATGACTTTCTGGTGCCTTAAAAGATGAATCTAAATATAAACGATAATTAAAAAAATCTATATGTTTATAAAAGTGAGAATGTCTGTGATGACACTTCTCAACCTATATACTCAACGAATCTTTGATCTACGAACTTGGAATTTGGTATATAGAATATTAGACATGTGGGAAAACTTTTTAATTGGTACGTAGGGGTCGTTAGATTTTTATTTGTCATGTGTTTCAGGACTTCGCATACACGGAAGAGAAACATGCCAGCGTCTTTTATGTTAAGAATAAGATGTTTTGAAAATACTTTGTAAATGTAGCGTCAAGCTTGTGTAATGGTTATCGTATTTGACTAAATATCTTTAGATTTTGGTTTCAATTTAACCTAGAGTATTTTTTTTTACTTACAAGAAGTGAACTGTTTCGAAAAAAAAAACATAATACATAATACTCACATGCAATGTCTAGTTTCTGTATGAATATAAATATAACATTTGTGTGTAATTTACGACCGGGCAACGCCTGTCGACCTGCTAGTATATATGTAAATGGGTATACAATCTTCAATTTCTTCATCCCTTGTTGACAAAAGCTTTCTCTATGAAATTGTCAGCTGTAAAATGAACATAAGTTTTTTCATGTTTTTGTCCAATTGTCTTATAGTGAGGCTCTGTAGATTATTTACGCGTCGATATTCGTGTATCATCTAGTTATAACATTGTATGAGAGTGTATATACGTGTTTATACGTGACAGAGTCATCGATATGACCGTCTAGCTTCGAACCCTGCTCACTTTCAGCGACTTCAGCTTATTTCTGCAGCGACTTAAACTTACTCTTTCAACGACTCCAGCAGCTCCTCAGCTTACCCCTACGACTTCCAGCTTACCTTTTCACGTTCCAACGACTCCAGCTTATTAGTGTAGCGCATTTAGCTCGCTCATGCCACTTCCAGCAACTTCAGATTACTCTTGCAGCAACTCGAGCTACTCTAGCTCACTTCAGCGTCTCCTACAGCTCCAATGCTTTCGGCTACAAGCTCCCACGATCCACTGCTACCCATTGAAGTGCCCATTGACGTCCAGCTACCCGTTACAGTTCACAATGACGTTCAGCTTCCTGCATCAGTACTAACTGACGTTCGACTGCTCATTCTAGTGCCCACGAGCATCCAGCTTCTTTGTACAGTTCCAAGTGACGTCTGCTCACCTGCTCTAGTGCCCACTGGCGTCCGGCGATCTTTTCCAATGCCCACT
>NC_136510.1:90377668-90420168 GCF_053919585.1 Euprymna scolopes
TTTCAGTTTGAAGAAATATGGTATAATAAAATAATGGGGTGTTCGTTTGCGCCTGACCTCCAAAGAATGGAAATATGTCACAAAGTTTACCAAGGTTTTTTTAATATAGATCCACAGAATATTGTGATAAGTGTTTCAATGTGAACAGGTATGCTATAATTAATTATGGGGTGTATCTATTTTATTTTTACTTTCATCACATTTTGCTTTGGTTTAGATACCCGTAAATTAGAAGCTATCTCTTTAAAACCCTTCCTTTTCATAACTTATCATACTTTCATAAATCAAAGTCCATTTTCTGTAGGCTGTTTTTGAACCCAGTCAACGACGGGTACTTAATCTACTATATATATATATATATATATATATATATATATATATATATATATATGACTTGGGTACCATCAGCTAAAATCGAAATAAAAGCATACAACTTTCTACCCTTATTTCATAGACTATGAACCACGCCCATATATATATATATATATATATATATATATATATATATATATATATATATATATATATGTATATATATATTTATATATATTAATTTATATATATATGTGCATGTGTATATATATGTATGTATATATATGTATATATATTTCTGGATGTATATATATATATATATATATATATATATATATATATATATATATATATATTAACCTGCCATCCCTTTTTAAAACACGGATTCTTTTGATCGTTGAAGACAAGATTTAAGCAATAGCGCCCAGTCCACAGACTAATTTTTCTTTTTCTATTGATTATACAAAACCTTATTTAATAAACTTAATAAACTTTAGTTTCATAAAGCGTTTTTCCTATATATTCTAATTTCACGAATTTATTATTGGCGTCTATTTTTCTTAGGACTCATTGGAGCCTGATCCTTAAATCATTCAGTGGCCAAATTTCAGCGTCTGCTTTGACTGTGTAAGCATATACTGGAACGACAAGCTCTTTTGCAAATGCCACAGATGTAGATGGCGTCTAGTTGCGAAGGCTTGGATGCAGGCCTCTGTCGTTCGTGCTTTCTCCTTCTCTCCTTTTTTCATTGGTGACCTCTCCTTTTTTCACTCCTCCATAGAATATTCCAGAGATTCGCGATTGGGTAATCTTTCCAAAGATTCCGTTGTAATACGATTCTTATTTTTTAGCATAACGGCTTATTCACCTATATTTCGTTTTAGAAAAGAAATGGACACTTTTTAAAAACACTATATATAGAATACATATGTTCTTCGTTTAAATTTGACCAAAACTTGAAATGGTTTTATTCTAACCATTATATGAAATTGTTGCTTTTATCCTCGGCTATGTTTTACACATTATGCTAAATGTTTGTTTTACTCTAAGTAAATATATATAAACAAAACTCTAGGCGTATGTATGTGTGTATATGTGGAAATATTTAATCGATAAACATTTAAACTATTGGTTTCATAACACTAACATTAGACGGAAATAATGCTCAGGCATTTTATAACGAGTAAAATCTTGATTTGGGTGGATGAGTAACTCGTACATGGAATGTGTCGGAAAATAAACATGCAAAATGCACTTATCAACACATTTGTTTTAGTTTTACGCATGCGCAAATTCAATCCTACCTAGAACTTGTTTCATTTCAAATCTGTCTCCTCTATATGTCGATAGCCTAAACCGTAGGAAACGCGACTGGAGTGCTAAATGTTCTAGTCGCGGTTCTAGTTGATGGGACCCAAGTACTGTTTAAACATGTTTTGGAATCAGTACTATATATTAGATGCAATATAATATCTAAAAAAGAATCGGCTCTGTAATAATAAATACGAAATATACACGAATGAAAATACCAAAATTAAGCGTATCTTTCAATTCCGAATGCATCTGCTAGTGTCAAATAGAAAACCAAATGAAAAAATAAACAATTTCTGTTTGACTCTTGGATAATTTCGAATGCAAAAATACAGTCGATCTTTAGATACACACTTGGAATCATTCCCAGATGGGGCCGTATGTAAATATTTCCCTGCACAACTACCAACCCACACCAGGACCTACAATTAGCACATGGCTCTGTGACCTGTGACTTTGTTTAAACACATCATACTTTCGAATATGTGAGTTGTGACGTCGGGTCATGCTAACGATGACCCTCATTAGTCAAATGGCGGAGTAGAATATAGTATAACCTACCAACTTCCTCATAATTAATCTCTTACCATTTTTCGAGTTGATTTATAGCTCTACGAGAAGCTAAGCCTTCGCTATTTCAAACCTGCTTTAAAATATATTTTCTGAAATAATTAGAGGTACGAATGTCTCGTTGGAGTTTACTTGAATTTAATTTTAAAATTCAGAAACTGTGACATATTTTTAAGACATTAACTTTGCATTTATATATACTAGAAGGGAGACCCGATGTTGCCCGGGAATAAATGAGGTTCATCGAACGCTTCACCCTCCCGTATATTATTGTCATCAAAATCGTTACAAATCGTCTATTTTTCAATCCTCCCCGCAGTAACTTTATCCGCAGTATACTGTAGTATTACATTGCCCTGTGAAGAACCGACTGTTGATTTTATAAGTTTTCAAATATGTAATGTTGAATTTAAGTTTAAAATGCAAAAATAAAATATCATGTTTAATGGTTGTACTCTAAACAGAAACATTCATTTCAAACACATCCCTGTCATATCAAAACATCTACTGTTGATTTTATATACCGGGTCATGCTTATTGTGCGGTGATAACGGCTTAAATCTATGTTTAAAATCCAAAATTAAAGTATCATGATGCAATTGTGCTTTAAAGAGAAACGTTGCGTATAGGTGCGCCTGTTTTAATAAAGAACCTACTGTTGAGCTTATACGGCGGATACATTTGTTTGTGTGGTAATAAAACTCCCCAAATGCACTTGTCATGTTAGACTGTGTCAAAGTAGTAAGTACATTTTTGGTCAAAATCGGAGTGTTCCATCTTCAATGTTTTTTTTTTTCGATTATGGATTTTCGATAATTATCGGAGGCATTCCGGTACAAAACCTATCTGAGAACACTACTAGATTCATAAAGTACCCTTATGTGAAATTTCCAAAAAATCGTCTCATTGGGAACGAATTCACAGACACACATACGCACATATACACTAACACGTAGAAAATTTATTTTTATATAATAATAGAGATATCTACATTCCCCTGCTTTTTCTTTTCCTCCCTCACATTTCCGCCATCGTCATCATCATCATCATCATCATCATGAGCAGCTGAAGCATGAGGGCTAAGTGGTTAGCGACACGGACTGAAAACCTGGGTGTGACAGGTTCGAATCCAATTTGTTCCACAGAAACACTTTCACTTATGGGTGTTGGCAACTTTCACGTGATCCTCCTCCTAACTATCCGATATATTTATGGAAAGAATTCTAATTAGAAAGATATCAGGGAAATAACTGCCAACAGCTATCATCCGAGTTAAAACAGTTATATCATCATCATCATCATCATCAGCAGCAGCATCCTCAACATCATCCATATAATAATACTTTCAGAATCTCCTGTTGTAACCTACTTCACCTATTAATTTTTATGAGATTGTCCGACTACCAAATATCAAGTGCAATAAAGAAACTTTATTAAAATATGCACTGGTGTTGATAATGTAAAAGCTCTCCCTTCATCCATTTTGAAATGAATTGTTCCTGTATTTAATTTTAGCCAAACTATTAAATCAAAGAAATTACTATTTGCATATGTTTATGTCAATGTCATTTGAAGGTTACATTGTTAAATAAATAAAATGAGTAGAGATATATTCTATTTCTTTATTTAAATGCTCGCCGACATGAAACTTATTTTCCGAAGATGAAGCTTGTAATATTTCTCTGCAACCGATTAAATATTAAAAACATATTTTCATGATTAACACAGAACCATACCGGTAAATTGAAGATGAAAGTTATGGAATCATTAATAACACAGATCGAAAATCTGTAACAGAGCCCCTAGCGCTGATAGCAGCAGCAGGCGCAGCAGCAGGAGCAGCAGCTGCCATACACATATATGCAAATGAACAAGTAAATTCACGAAGTGACAACACAGTAGGGGAAGAGGGAAAAAGAAAAGGAGAGAAAAAAGGGCACACGTGAACGGAAGGCGACGCCGAATCCATGTAGGTGGAAGATGCCCCCCCCCCCAAAAAAAAAATTAGTGCGTGCCGGCGTAAGATGAACGTGTGGCCCGTGACGGTGAGAAGTTTTTAAGTCCGTGTTAAGACGTCAGGGTTTTGTTAACTACATGGAAGACGAAATGAACTGTTTAAGGTAAGATGCAGCCCAAATTACCCCTGATACATTTAGATCAATAAAGAAACCGTGGACTTTTTATGGGGTTCAGCTAGTAGTAGTAATAGTAGTAGTAGGAGGAGGAGAAGGTGGATGAATGTTTTCCTACGCACTAGAGTTTGGTACACAAGATCTTATAAGTGATTGCTTACTGATAATAACAAGTGGTTTTACCTGGATTCTTGCAATATAGCGTTGATTTTTATACAAAATGGTTTTAATTTTCGTTAAACGTCCTTTTACTCGTTCATGTGCCGGCATATCAACCTTTTTTAGTTTTCTACCAAAAGTAGTTACATAACGTTGGGGGGCTTTACATTTTTTTGGACTCTCTTATATATTCAATTAGGCATCTGTATATACTTTCTTATCAATTGGTGCGATTAAAAAAGTAGTACGAACCTGGACTTGTACAACGTGCCGTACGTTTCAGGAATGGGATAAAGAAATAAAAACTGTCCGCTTCTGCTATTTATGGACGGTGGGTACGTAAGGTAACGAGATTTAAGGGAAATATGCAAATAAGATGCAGTCAATTTTTCAAATAAATAGCCTGCTGTGTTTCTTTGACAGAAATCAGTTCTGACAGATATAACAGTTGGGAATTATTTCTATTGAACTCTTTGGCAGATGGACGTGCTGTCAGATGTGAGCTGAATTTTGATAACAAGAATAACTAGAATTGCAAGAAGAATATAACGGTTGGGAATTCTTTTATTGGACTTTACTTTCTGATAATACTAGCATGTTTAACTGCAAGCTATTTCGGCACTACGACAAGTGAGATCAAGCAGAGACAGTTTACAGGAGAATGCGATGTGGTTACGTGGCTTAACAAGCTGAAGTTGGTGGCAAGGCTGCAGAAGATTGAAACCATAGACACATTGATTCCTATGTATTAGGAAGGGAATGTTCTAGTCAACAGGGTAACCTCGACTGGAAAATCAGTCGGTGTATATGCGGCAGAGATAAGGCGACTAGCGGGATTGGCTGGCTGTATGGGACCCAGTCTTGAAAAGACTGTTAAACTGGTTTTCGTGTGTGGTTTCCCTGATTGCATCCCTAAAGAACTGCAACGACTTACTGAAATGAAATCATGGAGGTGGAGGAGATGTTGAGGCATGCAAGAGTGATGGAAAAACATCCCGATGAACTGGAAACAATCGTAGCCTCTGCGGCAAACAATCAAAGCAGAAATGAGCGAGCATTAAAAGAACAAAGTCGTAGATTTACCGGTAAATATTTCTGATTTCAAGGATCTCACCTTATAAGAGACTGTAGGGAGTCGCGACCAGACATTATCTGTTTTCGTGTGGTCAGGTTTGGCACATAAATAGGAATTGATCCTCGCTTTAAAAAAACGTTTAAAGGGGTATTATTGTGTCAGTAGTTACACCTTTTATACTGAAAAGGCACGTGAGAGTTTGTTGCCATAGATAGTAGTCACTATTAACGATACCGGTTGTACAAAAACGCTTGTTGTTGCCAACCTTTGGAATGGAAGCAGCAACATTAAAGCAGCAGATGGCAGAAAAGTGAAATGTTGTGGAGGGCGATGCTGAGATTGTGATGAGGAATATGCCGCTGCGACTGAGTGATTTTACTGAATGGGTTGTTTGCAGGGAGAGATGAAACTTTCAGCTCATAAATGCATAATTTCGGACATTATAACAATGTCATTTGCAATACACTCTGGGCCATTCGTGCAAAATAAAAAATAGGAGACATTACTTTTGGAATGCTCCTCGGGACTAAATGTTAGGACATTCATTATGGAGATATACCTTTGTTTCTATTGATTGATCATCGCTTACAAATGACCAGGGGACAAGCTAGGACAAGGGGAAGAAGTCGCTAACACAAGATAATTAAAAAGACTGGATTAAAAAAAATATTATCAGTTTGTTCGAGCTGGGGATGAAGCATCCTACTGGAGGTCAAACATTTTCCCGTTAATTTAGATATTCTAACCGAGATGCATTTTTAAGATTCTGACCGCCCCTTAAAGTGCAATTGTTTGGATCACTCTTACACTTGGTTCACCGGGTATATTTACCAGACAGTTCTTGAAATTCTTATTCATGAGTACATTTACTCTTATAATGACTGAAATGAAAGAGATTTTTCTAGGATTCGAGTTTCTTTTCATGCCATACATAAGACCTTTAGACATTGGTATTTCATTATCTTTTCATTTCAGCTCAGTTTAATTCAGCATCATTGGGGACCCTAACTTCTACTAAGGTTACTTCTTTCTGTTTCTTGTCCCATATCACTATATCCGGTTTATACCTCCGTTTTCAAGGTGCGTAACTGTAGGAATAATATAGTCACAGTGGATGTTGTATGACTTCTTCTCGACTGTTCTTTCCGGTCTATATAATACGCAGTAAGGTGAAACATTTTCACTTTATGCAGAATCCCATGCGCATTCATCGATATATGCTATAAAATATTCGAAGTAAATGTTTAAAAGAAAGGCCAAAATCTTAAAAAGATATTTCGGTTAGTATATATGAGTTAACGGGAAAATGTTTGACTCCAGTGGAATCACTGCAGACAAGACATGAAGCGACATAATAAAAAGAACTAGAAAAATACCATTCTAAGGTTACAAAAATCTGACAATGGTTAGTATTTGAAGAATGAATTCTGATCTAAAACTGCAATTTTTCCACCTTTGTCAGAAAAATCGCTTATAAAATGTGAGGACAAAATAAGAACAGGAACGTTACAAGACTGTTGAAAATAAACCCAAGGTCCAATGACTATTTTCCTAATAAACGAAGATAACGTGGTTATTCTAATTTTACTTGTTTTTAATTGAACAGCGAGTCAATTCCTTTGACTTTAAACATTGAACCTGGAGACGGCTGGAAGTCACATCGGCTGAAACGTTGTTGAAAAACAACCAAGATAATCACAATAGTTCAAATAATCCAAATAATACAAAAATAATTATTAAGCCTCATCTAAAGAATATACAAACATCATATAAAAAAAAACGATATGGACCCGAATTTACTAAAAAAAAAAAAAGAAATATACTTCGCACTATTTTTCACAATTTACTACTAACATCCAGTGTGAACGTACGTAAAGACGGTCCGAGGTTACATCGGCCGAAACGTTGTGAAAAAAACGACTAAGATAAGAACAATAGATCAATAAATCCAAATAATACGAAAAGTAATCAAGTCTCACCTCGAAAATATGCATATAAACATCATATGAAAAAAAAACAACAAAAAAAACGGAATGGACCCAGATTTACTGAAAAAAAAGAAATAGACGTGGCGTATTTTTCACCATGTACCAATAATAGTGTTGTGTCTACACAAATAATTTACAAGAACACGAAAAGTAAAGGTATAACAATAATATATTAGGAAGAGAAAGTATATACATATTTACATGTCTTCAAATATACTTCAGTTGGAGATATTCCGGCAGGTGACGTGTTGCAGGTCTTACTGGAGGCAACATAGGCATCTTGCCTATTTAGCGGTCGTTGCAGAACTCTCCCGGTATTGGTGATTGATACCTTTATATATCTCACTCACCCACTTATGTTAATTAGTGGGCGTTTCCACAACAAATAGCTAGTGTGTATGCACATAAAGAAGGTCAGATGTTACATCGGTCGAAAGGTTGTGGATAAAACAACCACTATGAAAACAATAGTCCGAACAATCCAAATAATACAAAAAATAAATGATCAAAACTGCACCTTAGCACTTTCACTTTTCCTGACAAGCAAACCCTTCTGCATAATTGGCAAATACATTTTCACGTCCTTCTCATTATTCCATTGTTGTGGCTTTTCGATATGCTGCCAAGCGTTCCAATCTCAATTGTGGTCACATTTACATCTCTGTATTTAAACTAATTCTTAATTCAGATATTGCTATTTATTTAATTGTTCGTGTTCTTTCTCTTAAACTCTGGTATCAAATAAGATGGTATAGTGTATGAATTGGCCATGTTCTATTGTTTTTGTTTAGAAAATATATCGGATTCAGAATGTTTAAGGATTTTATAAGCATGTATCTGCATGTCCCAAAGAAGTTTGACATAATCCCTCACCTTTACTACCTCCTTGTACCATTTGTCATTGTAGTTTGTATATATTCTACTAGCATTTCAGCTCGGCGTTACCCGGGTGTTTTGAGGTGTATGCTGAGCCCAAAAAACAAAAAACAAAAAAAAAAGCGGTCACTTTTATTTTTACTTTGACCCCTATTATGGCCCCTTAACATTTATTGATTTGGGCTTAAATCAAATTATTAAGTTAAATCCATGTCCGAGGAATCTATATCTAAACTTTCAAGTGTTTAGACCCTAAATTGGTGAAAGATTTTGGTAGAGTTTTCAAAGGTCAAATCATTGAACTTTGACCCCTTAACAGCCAAATTTCTGACCGAAAACCGGTTTTTCAAAATCTCAGTACCCTGTATATCAAATTTCGAGTCTGGAGACTAAAAATTGACAGAGATATTGTGTAGGGAAATGTACACAGACAGACAGAAAGACGCACACATACACAGGCACTTTCCCTTTTATAGATATATAGATTGTAGGACATAATGAATGCCGTGTTTTCTTTTTTATATTGATGTTGAGCTAGCATAACACATTTTACTCTAATATGAGCTAATGTTTTCCTCCCTTTCCTTAGATAATCTACACATCAGTGATTCTGCAGTATTGTCGTGTAGTGTCTAATAAATCTAGTACAAGTAGCTTGTTTCTAAGCTGCCAATCACCACGGATCAACCAATTCTAGACTTCATTATCTTTAAATGTAATATCTTAAAGATTACTCTCTATTGTTTCTTTCCAAATTAATTTCCCAATTTTTCTTGCAATCTCTGACACTTTTTCACCCGGGACTTTATATCATAATTCCATTTCATCTTCATGAAGAAGAGTTTCATTAATTTCAGAAAAATTTTTTTTTTCTTAGGCTTCTTTCTTCTATATTTACCAGTTTCAACACTATGTAAGACCCTAACACCTTTTAAGATAAATACAATGAAGCTCCATTTTTAGTCGCGTGCAAGCGACTCTATAAGTCACTCCGTCGGTCGGTCTGTCGGTCTGTCCGTCACACTTTTGTGCTTGGCCTTTGTGGTTAAGATCAAAGGTATGTTATTAATAGATGCTGTTCGTAGCTTTTTAAGCGTTACTTGGCCTTTTGGCCAAGATCAAAGTAGTTCTGGAGTGACAAGGATGACCAACGACACTCACAATCCCCCATTTTGAGTTGGCCATGTGCCTAAGTTTTTGTTCAGTGTTGATTTTCAATGTATTTTTTAACATGAATAAAGTATTTAATATCTCAAAGTGTAGTATCTGCCGGACCAGATACTGCAAGCAAAGGCCTTGGTCAATGTAGGGGCAACCCTTCATACCAACTGTCACTATCCAGCTTCCCTACTCCCCAGGGAGTCGGTCCCTATTCCCCCTTCACTACTCACACAAAAAATCGGCCTTGTGCCTAATTTGCTCGGTGGGGGAGCAAATCAATACCCTTTTCTTGGCCTTTTTGGCCAAGATCAAAGTGTAGTATTTGTTCCGACAGATACTGCAAGCATAGACCATATGTGGGGGCAGCCCCCCATATAAGATCTTGGTCAATGTAGGGGCAACCTTTTATACCAATTGTCACTATCCAGCTACCCTACTCCCCGGGTAGTTGGTCCCCATTTCCCCTTCACTCCTTACATTAATAATCGGCATTGTGCCAAATTTGCTCAGTGGGGGAACAAATAAATACAGCTTTTCTTGGCGTTTTGGCCAAGATCAAAGTGTAGTATCTATTCTTACTACATGCTGTACTTGTGTTTGTAACTTTGTGATATAAAGTGGGGGATCACTTTTCTGTATTAATTTAAAATTTTAAAACCAGTCAGTCTCAAAGCCATTCAAGTCATTCTCCAGATCATTCAAGTTGTTTTTGAAGGATTCCAGTTATTTTTAAGCACCCAAGTCATTCTTAAGGCCATTCAATTCATCCTTAAGTTCATTAAAGTCATTCTAAGTCATTTACTTTTTATTTATTTAAGCCATTTCAGCCCATTTTTCGGTCATTTTAGTTTATCTTTAAGAATTTCGCGTCAATCCTACATTCACGCATTTATTCATTACACGAGAGCACGCGACTAATGGCTATCGGCCTTGTTATTAGCCAAAGCCACATGAATTGTAAATATATCGCGTGTTTTTTTTTGTCCAGACATTTTAATTCATATGCATTCACAATGTCAAGTGTTTTATCATAATCTACCCAGCGTATTAAAAGGTTGGTATATCTTTGAAAGCAAATTTATTGATAATTTTCATTTTTTGGCTCTCGAGTATATATCCGACACAGTTAGACACAGTTAATCAACCGAGAACCACACCATTCTATATAAAAGCATATAAGATATCAACGGATACACACTAGAGAGTCTAAACAATGGAAAGAATACGCTGTTGTTCTAGCCCTTTTAATAACACATGATAGAAAATTAATAAAAATTAAAATGTTTCTTGTTTTTTGTACAGTCTTAGGGTCTAATAATGTGTTCAATATAAAACCAAATAGTTTTATGGTTTTATGCTAAATCATTTACGCCGCTAAACTATACATATCTTTATTTTATTTTTTTTTGTTTTCATTTAGATTTTTCTGACAGGTGTTGTATTGAGGATATATTTAAATGCTTCCAAAATGGAATTAAAATTGTCTGTTAAAAAAGCATAACCTGGGGAAAATCCTGCTTTTATTTGTATCTCTGGATTACGATACTTCCATAAGCCAATCAATTTCATAATGAGTCCGATTGAAAGTCGAAAGCAGGCGTTTTGTCGATGAATAAAGGCCGAGGTTGGATTCGAAAAAAAAAAAAAAATGTGGGTTCCTACAAAAAGAAACCCGACTCAATTTAAAAAGGATCCATGCCAGCTGCTGACATTAGAGTTTATGCTTTTTTTTTACCCGTGATTTTTTGATGTTGCCTAGGCATATTTTTTTTTTTATCGTTTATTCGCTGCTCGTGTTTTTGGCTTTTATAAAATGGCGCCACTTATTTCTAAGCGCCTGTGATTTTGGCGACTTCTCGTCTCCTAGATTCAGCAACAGGTGTCATATCTGATATAACGTTATTTTTATAAAAAAAAAAAAAATTAGTAGAACGTTCCTTTTATTAAAAACCATTATCATCCAACACTACTAGCCCGTGCATAGGAATTTTACTGTTTGTTCAAATGTTTGACCTCGTAAGATATATTTACACATCTAACAAACCAATGAATATATCTCATGACTGACATATAGCTCAGGTAAAAAATCAACATGTGTTTATAAAGTACTAACCTTCAAATAATCGGATTGGACTCAAATAGAATATAATCGGATTATTGGAAGAGTCTATAGTCTTTCAGGTAATCGTGTCTCATGTTTAATTTTTACTGCAGTTTCACGCAATATCCGATGCTCAGAATTATAAAAACTAACAGGACTCGTGGACATTTTACAGAATGAGAAATATATGCAATCAGCAAATATATTTTGATAAATATTTTTATGCAAAGCATAAAAAAATTAGTTGGGCGGTGGGGGTGGGGGCAGAAAAATCAATAACACGCAATAAATATGAGGTTATAAACATTTCTATGAAAATAGTGTCTGTCGTATTTAAAATATAGAACTAACCAAATGAGATAAATTAATAAATGCTAATAAATCCAGAAAAATTAATATTCTACTGCGCAGTTTAATAGGACAAATATGATTACATTATTGTTGAAGCTTGATTGAACACATGAAATAAATAACTACAACACAAAAATAAAGTAAAACACATATATTGAAGCACGGAAGTATATACAATAATTACATAGAGTCCATTGGTATAGTCATAGGGAAGACGTCCCTGAAGAAAGTGTCGGCTGGGTGGTCGTCGGCTCTCAATCTCGTGTCTCTCTCTTTCGCTGAGTCTCTCGTTAGGTCTCCCCCGTCTTTACGCTACCAACCATATTTATATAGTTTACACTCCACGTATGCTAATTAGGCAAATCCCACCACAACAATTATAACAGGCAATCTTTAATCTACTCATTCGGTCAAGCATGTCTTGGCAAACAATTTTCACTTGATGTCTCTTTCTTTCGCACATTACCTTTCACGTAAAGTTTTGCCGACTTCTTTCTTCACTGAAGAACCGCTTCCTGTCGAAATTAGTACGAATTCTTTTCTCCCACTAGTACAGCACTGATCATATATTATCATAATATCATTCGAAAACGCGGCTAGATAAAAGGAAAGTCACTTTAATATGTTTGTCCAGGGTTGCCAGATTGGGCTTTTTATAGTCAAAATTCGATAGTTTTGAATTTTTTGAAACAGTTTGGCCTTAAAAATTCTATTTAGCTCTTTTTCAAAACGTATCGTACAGAGTAACCGATAAACAAACAGGCAGAATATTATATAGATATTCGAAATCGAGGCTACATCAAAGGGAGATCACTCTCATATTTAAGTTTAGGTTACCAGGTTAGCTTTTTGGTGGGCAAATTTTGGGAATATTTCACTTACGAAGAAGTTTTCCCTTTAAAAAATGAATTTTTCCTCGGTAAAAAGGTACTGTACGGACTATCAAAAGAAGGAAAAAGCAGAATATTTTTTCATATTTAAAATCGAGTTTACATAAAAGGGAGGTCACTCTTATATTTTTTGTCAAGCGTTGTCAGATTGGCTTTGTTATGGTCCCAATTCTGGAATTTTTCACCTTTGGAAGCAGTTTGACATTTACAAAGTTGAAATTGGTCTTCTTTAAAGCGTAACGTACGGATTATCGAAAGAGAGGAGGCAGCGTATTATATCGATAACACTATTATATCTTAATGAGTTTGAATAAGTATATACTACAGGGCCGTTGAAAATTTTAATGATATATCTACCGTATAAGCATATAAAGATATGTATTGTGACGAAAGGTTAATCGGAATATGTGTACGTGTCACTAAATGTATATGGTGGTTCTTCACTATCTGCACCCTAAGTTATGTTCTTCCAGTCTATTTATGTTCCAATGCTATAATCGTCTAAATGTTCATATGCGTGTGTGTATGTGTGTGTGTCATACATGTATTTTCGACATACCTTATTTTCATGCGTCCTTCATCTTGGTCCATTTAAAATTCATCTTGTTCTTAAAGGCGAGGATGGAACCTATTTGAACGAATATGCATTCACTCCAAAAAACGCTGGTTGTATTTCATATTATCTTGATTTCCCTTTCCAGAATGTTGTCGCAGATGAATATGAAAAGTTAGTTTCTTTTTGCCATGTCGAGTTCTTCTTAATTCTGTTACTCTCCATTTTTTATACACGTCATCTCTCTCCCAAGGGAGGGGGAAGAACCGTTAAACCCAACCACTCGGTCTCAATTATAAGTTTCAACTCAATGTGATCTCCAGCTAACCGGATCACGTGGTAACATATACGTAGTTCCGGTCAGCTGCTAAGGTGCTTCCAGTAAACATGTCTATGATATAGTTTTATTATATTTTGACAACGTTTATTAACATTCTTCATATAGATCACTTGTTTGTCTCTCAAGTTAGATCGATAAATAGATCGAGATGGACAGATACAGAAACAGGCAACCAGCTCGAGAGATATATCGATAATGCAAAAAAAAAAAAAACATAGATCGGCAGACAGATGAATAAT
Organism: Euprymna scolopes; assembly: GCF_053919585.1. Lineage (NCBI taxonomy): Eukaryota > Metazoa > Mollusca > Cephalopoda > Sepiida > Sepiolidae > Euprymna > Euprymna scolopes. The sequence goes on from NC_136510.1 coordinate 90,391,727, forward strand.
CCACAAATTCTTTCTTGTGTTCGACCTACTACATAACTACTGCAGTAAACTGTTAAAAAACACAGACACACATTTTGCATTTCTTAATGCTATTGGCATTTTCTTGGCTTAATACCTTTAGCTATTATTCAGTTGTCACAATTTCTGTTTCACAGGGAAGTCCTCAGGAAACATGGTTCATGAATCTATTGTTTTGAAAGCTGTCAGCTTAAAACGAATGAACCTTAAATTAAACGCAGCGATCGAAGACATGATCAATTCTTGAAACAGACTCGGACCTTGTTAGTCAGAATTGTAGGGTAGAAAGATAAGTAAATTATTAGATAAATAAATTTGACTCATTATAGATATAATGGAGGAAGAGTGATTGAAAGAGAGATTGAAAGAGAGTCAGGAAATAATGATGTTCGCTTCAAGCGAAATGACAGTGTTATCTATACTAATAGGAAATTAGTGTGTCTTGCTGCTTATAATCGATCTGACAGTGTGCCCGTTAACTCCATTATATATATATATATATATATATATATATATATATATATATATAATATAAAGCTGGATGTGTGTGTGTGTGTGTGTGTGTGTGTGTGTGTGGCTGGTCACGAAAAGGCAACCTCCGTGGCCTTCGGGCCAAGATCAAAGTGTAGTATCTGTTCCGGCAGATACTGCACTTAAGATAATTTGTACCAATCAATGGAGGGGAAACCCTCTATACTGGGACAATTATTATTTTTGGTAACCAGAGTGACCCCTCAGTGGGGGAGCAAATAAATACCATCTGTTCCGGCAGATACTGCAAGCAAAGACCATATGTGGGGGCGACCCCACATATAAGACCTTGGTCAATGTAGGGACAACCCTTCATACCAATTGTCACTATCCACTTCCCCTACTCCCCGGGGAGCTGGTCCCCATTTCCCCTTCACTCCTCACATGAAAAATCGGCCTTGTGCCTAATTTGCCCGGTGGGGGGGGGGCAAATAAATACCTGGTCACGAAAAGGCTCCTATATGGTTGACTATTTTAAAAAACTGATTGCATATAATGATAGGAGATGTATCGAGACACAGGAATGGGTATGTTTGATATAGAAGAACTGTGGTTCATTAAAATTGTGGTGTCAGCGTTCGCGCCTGGTCCACAAAGTATGGAAATGAAAATTAAAAAATTAAAAAGAAACGTTTACAAGTGTTTTGATATAGATGTACATAAGAATAATTTGTATAAGTATGTTTTAACTTAAATAGGGATGGTATAATAAAATTGTGGGGTCTGCGTTCCCGCCTGGCCTCCATAGAATGGAAATAGGCACACACTTTAATAAAGACTTTTCCTATCTATCTGCGTAAGTATACTTTGATAATTATGTTTCAGTTTGTGAAATATGGTATAATAAAATCATGGGGTGTTCGTTCGCACCTGACCTCCATAGAATGGAAATATGTCACAAAGTTTAACAAGGTTTTTTTTTAATATATATTCACAAAATATTGTGATAAGTGTTTCAGTGTGAACATGTAGGGTATAATAAATTATGGGGTTGCTCTATTTTATTTTTACTTTCATCATATTTTGCTTTGGTTTTTATACCCCCAAATTCAACCCAAATTTACAACCCTTCCTTTTCATAACCTATCATACTTTCATACATCAAAATCCATTTTCTGTAGGCTGTTTTTGAACCCAGTCAACGACGGTACTTTTGCTAGTATATATATATATATATATATATATATATATATATATATATATATATATATATATATATATATATATATATATATATATATATATATGCTGTTGTTATTGTTTTGTTTTTTCAAACGATAGTTTCGGTTAATATTGGCTTCGCCTCGAAGCTTGATTTTTGGTTTATTTATTTTAAAAAGTCGCCCATAATTTGTTTGGACGTATATATAACATTTTTTTTTTAAAACAGTAATCTACGTTTGCTGTTTTAAAAAAATAAAAAAAGATACAATGTTATATATATATATATATATATATATATATATATATATATATATATATATATATATAAAGACTATATGTCTGTCTGTCCGTATACTTTCAAACACTATCTCAACCGAGACTAAAAGTCGCAGAGCATCTCTAGGGGCCTCAAATAATTGGATGCTTTGCGGACTGTTCTTTCATGGGTCTTTAGTCTGTTAAAATAGTTTTTACGGGATCAAAAATAGGTCAAATATGAAAAAATCGTCAAACATTTTGTACATGCATCTTAGTTTATTTTTACTTATTAATGTTTAATCAGTTCATCTTCGTGTCACCTTGATATGGTGGTAATGTCATCAGCCTTGTATGCTACAGTTTCAGTTTCGATTCTAGCTAATAGCACTCAAATACTTTCTTTGTTACTTTTGAAATCACGACTTTATAATAATATATACGAAATGTGGATAAATTAAAATGTTTTATGATAGCGTATTTTCCGCCCGGGCAATACTGGGTTGCCATCCTCACTAGTGGAAATCTAATATATAAAAGGTTATATGTTTATCTGTCTGTCTCTCTGTCTCTATATTTTCAAACTCTATCTCCTCAGAAACTAAATGTCGCAGAGCTGCGCCAGGGTTGTAGTTTTTACGGGACCGTTTTTATGGATATTTATCCGGTTTAAAAAATGTTAAGGGATTAAAATGGGTCAAAATTAAGGACATCGTTATACATAATTGTAGTGGAGTCGGGATAGGTGAAAGTAGGAAAAGACGACTGGTGAGAATACGAAGAACATTTATATCCAGAACAGGGTTAGTAATACAGGAAGATTAGTAAGTCCGTGAGGAGTCGTCTCTGTACGACATCCGGGCAGCTCTCATTAAGCGGTCTATACTTGCTGCTTATATGGCTAATGGGTAAGTCCATCTTCGTGATTATAAGGGTGTGTATGCCCCCACAACAATAATGTATATTCATCTATGCTTATTTTTAATTTCTTATGTTGAATCAACGCATGTGCGTGTCACGTGTCTACAGCAGTAAATCACCATCTTTGAACGCTTGTTTTGCTTTCGGGTTCGATTCTAGATAATAACTATCAAGCACTTTTGTTTTGTACTTTTGAAATCACGACCCTGTAATAATAATAGTTGGTGCAAAAATAATGTCTTTTTTACGTTCAACTGTATATATATATATATATATATATATATATATATATATATATATATATAGAGAGAGAGAGAGAGAGAGAGATAGAGAGAGAGTCAGAGAGAATGAGAGAGACAACATTGTATATATATATATGTATATATATATATATATATATATATAAAACCAACCTACAGTTGATGTTATAGGATTATGTTTTCATAATGATTTGAATGTAAGTTTAACATACAAAAGTCTAGTATCATTTTTTCATTGCACTCTAAACGGAAGTATTAGTTTCGAACGCGCCCCTGTCTAATCAAAATCCTACTGTTGATTGTATGCATTAAATTTTGCTGTTTTCGCGGAGATTAAACATCTCGAATGCAATTGTGATGTTATGCTGTATAAAGGTGTTTACTAAAAATCAGACCATTCCCTCTTTAATCAGATTCGTTCGAATATCGATTTTCAATGTTTATCGGAAGATATTCCTATGCCAAACCCATCTAAGAATACTCCCGGGCACATCAAGTATATTAGTGCAAAGTTTCCCTCAAATCGGCCTTACCGTTTCGGAATCTATCGGGAACAGGTTTTCATACACACACATACATGTGCCTTATATATATATATATATATATATATATATATATATATATATATATATATATATATATACAGTCATCTACATACAGTTCCGTTTCGCTATATCACTGCTTATCAATCTGACAAGACAGGCAACTACTATAAGCCAGGATCGAAACCCGACCGCCCAAACAACAATCAAGGCTTCTATGCTGCTGTGTGGGTAGTGAATTAAGGATGTTTTGATATCGTCCAAATGCCTAAGCTTGATTTGTTTACACGAAAGCATCGCTTCATACTCTAATAATAATAATAATAATAATAATAATAATAATAATAATAATAATAGTAATAATAATAATAATAATAATAATAATAATAATAATAATAATAATATATGTATGGGTGTGCGTGTGGTCATCAACAGACACGTGTTTCCTATTTTGCAATCCTAATCAATGTGACAATGTATAGATTTAAATATAATTTTAGTGCGTGTAGACCGAGAGTTATAATTTCGCATGGAAATGACCATGCGTCTGCAAATAAAAACTAAACAAGATAAAGTCAGCCAACCCAGAACATGGCATAAACACAATTCAATCATTAGACCTATTTCGTTCAGCTTCGCTCAAGAGCAAAGCACTTCTGTACACGCTTCAGAGTAATCTGACGTACGATAATTTTTTCAACCTTGCGAGGCCATCGCCGTAACCATTGTGCTTAGCAACATCATTCCGAGGTAAATTAAAGGCCATTAGTTGTCCAGTTCCAGACGGTCTAATTGTCTATCTGTCACATCTTGGCGTAAAAGCGACAGACAAACTATTAAGAGTCACGTATTCGCCAACGGATTGTCTGCCTAGTCTTATCAAACTGTCAAGAACGAAGCCAGAATAGAAAAGCCTTTATAGAGATTAGAATGAAGAGATATAAAAAAAACTATGATTAGCAGACATGAGTTCAGTTGAGATAAGACTAATAAAATAGAATATAATAGCAAGACTAAGACACGAAGTCCTCTTCCTGAATTATATTTATATATAAATAAAACAGTAGATATATTATGTCCATCCATCCATCAATCCATGGCCTTGAGCCCCTGGATGGGCATAGGCCAGCTCCAACTGTTCGTAGATGTTTTTGTAGCGAGGAGGTCTTTTTACAAATTGAGGGTGCTGGCCCCACGCCCAACCTACGCAGAAGATACATACAGCGCCTAACCTTCCTAAATGGTCACCCATCTGGTACTAGCCAGACTCAATATTTCTTAACTTCGGTGATCTGGTGAGAACGGCTGTGTCAACGTGATTGTGCCGTACATATATGATGTATGTCTTTTAAACTTATAAACTGTTAACCCTTGGTCACAAACATTGAAATTAACAAGCAAAAGTAATCGTACAACAAATATAGTTTATAACGATACAACTATTTATTTGAATGGATGAATAATGCGTACGCAAATATGTCGACAACTTGTAATGCAAAATGTTAATTTCAATTTTCCAATACAGAGTTATGAGTCTTGCACAAACGTAAATTCAATCATAGAGAAAATTGGTATAATTTAAAGTCGTTCGTACATGTCTGTTGGATTAGCTCAATAGAGAATTGGCACTGTAGCTGCGTAAATTAAAATATCATATTTAATCGTATTTTACGACTGCCAAGGCCGGGCGCATACCTTCTATGCTAGTTTTCTAATAAAAAACCGGAGACATATCTAAATGCATATAGCCCTATATATATATATATATATATATATATATATATATATATATATATATATATATATATATATGTATATAAATGTAAATTTGGTTCGTTAAAAGTGAATAAAACCATTTTTTTACGTTACCAATTTATTTGAAACTTTCAGACAACCCATCTTTAGAGTCGAGGGATGTTTTTATGTTATTAAAATAAATTTACCTCGCGAATTATAAAAATAATAAAAATAAAATTAAAATATTTTTCGTAAATGCAGAACTATGTTCCATTTTATTTCCGGTTTGCAGGCAATTCACGACGATTTGATGATTTCGAATTTCGAATTAGAAATGTAATTCTGGGTTCGTTCGTTATCAGTAAAACCATATTTGTACATTACCAATGTATTTGAAAGCTTCAGACAGTCTATAAATTTACATCCCAAATTATAAAAATATATAAAATAAAATAAAAATATTTTTCTTAAATGCGAACCTGTGGTCAAATTTTGTTTCCGTTAGAATGCACGTGGGAATGATTTCACTACGATTTGACGATTTGGCATGACAACATTGTCAGTCTTACATCGCTAAGTATAATAGGCATCTCTTATTTTTACAGTTTTTATTTCATTTGTTTATCCAAAATCTATATATATATATAAAGATGTAATGTTTGGTTCGTTAAAAGCGAATAAAACCATATTTCTACGTTACCAATTTAGTCAAGGAATGTTTGCATGTTATTAAAATAATTTAATATTGCGAATTATAAAAAAAATAAATTAAATAAAAAAAAATTTTCGTAACTGCGATATTATCGCCATTTTATTTCCGGTAGAAAGTGCCTTTCACTTATTGAGATATGTATTATTTGTATTAATTTTTATGATACTCATGCAGAGAGTGATCCGTGCTGAAATAATGTTATTATTTAAAAAGTAATTCTTAACATGGGGAGGGGAGGATGTTTTGTACCTATTCTGTCAATTACAATTGAATAAAAAAAGCATATCGTAAAACTTTAATTAAACGTGGAAATATGATTTAAAAAATAGCGCGGATAGCTCTCTGCATTAGCACCATTTTTATTTATTGCGGACTATTATTCTCATCTTTATTAGTTGTTGTTTCACGACGTTTCGGCCAGCTATTCCTCTGGCCTTCATGAAAAGAAGTAAGTCCTTTTATAAATGTTCAGTAACTTTTTCCTTCTATTATTCTTAAAGAATAAAACTTTTCTTATTCATGAAAAGAGTTAAGCCTACGTAAATAAATAAATGTTTGTACACGTGACAAATTATCAATAAATGGTTTAGTTACTTAAAAAAAAATATTTATGAAAAGAGTTAACGTAAATAATGTTTGTAAAAGTGCGAAAAGCAACGTTGTACAACCATCACTCCCATGCTTAATTTCTATACTTATAGGTTTTTGGAATTTTTTTTCACTGGATTATTATTGATTGGCTACTAATTAAACAGATTATTAAAAAAAATTAAAACAAAATCATTATTTCGACATTTGAAAGTGGTGCTCACTTTTTAGTTACAACGTTCTGATAAATCAGTCACCCATTTTGTAACCAATAAAAACGCGGTATATAAAAACTATAGAAAGTAAAAATAATATGAGCCTCTACCGCATTTGTAAGTCAGAAATATATTTGTTTCTCAAAGAAAAAAATAGATTGAACATGAATTTATTTTATTGTTTTTATGAAAATAAAGTTTCGAGTTAAAAATTTTTTTTTTTTACTTATTCAGTTAAAAGTCAGTTTGTGGGTGTTTTTTTTTAATTGTTTTTATGAAAGGTGAGCTTTTTTGTTGTTTTTTAAAAATTTTTAAAAAAGTATTATAAATTTCACTAACATGCTGGAAAAATGTTTAATAATTTGGTATTTTTTTTAGATTTGGTCCATCTCAACAATTTTCCTTTCACTGACGACATTTATAGGTTTCCGAGTATGCTGAACACGCAAATCGCATTGAAATTTTGCGGAAATAAATAGTTGTATTATGCATTGTATTCTTCGGCGGCCATCTTTTTACGTGCACATGCGCCATAAACAAATACACGCACGTAAAAACATGGCCGCCAAAGATTACAATGCATAATACAACATTTTATATCTTGATAACTATTTATTTCTGCAAAATTTCAATGCGATTTTCGTATTTAGCATAGTCGAAAACATATAAAAGTCGTCATTTAAAAGAAAATTGTGGAGGTGGACCTAATCTAAAAATTTACCAATAATTTTTCATCCCGTCAACATGCGACCATTTTATATCTCCCGAAGACACTTCCGTATTTAGAAAACAAAAATGAGTGACCGATTTACCAGAACGTGGTAACTAAAAAGTGAGTACCCCTTTCAAATGTTGAAATGATTTTGTTTTTTCAATTTTTTTTCATAATCTGGTTAGTATTTAATCAATAATAATCCAGTTAAAAAAATTTTTAAAAATATATATAGAAACTCCACAACGTAAGTAAATAAATAAAAAATGTTACGTGCGCATGCGTTAGCCTTGACTAGGGGGGTACTAAGGGAACGACCATTAAATAATTCTGCGGGTCGCCATGGAACTCAACGCCCAAGGAGTACCCAAATAGTTTTCATGATCTGAAGACAATTTTTTTTCGAAAAGTGCGTGATCACTTTTCCATGTAAATTTAACATAAAATGAGCACCCACTTCCTGGCCACCTGAGGAAGTGGCATTTATTTTCGTGTTTATTGGCTTAAAGGTTTTTTGACAAGGCAGTTTGGTACGCGAATGCATATTTAACAGTTTTCGTTCATGCTCACGCATAGCATAAACAAAGGCTACGTCTGTGAAATGGAAAATAGTCCCAAAGTTCAGGGGTTAATACCATGCAAAAGAAATCAAACAAAAAACATTTTAGCCAAGAAACACACAGAAAAAAGAAAAGAAATAGCATATATTTTTTTCTATCGAATTTATTTACTGTTTTTATTGAAAATTATTTTACCCCGGATTTTTTATATAATTTTCCATTAAGGGCCGTGCGTCTCATGTTCGTAAATAACAAAAACATTTTTTGTAGATTTTGGTGTGCTAAAAACGAATCTGCAAACCGTTTCCGTCGCAAAAAAATAGTTTTTATGATATGAAGAAATTTCTTTTTCGAAAACGCGGCGATCACTTTTCCATGTAAATTTAACTTAAAATGGGCACCCACTTTCTAGCCACCTGAGAGAGGGGGGATTTTTTCCCATGTTTATTGGCTAAACAGCTTTCATTTATGCTCACGCATAGCGTAAACGAAGGCTACGGCTGTGAAATGGAAAATTATCCCAGAGTTCAGGGGTTATTACCAAACAAAATAAATCAAACAAAACACTTTTTAGCCAAGAAACACACAGAAAAATGCCCCTCTCTCAGGTGGCCTGAAAGTGGGTGCTCATTCTAAGTTAAATTTACATTGAAAAGTGATCACCCACTTTTTCGGAAAAGTAATCATGAAAACTTTCTTTTTGCTACGGAAACGGTTTGCAGATTCGTTTTTAGCACACCAAAATCTACAATAAAATATTTCGTTATATACTAACGTGAAACGGGCTTTAAAGTAAAATAATACCGGATTTTTTGAAGCAGATTTGCCGTTTAGTTGTACAAGTATCCTCAAACCAGGTAATCACTAAAAGGGACTTTTAAAAGTCGTCACCTGTATCGAGCAAAAGTTTAAAACCACCGATTATATGCCAGGCTATGTTATGGTAACATATATTGAGTGATTTCCTAACAATATTTTGTATAGTTTTTTTTTAGTTTAAACTCATTTTCGCAAAATTTCCCCAAACTTAACGTGTTCGATACAGTCTGTCGCCAGTTGTATTTTTCAGATATACCGATAAACATTGAATGTTTTTGAACCGATTATACATTACATAAAAACACTAAAATCTTATCCAGTTAGGTAGAACATTTACTTTTCTTGCCTTTGATAACATTTATTTGTTATATATTTATTTTTTGACAACTTCTTTGTATCTGTGTTTAGTAATACACACCTTTTTCATTTAATGTAACGTTTAGTCGGCTCGAAAAACAGTGTTTATCGGGGTATTTGAAAGCTACAAATGGTGGAGGACACTTTTGATTACTTTAAGTTAGAGAAAGTGAGTTAAAACTAAAAAAAACTATACACAATACTGTCGGAAACCCACCGATTATGCCAGCCTATGTCATGGTAACATATATTCGGTGAGTTTCAGACACTGTTTTGTCTAGTTTTTAGTTTTCAACTTACTTTCCCAAACTTAACGTATTCAACAGAGTCCACGACCATTTCTGTTTTTTGAGCCGATTAAACATTTTACCTTACATAAAAACACTAAACAATTATCCTATTAGGTAGAAACGTAACTTACCTTACCTTTGCTTTCATTTATTTTTTTTGAACAACTTTTTCGAATCTGTGTATAGTAACACCCCTCCCTCCACCATCAACCAAATATTAATTACTAACTCACAGTTTTATAAAACAACAACAAAAAAAAAAAACATTTAGCGTTTCAACATTTTTGCTACGTTCGGCTTCATCCACTGATTGTTGGTCAAATCCAAAACATGAATGATTGACAGAAACTCCCGAGGATCCAGATCAAATTCTGCAAGAGTACCATTTATATCATTTACGCCTTCTTTTTCACTTTTTGCAGTGGATTGCTGTACTAATATAAGAAACATGCATTTTCTCTTTATATTAAATCTTTCCATTAAACCAAATTGAGCATCTGCAACGCGTGGCAGGGTACAGCTAGTATATATATATATATATCTATATATATATATATATTTGTAGGCAGCGACATACAGTCCTGTTTCGTTGTATCACAACTCATTAGTGCCGTTAAACTAGCACCTCTCCTAAGCCGAGGATTAAACCTAGAACCATTGCGTTGATAGTCAGCAGTTCTACAGATCGACCCATATATATTTCACGCGCAGGCACCCTTACTCTCGCTATCCATAGTCTGTCAATACTGAAGGAAGCCTTTTTTTAATATATGTATGTATGTATGTATGTATGTATGTATGTATGTATGTATGTATGTATGTATGTCTAAAACTTTCGACAGACGCGACGTATTTTCACCAGATCACTATAGTTTAAAGCTCAACATTCGGACGACAAATATTGAAAAATTGGCAAAAAACATTAATTCCTTCACTCTCAACTGGCCACTTTTCTATAGGGAGGGACCTCTTTTTTCGCCAATATTTTCGAAAGTCATCCCCTATTTTCATTTGGCTAGCCTTAATTTAAATCTTCGTCATATCCCGTTTGGCGATAGACGCAACGGCAAAGACGTTCTTTTCGTCCTTCGCGGTACGTGTTCGAGCCTGCCTACTTACTACACTTTTTATTTTATTTTTTATTTGTTTTTTTTTGCTCAACACACACCTCCAAACACCCGAGCAACCCGGACACCCAGGCTAGGCCTTTATTAAAACTGAAAGTTTAGCAGTTATATTGGATTTTCAGGATTATCTTCCTTTGAAAAAGCGGTAAAAAACCCATTTAAGGCTTAATGTGTATATTTACGAAATTAGCATGAATAGTTTTTTGTAAATATTTTTTCATCAATTTGTATTATAATCTCATTCTATTTATAATATAGTTTAACTGAAAGCTCTGATCGTTTGAGAGCGTTTGTAAACGAGATTGAATAGTAATGCTCTTTAGACTTCATCTTTTCAGCTGTCGACCATTGCGTTTAATGTACGGATTCCCGTAGTTAATTATCCCGGTCATTTTACATCGGAATTGACTTCATTTCTTCACTACGACTGGTCACACGACTTAGTAACTTCGCGTGATCTCCAAGCTTCGATTTTTGTTTTGCCTTCCATTAATTAACGAATCACGCGAACAGTTCCACCTTAATTGCCGTCCAGTAATGGCTGTTGAAATACGAAAAGATATGATTTAAGTAGGGCTAAGTAAGACGACTAAACTCGGCGATCTTTTTTATTTTATTTTTAGCAAAAGTATATGACCTCCATATTTATCTATCTCTCTCAGGGAGTGGTAATGCGACACAAGGGTCGGAAAGTGGGATATAAAGAGCTATTGCATGTGGGGAAGAGGACTTTGACTTAAAAAAAAATACCTAAGCCGCTCTTTCGAAACTACCCGAGCAATAATCAACCCTAACCCTAACCTACACTTTCTCAGAAAGAAAAAGCAAAGTATGAGAGTAAGGGCCTTCTAAAACAGTGCAACACCAAGATTTTACCTCAACTAACAGAAAAAAACGAGTCTATACATTGTTGCCTTGTGTCTCTATTAACACATGAGCGTCCTTATCCATACAATTCTATATTTGTTAAATCAACGGTGATCTGACTTTTTACTCCTTCCACACCTCTCATCATGACTCACAGATTCCCTGCCTTTCTTGAATCTCTTATGCCACTCAAAAATTGATGCTCAGTTTATGCACGATAGCCCAAAAGCAGTCTGCAGCATTCCATACGTTTCTGTGACAGTGTTTCTGCGTTTAAAACAGCATTTCTTTGAATATCGTTCTTCTAAAGTGTCCTCACGTCAAGATTGCATTTTTGAAATTCACTAGCTGTGACAATCAGGGCATTCATCTCATAAGATGTATAACAATAATATACTGGATTTTGAAGAGTCTACTACAATTTTAATGCTTGTACATAAAATCTCTGGGAACTTATTGGCCGTACGTAGTAAATTTGAGCTTGCCGTTAAAACGTGTATTACTAAAACTAGCCTATAAAGGTGCGTTTATTTTAGTCAATACTAAATGAGTGATGATTTGTGAATATCAGGTGTTGTATTTTGAAGGACTAATAAACTCTACAACTAGCTACGGGTAAATAGTGTCACCAATTTGCAGTGCCTCGCGTGGCGACTCTGACGCAAACCCTTTTGGCAACTCTAACCAGATAGATGTAAAGCAGCGAAGGATTACTTCCATCTGATTGACGGCTCTTTGCCAAGTTGCAATCGACTGAATGAGTAAATCAAATACTGTCTCTCACATCGAAATGTTTTATTTGTATTGAATAATATAGTATAATACTTTTTTTTAGTTTATTAACATTTTTATGAAAACACTTCGAAATATATAGAACTGACCCAAATGAGATAAATTAATAAATACTAGTAAATAATCAGAAAGTAATATTGTCGTACATAGTTCAATACAAATAGTAAAATAACATTGTCCTGGATATGACCTTAAACTGTCTCCGATGGTGAGACCCCAGCTTGCGGGCTCTGGGGAGTGTGGAGCCACCCTTAATTACTATTGCTCCCCGGTCCACTCTGACCCATAGTGGTCGTACCTGGTAGGGTCCCAACTATGAGTTAAATAGAAACCGACTTGAAAAAAACAAATATATTCTATTTAAAACATTGTTATTCAAAATCACTTGATTCGGCATTAAATAACCCGAAAAAAACAACCAAACCAAACCAAACCAAACCAAACCAAACAAAAATAATATTGTAAGAGACAGTGCTAGAAAATGTGATTCATACACTATGTTTATAGAAATGTTATTAAACTTATGGTTGTTGCGTGTTATTGGTTTTTCTGTCAAAAGAAAAAAAAACTTTTGCATTATCCAGAAAAATACTAGCTTTATAAAAACCTACTTGTTGATTAAATATATTTATCATTCATTGGAATTCCCACAGGTTCCGCTAGTTATTATTATTATACAACGTTTTATGGAACATTGATAATGTAATAATATTACCAGATTTTCCGAGTGAGGCAACCTAATTTGATTGGTTATTCAAAATCGCAACACTTCAGATTATTTGCTATTGAAGAGACGGAACGCTCCCATACAAAATCGACCGCTTCTAAACCTCCGGCTATATTCATATTGTATATATTTATGATCTAAACAACGCCGCTGCGTTTAACATTTATCTAGCTCTATATAAAATTAACATTATTTCTTATTTATTATCTCCAAGAAGCAAGTTAGGGTCCCGACGGGACTGCCGTTACCAGCAGCATTTCCGCCGGTAGATTAACCCACAGTGGGCTGCAAGGGAGATCGAAGCCGCTTCTCATCGAAGCAATTATAGATACCGGTATAAATCAATATGTCCAGTAGATCGCATTCAACAGAGCCCTTAACTCATATCTGTCTCTTTCGCCCCCTCTCTCTCTCCCTCTCTCTCTCTCCCTCTCTCTCTCTCTCTCTCTTTCTCTTTCTGACAGCGCCGCTCTATCCAAGCGCGCCAACCGGAAATTCTTCGAAACCTCGTCGAAGCTTCCGGTAGAGGGATAATGAATTAAACATGGCGGTAATTTAGACTAGCGGTCATCGTGATCGCAAACGCTGTCGGGGGTAAAGTTTGGGCGCAAGGAATAAGCGAGGGTGGAAGGGATTAGGGTACGTCGGATGGGGGGGAGGCAGTTAATAAAGCGGGAGAATCGATCGGAGCCTATCATCGTTATTTCGGTTAGACCTTTACGAAAAGAAAACGGATGACCCCCATCGCCGCAAATACGGATACGTAGGAACCCCTAGGGGAGTGATAGACAATTGTTGCATTTAAAATAATTTTCCTATTATACTATCGTATTCAAAGTTTGCTATCGTTATTTCGACTTTCGTATGTGCATCCTTCTGGCCGATATCATTATGGTAGTATGTTTCATTCAGCGCCTCCTGTTCTATGCTCTCTCTCTCTCTCTCTCTCTCTCTCTCTCTCTCTCTCTCTCTCTCTCTCTGTATATATATATAATATATATATTATTTTTAAAATATAATTATCCACTGACACATGTTTCGTCGTCTACGACCTATCAAAGTCGATATATATATATATATATATATATATATATATATATATATATATATATATATATATATATATATATTATGACAGCCCCTTTAAGAAACTCGTTTCTTATCGTTGGTCACTTTCAGTCGAATTAAGTCGGTCAATTTAGCTCTCATGCATAGATCATCGTATAACGATTAGATCACTGTCTGATTGACGTAAAGAACAGATCAAATTAAAATGTTTAGATTCAAGATTATTTCACGCGGTTAATTGTAGCCGAACGAATACTGTCTTTGCTAATCGTGCCAGAGATGGCTTGTGTTGCAGAGTTCGAATCTGTCATCTGGTGTTAATCGTGACACTCTGCACTGAAGATTTCTGAAAGAATGAAACACTAGTGTCTGTAGGTATTTAATTATTATAGTAATATATATATATATATATATATATATATATATATATATATATATATATATATATTACTATAATAATTAAATACCTACAGACACTAGTGTTTCATCCTTTCAGGAACTTTCTGTATATATATATATATATATATATATATATATATATATATATATATATATTTATATAAGATGTGTACAAGCTCATCTACACTGGCATGACCTCGTTTCGGTCTGTAATTATCAAGAACGTATTCTTTCCAATAGGAACACCTAAGTAAAGAACATTCTATTTTACCGGATGGGATCTTCGTTATTAATAACTACAGATTGAAACATTGTTATTTAAATGTACATGTCGGTATAAATAGTAATCGCTCTATTTGTTATTGGGCATCATTACATGAACAAAAATTAATTTTCTTTATATTTTATCCTACGAATACATTCTAAAGCTGCACTACTATATATATGGATTCTACCTTCCTTCCGTCTTCCGCCATCAGTTATTACGTCTTTAAATTCAAAGCTTACGATTTTTAAACTGTTTAAGAACTGTTTCTCTAAACTCTTTTGAACTAGCGAAGGTGGGCACATATTGATGACTCTTTAGAGCTACTGTTTATTTTGCTCATTTGTTTGCTTTTTAATGAAACTGTTTCTAGACAACCTAATTTTTAAAAAAAATCAAATCACTACACTGTTTAAACGCATTTCCGTTTTTTAAATTTTTCGATAAATATTTTGCCTGAGCTATGAAGACATATTTGCTGCAAAGCTAAAAATTAAAACATAAACATAGGCTATTTCGTTATGCATACTTATTCGTAATTCCATCATTCGACATTCACCTGTCAGATTCCATTTCTTTAATTTTCACACTCTTAGCGCCGATTTAACCCGGCGAAAACACAAATATAAAGTTTCGCATCGGAACGAATACTCTATATATGAAGTTTTATGTCTGAAGACCAAAACGGACAGAGGAGTTTGGTAGGTAAATTTTTAAAACAAATGCACATAGGTAATTTATTTATTGCGGGCGATTATCCTCATCTTTTCTTAGTTGTTCTTTCACGACGTGGTAACCGTGACGGGAATCGAACTCCGAATCTCCTAACTGCATCCTAAGCAATTACTGCCATCCATAGTTGGTGTGGTCCAACTACGATTTGGCCAAGTAAGCCTCTGGCTGGCTTTGGGTAGGATTGACACTGTTATTTTCAGGCAATGGAAGATCAGATAATGTCCTTATTACGTAAATATCACGCAAGTATAAATCATGTAGAATATCTGCATGAATATAATTACACGTGATAGTTAACTAAGGATTATCCAGTTTAACTTTGATTTGTTATCTCTCCGTTCAGTTAGACATGCTTTGCCTTCCAAAGGATCATCAACTATGGAACAACTTGACATGTTTTCTTAACCATCAAACACTTTTCATTCCATTAGGTTTATTAAAGTAGTCGTTGATGGCAGAAATCTGAAGCTCACATCGCAAACGCTACGGTGCTTTATGAATCCAATATGTCTTGTTAAAAAATAACGATGGTTACTCTCGTTCCATAAAAACAAGTGATGCATGGAGGGTCCGCGTGAGTTCACAGGCCTAAAAAAATGACTAAGTTCAGTATCCCCCCCCATTTAGCCCCAAAAGTTCCCAGGAAAGGTAAAATCTTGGTGAAAATAAACAAACGGTGCAGTTTTAGGCCTTAACATATGTAAATTTGAGTTAACATATGTAAATTTGAGTTAACATATGTAAATTTGAGTTAACATATGTAAATTTGAGTTAACATATGTAAATTTGAGTTAACATATGTAAATTTGAGTTAACCTATGTAAATTTGAGTTAACATATGTAAATTTGAGTTAACATATGTAAATTTGAGTTAACATATGTAAATTTGAGTTAACATATGTAAATTTGAGTTAACATATGTAAATTTGAGTTAACATATGTAAATTTGAGTTAACATATGTAAATTTGAGTTAACCTATGTAAATTTGAGTTAACCTATGTAAATTTGAGTTAACATATGTAAATTTGAGTTAACATATGTAAATTTGAGTTAACCTATGTAAATTTGAGTTAACATATGTAAATTTGAGTTAACATATGTAAATTTGAGTTAACATATGTAAATTTGAGTTAACATATGTAAATTTGAGTTAACATATGTAAATTTGAGTTAACCTATGTAAATTTGAGTTAACATATGTAAATTTGAGTTAACATATGTAAATTTGAGTTAACATATGTAAATTTGAGTTAACATATGTAAATTTGAGTTAACCTATGTAAATTTGAGTTAACATATGTAAATTTGAGTTAACCTATGTAAATTTGAGTTAACCTATGTAAATTTGAGTTAACATATGTAAATTTGAGTTAACATATGTAAATTTGAGTTAACATATGTAAATTTGAGTTAACATATGTAAATTTGAGTTAACATATGTAAATTTGAGTTAACATATGTAAATTTGAGTTAACATATGTAAATTTGAGTTAACATATGTAAATTTGAGTTAACATATGTAAATTTGAGTTAACATATGTAAATTTGAGTTAACATATGTAAATTTGAGTTAACATATGTAAATTTGAGTTAACCTATGTAAATTTGAGTTAACATATGTAAATTTGAGTTAACATATGTAAATTTGAGTTAACATATGTAAATTTGAGTTAACATATGTAAATTTGAGTTAACATATGTAAATTTGAGTTAACATATGTAAATTTGAGTTAACCTATGTAAATTTGAGTTAACATATGTAAATTTGAGTTAACATATGTAAATTTGAGTTAACATATGTAAATTTGAGTTAACATATGTAAATTTGAGTTAACATATGTAAATTTGAGTTAACATATGTAAATTTGAGTTAACATATGTAAATTTGAGTTAACATATGTAAATTTGAGTTAACCTATGTAAATTTGAGTTAACATATGTAAATTTGAGTTAACATATGTAAATTTGAGTTAACATATGTAAATTTGAGTTAACATATCTAAATTTGAGTTAACATATGTAAATTTGAGTTAACATATGTAAATTTGAGTTAACATATGTAAATTTGAGTTAACATATGTAAATTTGAGTTAACATATGTAAATTTGAGTTAACCTATGTAAATTTGAGTTAACATATGTAAATTTGAGTTAACATATGTAAATTTGAGTTAACATATGTAAATTTGAGTTAACATATCTAAATTTGAGTTAACATATGTAAATTTGAGTTAACATATGTAAATTTGAGTTAACCTATGTAAATTTGAGTTAACATATGTAAATTTGAGTTAACATATGTAAATTTGAGTTAACATATGTAAATTTGAGTTAACATATGTAAATTTGAGTTAACATATGTAAATTTGAGTTAACATATGTAAATTTGAGTTAACATATGTAAATTTGAGTTAACATATGTAAATTTGAGTTAACATATGTAAATTTGAGTTAACATATGTAAATTTGAGTTAACATATGTAAATTTGAGTTAACATATGTAAATTTGAGTTAACATATGTAAATTTGAGTTAACATATGTAAATTTGAGTTAACATATGTAAATTTGAGTTAACATATGTAAATTTGAGTTAACATATGTAAATTTGAGTTAACATATGTAAATTTGAGTTAACATATGTAAATTTGAGTTAACATATGTAAATTTGAGTTAACATATGTAAATTTGAGTTCTGCATAATGCAAAAAAGAAATGACTAAGTTCAGTATTTGCCCCCCTCATTTAGCCTCAAAAGTCCCAAAGGTCTTAACATATTTAAATTTGAGTTCAGCACTATGCAAAACTACTAAATAGACATGCACAGAAAAATTTGGACAAATATGGTAAAATAGTCACGAAAATGGAGTGTTTTCATTAGCTCCAAAAAATAACTTGGGCACACCCAATAGTTATCGTGAAGTATTGACAAAGAAAATTATATACAAATCAGTTAGTTACAACTTTTCAGAAGGTTTTATAAAAATCCAAGGCATTATTTTTTTAATAAACACAAACGTGTCAATTTTAGCCATTTTAACTCGAAAGGCACCCCTAGGGGGCAACCGGAGTTTTCCCGGAAAATCCGTTCTGTTACTCATATCATGTTTAATGTTTGTGCAAAATTAAAAAAAAAATCCAAGGGGTAATTATTGAGAAAAGTGCGGACAGACGAACAGACAAACGGACAAGGGTGAATTTATAGGTCCACCGTTCTTTTGTCGGGGGGGGGGGACAAAAACGAGAAATCTATGACAAATGAAAGTTGCGTGAATGCAAAATGATTTGCAAGTATTATCAAAATGAGCGGAAAGTTTTTTAAACATGGGTTATGCTAAAGAAAAAACCATCTAGTATTTCTAATTGTTATTATATAACTTAATCTCATTGTTTTATTTCGAATAGATCAAATAATGTTTCT
Organism: Euprymna scolopes; assembly: GCF_053919585.1. Lineage (NCBI taxonomy): Eukaryota > Metazoa > Mollusca > Cephalopoda > Sepiida > Sepiolidae > Euprymna > Euprymna scolopes. The sequence goes on from NC_136510.1 coordinate 90,410,807, forward strand.
TGGCATTTGTTTCCCCGGTATCTTTCTAGTTAGAATCATTTCTATTAAGAGATCGAGTAATTAAAGGACGTATAAAAGGAAGGTTGACAACACCCCAAAGTAAAAGCGTTTTTTTGTGGAACGAACTGGGTTCGAACTTGGCATGCTCAGCTTGTCAGTCCGTGTCAATTAAAAAGATAATTAGTAAAGTAATGTTCTAAGATATTGAATAAAAAAAATCCTCGGTTTTACTAAAACAAAATAGGCTAATTAGCCTTCAAAAGCGAGGGATACTTGCTTCGCATAAAAAAGCAAACCAAATCATCTATAAATCCGTTCCACTGAAGCCCAATATGACGAAGAGTAGAAAGGCTTTCTGAAAATGACGTCGAGTAGTTTGAGTGAGGTAGAGTGCTGTTGTTTTTGTTTTTGTTTTTGTTTTTTTGTTTTTTTTTTTTTTTTGCTCAGCTGTGCCTCCGTACACTTCTATCGCGACCGTTTTTTACCATTTAAAATATGTTTTAATATAATTATTTTTCTGTGTTCCTGATTTTAAATTAATAAAAAAATATTTTCAACATTATGTAACAATTATGTTACACTGTAAGTTACACATTCAATCAAGCAATGGAAACTATAAGAATCTAACATATAAAAATTACGCGTAACATGTACAAAAAAACTAGAAATATTTTTAGTAATTATAATTTTTCGCATGAAAATATTACATAAATAATGCTTAAATCAATAATAATATCGGCATTTTGAGAAAGCAATTTTCTTACAGATCATTAACATGGATTTTAGGGGTTGTTTTTCTAATGTTCCTGAAATAAAATTATTTTTTTTTATTCTTACAATTCACGATGCTTTATTGTCAAACAACAATAAATTCATTCATTTTTTTTTTACTATGGAAAATCATAACTTTAGTAAATGTGTTTTTATTTAAACAAAATATTACATCTCTACTAAGATTCAAGTATAAATCATAGGTTCATTATATTTCGTGGTCATTATTTGATAACTACTAAAAAAAGTAATTTAAATTGGTTAATTTCCTAATTTTTGGTGAATTTTTAAGTAAAGGGAAGGTTATAAAAATGTGTATACATTTTGAGCATTGTCTAATCTTTTTGCACGTACCTTAGGAGACATCTCATAGAGTAAATAATAATAGCAAAAACAGCAAGAACAACAGCAACAATAATAACAAGCGGAACCCGTGGAAATTGCACAGTGGACACTTTCATATGTAATATATTGATGTTTATATTCTGTAGATGTTCAACGTAAATGGAGGCTCCCTGATATTATTGTAGCTCTTTTGTTAAAACTGCAAAAGTATTTATCTAAGCTAGCACGAAAGCCCGGCAAAGCCTTGTTGTAAAGTACACTTAAATATGATATTTTAATTTTTGCAAATTTCGTATATATTATTATACAGTTAATGTTCTATGGATTTTTATATATTATAGCGTTGCGAATTCAAAAATGAAAATTTATATATCGTTACGACTTGGGTGCATCAGCTTGAATCGAAACAGAAACCAAACTTATATATATATATATATATATATATATATATATATATATATATACATATATATATATAATAATTATTATTATTGTTGATCATTATTATTGTTATTATTATTGTTATTGTTATTATGATTATTATTATTATTATTAAAGGTGTTTTTGTTTAAACAAAATATTGCATTTCCACTAAAATTCAAATATAAATAATAGGTTCATTATATTATATGCAAAGTTATATTTCTTAACATGCCAAGAAACAGATGGACTGAAATAATAACAACGTTTAAAAAAATTATTAGAAATGTTAAAAATATTTTCTCTTAACCTTATTTTTCCAACCTATTTCTTTTTCTTTTATTTAGCAACATGAAAATTAGTAACCACTTTTTCTTTGTTATTTAAGAAAAAATATTTCCAGGAATATCTGACTTAATACAAAAATGCTAGTTTATTTTGGTGTCGTTAACACCCTCCACCTTTTGCTAATGAGGAGACTTTGTTAAAAAAAATAAAATAAAAAAAATTATCAAATTATTGTTCAAGACATATTATCTATTTCAATAAACACGTCCTTTCAAAAAAGATCCTACATACTATTTTTTTTTGTTTGTTTTCCTTTTGAATTGATTTTGAATTCAAAATTATGAATCATTTTACTCAATATTAAAATAGCTCTAGGATATCTACACCTATTGAGTTTATTATATATCTACAGTACAATGAGAACTGTTTTCTTTTAATAGTATTAATACATTAACAAGTACATTAAAATAATCTCTGCTCTTTATGTCTAATTCCCTCAATATATATGTGTGTGTGTGTGTGTGTGTGTGTGTGTGTGATTTGAATTCCCTCAGTTATAATCGACAACTTATGAAGAATTATTGGCAAAATAATTTATAAAAAAAATAAATGACTTGAGTGACATCGACTATAATCGAAACCGATACCAAAACTTTTGAAGAGTTATTGTTAAAATTGATTATAAAAAAATGAATGATTTTAGTGCCATCAGTTAAAATCGGACATAAAATCAAAACTTATGAGAAAATTTTGGTAAAATTATTTATCACAAGAAATGGTAATCCATAACAATTAAAGAACGGCCAATCAGATGTAAGCGTGACACACAAAATAAATAGAACACACGGTATCCTATTAATATATATATATATATATATATATATATATATATATATATATATATATATATATATATAGATAGATAGATAGATAGATAGATAATAAGAATAAGAATAATAGTTACTAAATAAATGCAATCATTCGAACGGATATTTATATTTGAAAATATTGATGCGGTTTGATGAAAACATAAAAATAGACGTTTAATTGATAATAATAGTAAAAATCTTGTCATTCACAAAACTGTATACATATAAAACAACAGTAGTTTCGTAAATAATGCGCATTAAGACCGTCGATAAAATTTATGAGCATAAATATATTTCAAAAATACGGAAACGGAAAGACATTTATATTTGTACGTATAATAAAATGATTCTCATAACGGAACTACATTTTAACAATCGACCTCATAAAAATTAATTATGCGTATTCATTATGTTGGAGGGCATTTTATGAATAAAATATTATTATATAGTGAATAAAAATAATTTATATTTAGTGGTTAAAAAGGAATTAATCATTTTTATTATGGAATTTTTTTTGGCATCGGAATTTATGAATAGCACACAGGAACTAATAAATTTCGTCAACTGCGGTATTGCGCCGGAAGTGGATGTTGTGAAATCGAAAATGACGACAACTGATGATTTTAGTATGCAACCTGTTTCAAGATAAGTACCTGATTAAGTGTAAGTATCTCTAAGTACCTAATTCGATAAATAATCAGGGAAATTAGTATATACGACATCATCAAACCGGTTAATAACGTATGATTCACAATATTACATGGTATCAAATTTATTTGTATCATTTGTATTAAGCTAATGAATTCATCTATCAACTTTAAGTGTTTTTTACTCTGTCCCTCTCGTAACTACAGTCTCTCTCTCTCTTTATATATATATATATATATATAAATGTAACTCTTGGTTCGTTCAAAGTTTATACAACCATATTTCTACATTATCAATTTATTTGAAATTTTCAGACAACCCATCTTTAGAGTCGAGGGATGTTTCTATGTCATTAAAATAAATTTACATCTCCAATTATTAAAATATTAAATAAAATAAATATATTTTTCGGACTGCGAATCTGTTTTTGGTTTTCAATTCTATTTATAAACCACGATTTGACGAGGCGAATTAGATTTCATTTTCTGTTTACTCGATAAGTAAAAAAAAACATTCCCTATTTTAAAATTTTAAATTAATTTTTTATTTTCCAAATTTTTTAATTTAAATTTTCTTTTCTTTATTATATAAGGCAAAAAAGTTGCTCGCTTGCGTTTGAGTTGAAGTCGAAGTTGTTGTTTTTTTATTTTATGTTTGTGTTGAAGTTGTTTTTTTTTGTTTTTTTTGAAACAGTTGTTTCGATATAAGAGAATATGAACTTAAAATTGTTAGGTGAAAGTATAGTTTTTTTTCGAAGAAAATTTACGTATTGGTCACGTGCTTTAATAATATCTGGTGTTAATGCGCGCTGTTTTTTAAATCGTATTTCAACGTTTAATTAAAGTTTTATGATATTTTTTATTCAAGTTTAAGGTTAACGTACAGATTAGGTACAAAACACCCTCCCCTCCCCCTATTAAGAATGGCTTTTTAAATAAGAACGTTATTATTTCAGCACGGATCAATAAGTGCATGATGAGTATCCAATAAAGAAATAAGTGCATGAGTACCCAATAAAGAAAAAGCATTCATATTTTCTTATGTAAAAACAACTTCTGTAAAAAAAAAACAAAAAAAAAAGTGTATTTTCAATTTTGTTAAAAAAAGATTGTCTTAAGAAAAAAATAAAAAAATAAAAGCATGCTATTGTAGAGAGTGATACGCGCTATTTTTTTAACTCGTATATCCACGTTTAATTAAAGTTTTATGATATGTTTTTTATTCAATTGTAAGGTTAAAGTACAGAATAGGTACAAAACACCCTCGCCTCCCCATGTTAAGAATGGCTTTTTATTACTTCAGCCCGGATCACTTTCTGCATGAGTACCTAATATTTTTATTTTATTTCTATTTTTTTCAGCCATTCTTACTATACAGAAGGGATGGTGTGTTGTAACTATTCTATGTTTTTAACTTACCATTTATTATTAAAAAAAAAGATATTGTGAAATTATAAACAAATAAAGATATTGTGAAAGTTGAATTTAACTTGAAAAAAAAAACAACAACGTGAACGGTGCGTTCAAAATCGTAGCCGGAGCTTATTTGGTAATAAGGTTAGTCTATTAATGAGTTCTAATGCACTTACTGATGCGCGCAATTTTTTTAAATCGTATTTCCAAGTTTAATTAAAGTTTTGTTTTTTTTCGGTATTTTTTAGATTAGGTCCACCTCCACAATTTTCTTTTTAAATGACGACTTTTATATGTTTTTGACTATGCTGAATACGGAAATCGCATTGAAATTTTGTAGAAATAAGTAGTTATCGAGATATAAATAGTTGTTTTATGTATTGTATTCTTTGGTGGCCATCTTTTTACGCACGTAGATTTATGAAGCACGCACGCGCGTAAAAAAGATGGCTGCCAGAGATTACAATGCATTATACAACTTTTCATATCTCGATAACTACTTATTTCTGCAAAATTTCAATGCGATTTCTGTATTCAGCATAGTCGAAAACTTATAAAAGTCGTCATTTAAAAGAAAATTGTGGAGGTGGACCTAATCTAACAATTTACCATTTTTTTTATTCGATTGTAAGGTTAAAGTACAGAATAGGTACAAAACACCCTCCCCTCCCCATGTTAAGAATGACTTTTTAAATAATAACGTTATTTCAGCAAACTTAATAGAAAAAAGGAATCCCTCCAACTCACCTGAAAGTATATTTATGTTAATTTCGTCAGTAATTCTCTCGTCATCGTAATTGCCTGAAGATGCAGTATTAATTGTATGGCAATCGTGCAAATTATCTTCAAATGCGATACCTCCCATTTAATGATGTATATTTACAGAATAGAAAAAGATATGAGATAGAAATATTAGTTATGACGCCGAAAATCCAATCTAATCTTAGTTGTGTCCTGATCTCGTAAGTAAGTGCATTAGCACCAGAAATTGTTAGGTGAAATACAGAAGAGTTTCTACCAAGATAACCGTTATTTTTTCAGCCATTCTTACCAAGGGGAGGGGATGGTGTTTTGTCACTATTCTGTGCTTTCAACTAACAATTTATTAAACAAGCAAAAGATAAATTTTCACATTAGGTTCACCTCCATAATTTTTAACATGAGTAGGTTGGGGGTGTTTATTCCGAAAGCCGTTCTTAACATGGGGAGAATGGTGGTATTTATTCAAAAATCCGTTTTTAACAGATGAAAGACAGGTAAAAGGTTAAAACACGTGGTTAGGCATGGGTGTTGTTTATTTCGAAAGCCGTTCTTAATATGGGGATGTTGGGAGTGTTTATTCGTTAATTATAGTGCATAGTATAGGATTTTATATCTTGAAAACTAATTACCTCTGCAAATTTTAAATGAGATTTTTTTATTCAGCATAGTCGAAAATTGTGGAAGTGGAGCTAATGTAATCGTGAAATTTAAATTTAAGCGCAGTAGCAAAAATAAAATTAGACAGAAAAATGCCACCTTCAGGTTTGTACTTGCACAAAAACTTGAAAAAGTTGTCAACTAAAACAAATATCTAACAAGTAAATATTTTCAAAGGCAATATAAGTTACTTTTCTACTTCTATTTGGTTTTGTACTACTGTACATATAGATTCGAAAAAGTTGTCAAAAAATAAATGTATAACAAATATTATCAAAAGCAAGATATGTTACTTTATTACCAAAATGGATAATTTTAGGGGTTTTTTTTAATGTAAAATGTTTATTCCGCTCGAAAAACACAGTGTTAACTGCTATATTTAAAAATTACAAATGGTGGCAGACTGTTAAACACGTTAAGTTTGGGAAAAATGAGTTAAAACTAAAAAAAAACTATAGAAAATACTGTTAAAAATCACCAAATACATGACTGCCTATGTAACAGTAACATATATTGAGTGAGTTCCTGACAGTATTTTGTATAGTTTTTTTAGTTTTAACTCATTTTCCGTTACTTACCGTGTTCAACACAGACTGCTGCCATTTGTATTTTGCAAATATACTGATAAACACTACATGTTTTCGAACCGATTAAACATTATATACTAAATAAAAACACTAAAATCTTATCCAGTTAGGTAGAAAAGTAACTTATCTTGCCTTTGATAACATTTATTTGTTATATTTATTTTTCAACAACTCTTTCATTTCTGTGTTTAGTAATACAAACCCGTTTTATTTACCGTAACGTTTAGTCGGCTCGAAAAACAGTGTTTATCAGTGTATTTGAAAAATACAAATGGTGCCGGACACTGTTGATGATGTTGAATTTGGGAAAATGATTAAAAACTAAAACACTATACAAAATACTGTCAGAAACGCACCGAATATGTCAGCCTATGTCACGATAACATAATCAGTGGGTGTCTGACACTGTTTTGTATAGTTTTTTAGTTTTTAACTGATTTTTCCAAACTTAACGTATTCAACAGGGTCTGCGACCATTCGTCTTTTTCAAATACATCGATAAACACGGAGTTTCTCGAGCCTATTAAACATTTTACATAAAATAAAAACAGTAAAAAATTATCCAGTTAGGCAGAAACATAATTTACCTTATTTTGCTTTCATTTATTTGTTTTTGGACAACTTTTTCGAATCTGTGTATAGTAACCACCCCCATCACTCAAATATTAATTAAAATCTCACAATTTTGAATACAATAACAAAAAAAAAACTATTTAGCGTTTCAACATTTAAGCAACGTTCGGCTTAATTCACTGAATGTTGGTCGCACCCAATCCATAATTGACGGTAACTCCCGAAGATCCGGATCCAATTCTACAAGATTACCATATTTTTTCATTTTCGGCTTTAAAAAAAACAAAACTTTTTGGAGTGGATTGCTGTACTAAGAATATAAGAAACATGCATTTTCTCTTTTTATTCGAATTTTCCATTGCACCAAATTGAGCTAAATCAACGCGTGGCAGGGTACAGCTAGTATATATATAAGACTGAAGAATCGTAGAGTCGATGAAACGCAAAATATTCTGTGTAGCTTAATCGGCATATATATTTTATAATTTACTATATATATATATATACACCCACAGATATATATATATATATATATATATATATATATATATATATATATACAGGTAAAAAAGCTTTGAGGAGGAATTTACTAATCAAGGAAAAAAGAATCCCACATTCAAATATAAATATAGTTATTAAAAAGCTCAATACATTCACTGATTATAGTAGAGCTTACGATTAATAATGATAAGAACAGAGATGTTAAGTAGAAATTTACAAAAAAAAATTATTATTCGGCAGAATACTCCAGAGCTGGTAGAAATATATATATATATATATATATATATATATATATATATATATATATATATAATTTAAAGGAGATTAGAACAATAGTCTAAAGAGCTGAGTGTATTTTAATGTAACAGTGAAATTACTAGTTTAATTAAAATACAGGAAAGAAAAAGTGCTCGTTGTAATTTAGATATATAATAAGCTCGATAGTTAAATGTCCTAGAGCTAATTCAATATTAAGTAATGTGATTGATAATTTAAAATTTAAAAATCAAATTATAATTAAATTAAAAATCCGTTTCATAAGAAGGAACAACAACAAAATCAATTATCTGTACGATCGTTTCGGAAAACAATGCTTTTTATTGTGGTATACATCAAGTTACGTACAATAATTGCATATAGTTTTTTAATAAGCAAGGTCTCCTTGTCAGCAAATTTTGAAGGGTTTTTATTGAATTTAAAAGACACCATAAATAAACCTAGCATTAAAAGTGAGGCAGATGAATCTGAAAAAATTTAAATAAAAGGTCTGGATTTAGAATTCATAAGAAAATTAATATGGGTTAGAGATAGAAATGAATAGAGAAAAATATAGACTTGAATTTACATTATAAGTTTGCTTTAAAAATATATAGAGATAGTTACCTTTTAATTTTTCGCTTTTTGAAATCAGGAACTATGGTTAAAATACTCATTTAGATATTTGCTATAGCTTTTTATCTTATTGAATGATGAATTTTAAAGGGGGGGACGCCCGTGCAATAAATTATTTCCGTTAGCGTATTTTTGATTTAAAGACGCTACGGTTTATATTTAGAATGTTGCTTGTGCAATTACATGTTGTAAGGGGAGATAATTGTCATGTTGCTTTACTTTATTTATTCAAAATAAAAATAACATTACATTTCTTTCTTTTGACATTGAATCATATTACCAATCTATATCACCTATCCTACTAAATAAATCTCTATTAATGGCCCGAAAATAAAGTAAAAGAACTCAAGACGAAATTAAACTAATACTTATAGCTAGAGAGTCTTTAATAACTTGTGATAATAAATATTGGACCAGGAAAAATACCCCTAACCACTTCAACATTTTAATGGGATCGACTCAGGTTACTGATCTAGTTGACCTTTTCCTTTTAAATGAAATACATTGTATACTCCATAAACAGTTAAAACTTGAAGGAGGACTATATAGAGATGATGCACTTTTCGTAACTAACTCTACTAATAAAAATTATGAAAAAGCAATTAAAGTTCTACATAAATTATTTAAAAATTATGGAC
>NC_136510.1:90425168-90595168 GCF_053919585.1 Euprymna scolopes
ATTATAATCAGTGGTTTTGCTTTGTGAATATACAGTTATGGTTATTATATCTAGTTTTGTATGCATGGAGATTGTTTTCCTGTACAAACAGTATGGCTTAATAAAAAATAATTTTGCTTTACTCTGCTTAATTGTTCATAATTCCTAGTTGGCAACTTAGTTCTTTTCCCCCTCTTAGTAAACCCCTTACTCAGTGAGTGCATGACATACGTGGTATGGCGCAGTTCTATCTCAGTTTTCTTTGTAGGTAGACGTCGCTTTGTACTTCTGTGGTGTCCAATCACTTCAGCTATCTAACGTAGGTATGATTTTATGATTTTTAAATGCTTCTATTTTTCCAGTGGGAATGAAAATTTGTTGATATAAGCGCATATAATGTATCATTAGGCTACTCTGTAATATTTAATATGGAATTAATATATTTTGGTATTTTCCTCATCATTAGGTTTGATGGAATTATTATTTTATTTACAATTTATTTGTCTTTTAATCTTGTAATTATGAACGTAGCTAATGTGATATCTTAATTTTTTCGTAGTTGAATATTTTATTTCATTTTATTATTAGCTGAAGTACCTGGCAGGTTGTATTCGATATATTTAAATACTCTATCCTCATATATAATTATCTTATTGATTAAACGAACCATTAATTTATAATGGCTCCTTTATTCAAATCCCCCATGAGGTAATAGTAGTAGCTACGTTTTATTTTATAGAGGCCCCTCCTTTAGCCATAATCCTCTTTTCTAGTTTAATCTTTTATCTTTTAGTACTTTTTTTTCAAAATATCATGTAAAAATTGCAATTATTATATTATATCATAGTGAATATCTAAAAACTGTTAAATCCCCTTTCGTGTTAACTATTTAATGTACAATATATATATATATATATATATATATATATATATATATATATATATATAAAGATGACATTAGTAATCTATTCTGTTAATGAAACAATGAAAATTTAGATCAAGCAGTGTATATCCGAACACTGGTAAATGTACCTGTAGCATTACTTTTGAAGAACCTCCACATAAACAACATTTTTATGTGTAGAGATTTTCAAGATTTCTAATGCGTAGCAACCAATATACAACTGGTCATAAGAAAAGCAAGGTGTCTGAAAATTAAGCTCAACAACTTTAAGGCTATGTCCTTAAGCTTTATTTATAGACATGGCAAAACTAATTTTTTACACGCTTGAACTGAAATACCATGTCAGAAGGAATAAGGGGAATGCGATGAATTAATACAGCTTCACTTAAAATTTTTTCAGTTATTACAATGGCTTCCAGAACATTAGTTTTCAAAGATTTTATTGCTAACCGCATGTCATTACGCTTTTTAGGTGGATCAGTGTTTTTCAATAATATAACTGGAGCTCGTTCCTTCAATATCAGCTCATTATGTGGCGTTCCATATCGTTATAGTGAAGTCTACAGGATATTCTACTGCCTGATTTTAATTAATAACACAATCAATAGTTGTATAACTCTTACAAAATAATATAATTAATCATATCTAGAGTATCATTTCTAGAGGGCCAAGATTTCATGATGCTATCCATAATTGTGGAAATCTTTATCAGTATCTGGGAAAACCTTAGTCCGCATGTCACCGGTTGAATTTACCATGTGGCCACATGGTAAATTGTGCAATTGAAGATCTCTATTATTTTAGTTTTTAAGTTACAATTAAACCCCAAACAAGACACAGTGCCACTTTGATGTAGGGGGCTACTATCAGGGACATAAGTTACAGGGGTACTATGTAGGGAGTTGAGCAGCTAAATGTGTGTTTACATTACGCTTGAACTTCTGCATGTCAGTACACTTGACAAAGCTAGAACCCGAAAGGGATTTCCAAAGTCTAGCAGTTCTGGAGAAGAAACTATTAGAGTAGAAGGCTTTCTTACATCTAGGGATCTCTACTGTGTAGGGGTGGAAATTTGCTGCTTGTCGGGTTTGTCCGAGATGTTTTCGTCGAGGGGGTAAATTCAATGTTATTGAACCAGTGCCAACGAGATGAAGGTAATTCGAGAAAAATGCTGCATACTGACCATCAAATAAATGTGTCGTCATAAGAATATTCTCCAAACTAAAAACCAAAAACGTAGTTAGCGTGCAGTATTGCAGGAGTGCCAGGGTTTCATATCGCATTTTGTTTAATATATAAACCACTTATACTTAGACTACAATGTTTTGTTAGACTTATCTCTCTTTTTTGCCATTCTAATGGTTACTTACACCAATAATTAATTAATACCATAATTAAATATTAATAATGTAAAGTGCTGGTGTAGGGTGAGTTCGGAATACAATGTAAAAAGAATAGAATTATACTTACGATATTGTAATGACTTAGCAAATGCCACTTGACACTTCTTCTGGTGAAGGGTGAATGAACATTAAATTTTCTAAAATTCATTGTTTTTGAGCAAATTAAAATTTTATTGAATGTTTTCGTGTATGCTGACAACGAATATCAGTTGCATTTTGGGTTGATAAGTGGTATACCAGATATGAAAACATATGGTATCCAAAGTAAACAGCTAACGTAATCCTCAGCAGCCACTTTCTTTTCACAACCGAGTAGTTAGTCATGCGCATGCGTGTAAGTGAAGCACACGACAAAGCAAATATTTTTCATCCTCCATGGAAAAATGAGGTGCTTATTCCGTAAGCCGTTCTTAACATGGGGAGGTTAGGGTCTTTATTCCGAAAGCTGTTCTTAAAATTGTAAGGTTGAGGGTCTTTATTCCGAAAACCGTTCTTAACATGTTGAGTTTGTGGTTAAGCAGGCACATTAGTACTTTCTCGGGTGTGAAAAAAATGGCTATCAGGAGTTAGTTTAAGTTTTACGTTGGCTAAAAGATGTTTTCATATCTGGTAAACTACTTATCAGCCCCAAATTTTACTATAATATTCGTTGTCAACATATCCGAAAATCTATAAAAGTCGATATTTCAAATGTGAACGGTAAGTTGTAGGTAATGTAAAAAATAAAAAAATACCGAAAAATGTGTGTTTTTGTCAGAGAGACCAATTGTTTAAAAAGTATCATTGAAATTAATATTTGTTTTTGTTTTTCAAAATTTAGTGATTATAACGAAAATTTCTATTTTGTATTAAAAAAAACAAACTAATTTGTGTTTTCATAATTTTCTTAAAATATTTGAATTCCGTAAACGTGTAATGGAAAACTTAAATACAATACCACACACGCATTCGAAAATTTTAGAATTTTGTTTTGAAATTAATATTTGTTTTTCTTCTCGATGAATGAATAGAAAAAGAAAGATCTATAGGGATATCTTCGTTTTATTTCTTTACCAAGAAGAAAAAGAGAAATTATTTATACAAAAAGTGGGAAGTTATTTAAAGTAAATGAACAGCTATTTAGAGAACAGAAAATTATCTGAACGTGAGTAACAAGATAGCTTGGTTTTGGTGTACCAAAGTAAAATAAATGAATTGTCAGTAGAATGATGAACAACATGATGAAAGGATTGAATGCAATGAACAAAATTGGGTTATTAAAGTGGACATATTTGTTATCTTATTTGAAGATGACCATGTTGTAGTTAGTAGGTATGCAGTCTCATAATAATTTCATCCATGTTTCTGAATTTTTTAAGCTTCTTTCTTCGAACTGCACACCTATGGAATTGTCTTCCGTTTTCCTGCTTCCCAGCTGACTACAATATGGTTGTCTTCAAGTCTAACGTAAACAAGTTTTTGATAAGCCGTTCCATATAATTTAACAAAATTACCAAATTTCCATTACTAACGATTACTTTATTGTCCAATTGTCTAGTGCACACTCTTTAACCCGTATCGTCGAGTGGCTTCTTGGCTTTGATAAGTCGTGATGTCTTAGTAACAAAAATAAAAAAAAGAACCAGGAGTAATAATTTAATTTAAAGAAAAATAACATTATTTAAGTTAGGCTAGACTATGAACATTTCCAATTTCAGAATTTTGAGCAATATCTATGTATTACTTGGAAAAAATGAGGAAAGAAGAAAACAAACGTATGAACCTTACATTAGCCCAAGTAAGCCTTTTTTTTATCAAAACTGTATTTCGAATTTGTCCTCTGTCGTGCAAAATTTTCGACAGAAAAGTATAGATTTTTTTCATTGCATTTTGTTTTCGTTCGTAATGGATATCCGGCAAAAAAATAACTGTCAAAAAATATGTATCGTCAAATATATAACTCGAACTCGTTTGTGCGTTTTGTAATAAAGGCATTTATTTCCCTATTCTCCTGCCATGTGTGACTTCTCGTTACGACTCTGATGCCACCCACGTCACTAACGTAATCGTTCATTTAACGTGTTCTTTCTCTTTTTTTATAAATTCTCCTTAATTATGTCATTTCGCATTTCGTATGTACTTGCATACACACGCTCGCACTCTGTTACAGCCGATATAGCCTTCGACCGTCTTCAGGTGTATCTTGTTGAATTCCGGGGATCTTTTTGTCGAACTCAGATATCCGACCGGAGTTTTTCAACGGTACGATTTGTATAATAAACGTGAGTAGTATGCTCTCGTTCCGTCAGTAAGTCATAAGTAATTTTTAGTCGTATTCTTAGTATCGCTTGGTTTGAGGATTGAACTTCAGAAGATTGTCGCGTAGAAATGTATTTTACTTTTAACATTGCGCAACGAAAAATTCTTGTATAAATTTTAGTAGCCTGTTCTTTTTTGTAAGTATTAGTACTTAGTAGTAGAGATCGCTGCATATTGCTGTATATTATATTTTTCGACGGTGCCCTTATCTATTATTTATGCTTAACTGACAGGGCTATTCGACTCTGCCTTGCCCAATCAGAAAAATAAATATACAATGTTATATAGTATTAATCCCTCCCAAGAGAAGAAATTCTTTTTTTTTAATGTGAAAAGTAAACATTTAAATATATATATATATGGAGGCCTCTAGAGCGCTAGAAAAAGAGCCAAATAAAATTTATGATGCCCCAAGTGTATTACTAACCACCTAACACTAAATTTTCCATCCCTCGTTTCTTTGTAAAAAAAAATGACAATAGTTGAGAAACAATAAATTTAATCAAGGATTAGAATCTTTCAATTTGCAATAAAAATTCTGACTTCTTTTTGTGTGTTGTACTAATACGTGATAAGATTAAACATCATGTTAAATTCTTGATAACATTCAATTATACCAATGTATCATTTGACCCTCAACAGAATAAATTTGTTTTTTTCTAAATGTTAGATTCTGTTCCGGGGTTATGCTTATTAATAAAAAAAAAAACACCAACGTTGTAGGTGTCTCTTTGGTACTTGCATAGTTTAATCAAGACATTAAAAAAAATATCGATGAAAGTTTAAATTGAACGTATCCGTTATGGAATGAAGTTATTCGAAAAAAAATCATTTAATTTCATCAAGTAGTTTTTTTTTACAGCGAAAAAGTAATTTGCTATGATACCGAGCAGAAGGATCGATTTTTTTACGAAGAAAAACTAGTATTAAAGATGGGAAGGGAGTGTCGGCGCATATATTGAATTATTTCTCGTGGCCTTTAAAAAATTTTTTAAATGTTTACCTTCAACGCACTGTCATAAAAACGTGTTTTTCCGCTGTAAAAAAACAAACAAAACAAAAACAAAAAAAACTACTCGATCAAATTAAGTGTTTGTTTAGATCTTTACTACAAAACACATACGTACAATATAACCTTTTCTCGATATTTTCATTTTTTAATGTCTCTGTTAAACTATAAAAGTGTCGTTTCTTTTGTGTTTTTGAAGTTATAACTAGACATACAAACATACAGACAATTGTCATTTATATATTAGACTAGCAGTGCTACCCGGCGTGGTTCGGGACCGTATAAAACAAAGAGAAAAAATGTAGGTTGAACACACCTTTTATTCTTAAGATATTGAGGAATTTTTGATGACTATCTATCATGTGCTATCCCGAAAAAATATTTCACCTACCTCATGAAGGATATTGCACAACGCAGGGGTACCCGGCGTTGCCCGGGTGTACAGAGGTGTGTGTTGGAGGGTGAGTACTTATTTACAACGCCTCCCCACGGGACAGAGTTAGACACCAGCGTCGTTTTTTTAACGCGGAGAAAATGTAAAAGAAAAATTGCTTCAGCCGTGAAGGACTGCTCCCCTAAGGAAAGAGAGCAACAAATGGAAGTGCAGCATTTGAAGAACAGATACTGCACTTTGATCCTCGCTAAAAGCTTGGGGGGGTAGGTAAATCAAAACAAAAGAATAAGCGAAGTAATAAGCCTGTTTAAATATTATAAAAAATAAAAAAAACGAACGTGATGCAAACGGACGATGTTAAATTAAATACTAAAAAAAGAAAACGCGAACGTGGTGGAAAAAAAACCCCAAAAATGAACGATATTCAAACTTCTTAAAAATCTGAAAAATAAAACAAAAAAAACAGCGAACGCGAAAAATAGGTGTGTGTGTGTGTGTGTGTGTGTGTGTGTGTGTGTGTGTGTGTGTGTGTGTGTTGGCGGGGGTAGATGGAAACTAAAAACAATAACGCTGTTTAAATATTAAAAAAACGAACAAAAAGAAAGTTTTATTAGTCTGATTACATAACACAACACCGCGAAGGCAACAACTTTAGATGGGTCGAAAATAAGTGTTTATAAACTCGGGTGGTTTTCTAGTTCAAATCTCATGGCAGCAGAGGGAGAGCAGTAGAGAGAAAACGAATTCACAGCGCAAATTTTGTAAGATAAAAGTCGCTGAAATAAAAACTTTTACTACGTCGTTTCGTAAGTGTTGCATATTATGATCTCGATAGCATATAAAAAGTTATGAGAAATAGTACCCCCCTCCGAGAATCCCGGCGAAAAAAGCCTTTGACGAACATACACAAAAATGCACACACACACACACACACACACACACACACACACACTAACACACACTAACACACTAACACCCATTTTCGCTTTTATATATACAGATGGTGCTCATATTGCATTACCTTCTATACTTGATCTGCTCAGTAGGTCAGCATAGCCCAGCATATATGCTGCTTCCGTGGGTCGTCTTACCCTCTATTGAAACGTTTCGTGAATAACACACAAGATAGTAACAGTAGTTCAAGTCATTGGAATCATACATCACGACTTGGCCTTCGGGCCAGGATCAAACTGTAGTATCTGTTTAAATGCTGCATATAACTTTTTCACTTTACCTTTTCGGTCTCGTTTAGTGCAGGAGAAGTTCTTCATAACTGATACATCTTTTTATTTTTGTTGTTAACCAAAGTGCCACTTTTTTGGACCCCCCCCACATTAAAAACCGACTTAGTGTCTTACTATACCTTCGTGGAAAGGCAAGTAAACAACAAAAAACTTTATTTGTGCCAAATATGGCTGGATAGGAAAACGGATTGTGTATTTTATTAACCACTAGCAGGCATTACGTTGCAAGGGAATAAATTGTAACCATCAAACGTTTCACCTTCCCTATATTTTAGTTGTCCTCACAATCGACCATTTTTCGATCAAATTGATGGATTGCCTGCTCTAATTGGAGACTTATAGCGGTGCACCGGGGGAAGTTTCACATACCTCCCGCAATTACATAGTTCACAATACATTGTAGTATACATTTCACTGTAGAGAACCTACTGTTCATTTTATTAAATTATATTTATATATACTAGCTTGTATTAAAGTTTAAAATCCAAATACACAGACATGGCAGAAAAGAAAAAACGTTTATAGAAACATTTTATTTCAATAAACATATAATTGATAGAACAAAAGCAAAAATAAATGATCTCAAATTTTATAACTAATACGTGGTTTACATTCCCTTTGTTATTTTTAATGCTAGGATCGCTCTAGGCATGGTAATGTTCAGTTGACAAATATCATCTTAAGGAAGTTCTTGCCATGTTTGACACAATAATGCTAAAAGTTGAGGCTTAGAAGATAGCTTCTATTTTTTTTTTTTTTTTTTTTGAGAAGGTTCCAATATAATATGCTCAAAATTTTTCAATTAGGTTCATATCTGGGGATTGACTTAGCCATGGGAGTTTACTAATGCCATTTTGGATCAACCAATATTGTGTTGCCCTTGAGGAGTGACAAGAAGCTCTGTCTCGCATAAATAGGAAATTAACTTGGTTCATTTTACAACTTTAGAATGTTGGTACGAGCCTTTCATGAAATATAAAAACGTATTTAGCAGAATTGATGCTTCTATCGCACTCCATTAGGTCTGAGCGAACATCCTTCCAAATTCCACCCCATACCAAACCCGAGAAACCTCCATGTTTCATCGTTGGCTGCAGTCTTTTTCAGTCAAACTTTTACCGACGGAGCCTCCTGTTCATACCCTTCCCCTGTTGGGAAATAATGCAAATTGTGACTCCTCAGAAAAAATAATATTGGTCCCAAAGGTCACTTGTCTCTCCACTATCTCACGAATCCACTGTTTTTCGCGCTTGGTATTATTAAGATTAAGAAGAGGTCCCCTTCTCGCAGCTACCATAGTAGCTAGCTTGTAAAGATACGTGACAGATGTTATGGGACTGACACCAGATAGTGATTCAATGTCATAAGTTTTTCAACGAGGGTCGTCTCCTACATTTTTTTCACAAAGCGCAAGGTTCTTTCAAAGGCCTCGGAGCACTCTTTATCTTCTCTTGTACATTGTAAGATCACTCTATTAAGAGTAGTTATTTCAGCACTATTCTTATCTGTAAATATGAATAAGCATATATTAATTTTAGGAAAAAAAATATCTTAGTGTCTATTCTTTTCTGTCATGTCTGCGTATAAAGTATTATGGTTCAATTGTGCTCTAAACAGAAACATTCATTTCAGACGCGCATATCACAGAACCTACTGTTGATTTTGTATGCTAGACCTTTCTAGTTATTCGATGATAATGGCTTGAATTAAAGTTTAAAATGAGCAGTCAAGTGTCACGTTTCAATTACGCTCTAAACAAAAATAAATTTCCAACATGACTCTGTAATATAAAAAGAAAAACATGCTGTTGATTTTATATGCCGGTTTTTCAGCTTTTGCGATCCAAAACTTCTCAAATGCGCTTGTGATGCTAGTTTGTGTAAGGTGTTAACTTTGATCAAAACCGCCTGTTTCTGGCTTCATCGAATTATTTCAATTATCGATTATCGATACTTATCGAAGATGTTCCGATACAAAACCTGTCTAAGAACACTGCCAGGCATATACAGTATATTTGTGTGACATTTTTAAAAAGTTGTCTCAGTCGTTTAGGAGTTCATGGGGAATGAACTTATCCATACACACACTTACGCACACACAGTTCCTTTTATATAATAGTAGAAATATTATGAGTGCCATTTTTGGGGGGAGGGGGGTCAGCGTGTATTTATTGTTTTGATATATACTACGTTTTAAACCCGTGCACATATTAAAATGTTTGAGGGTTAATTCCTTAAAAGTCTTCCTATCTTCAAACAATTATATTAATTGGTTTGAATAGTTATAGATATCGTAATTACAGTAATTAAAAAAAAATAGTCAATTAGGATTTGCTTTCTTAAGTTCCTTGCCCGCTTTAGTTCACGACGCAATTACGACCAGAGAAAGGAAGAGGGAGAGAGAAAGAGAGGGAGAGGCGGGGGGAGTAGTAGACGGGGCGA
Source organism: Euprymna scolopes (assembly GCF_053919585.1). Taxonomy (NCBI): domain Eukaryota; kingdom Metazoa; phylum Mollusca; class Cephalopoda; order Sepiida; family Sepiolidae; genus Euprymna; species Euprymna scolopes. Next base: position 90,434,841 of record NC_136510.1, read on the forward strand.
AGATGTACACGATCATTTAAAGTTCCATTAAGCCAAGGAGGAAATCTAATTTCCCCTTTGACGCGAACGTAGTTTCTCGTAGCTATTCATCATGGAGCTGTTTAAATCGCCCGGACTCCTGCCGCCGTGATAGACTCGCGCCAAACAGATGTGGCAAACGGCGTCATGTTCACTGGGAAAGGTGTCCGCTTTCGCTCATGACTAACGTGCTTTTTCACACGTCATGACAGACATTTCCCACATTGAAACTCTTCAAGCGATACCAACGTCAACCTGCGTCAGACGACTGACACGGAGGATGGTATTGCCATGCCATATTTTAACACCTATCAAATCAATTAAATTATATACACCCCCCCCATCTATGCGTACACATATTGTATATGTCTATACATTTGCTACATTTACGTGGATTATGCTTCTAGTAAACGATTAATCTGTTTAAACTTATTGTAAATTATAGATTTCATATATATATATTAAGCGCTATCGGCAGTCAATAATGAAAATAGCAAAACGTCAACAATTTATAGATGAATAAGTTGGGTTTCCAATCTCAGCGTGAAAAACACAAACCACGTCTTCTACAGATTGGAAATCTTCGATAGGACGACATAGTTGTCTGTAGATGATTATACATATTATCAGCCCCCCCTCTCCCCCTCTCTCTCCCTCTCTCTCCCCCTCTCTCTCTCTCTCTCTCTCTCTCTCTCTCTCTATATATATATATATACATATATATATATATATATATATATATATACATATATATATATATAGTCTTGGAAGTTTTTAACCTTTAAAACTATACAAAAAAAAATTTTTTTATCATTCGTTAGAAAACCATCTAGTCAGTAAGTCATTTAATCACCTGCAATCACTGCATCAACTCGCTCTCGAATTTACTATAATACCAATAATTTATTTTCAAGGGATCATCAGTTGTTTACCATGAAACACTGTTTCGGGGATTTAAAAACAAAGCAGTATATTACATCATGGCTCCCCAGTAGTGTTGATCAAACACCACCACCCGTAATCTTAGGAAGAAGTCATGTTACAAACATGTGATCCAATTTCCTATTCTTAATTGCAATTACTAACCTTTTCCTACTATAAAAATGAATTTCTTACCTGTGCGATTCATCAATTTCCACATTTAAAATGGATACACTTTTTAATTTTTTAATTTATCAGTCTTGTATTTATAAGATTAGGATTACTCCATTAAACTACTTATCACCCCCACTATGATTAGTATTTAGTATATTTACATTCTTATTTAAAATTAGATATATAAAGGTTAAAAATATTTTTAAATATATACATATTTTTTTTTATAAGAAATTTATTATATGTAATTATAAATACATTTTATACATTGCTAATATAGTTTTGGATTTCCTTTATTAATATAGTATGGTTTATCTTAAACGATTCAAAAGCATCAGGATAACGAACAAATGCTTTATTTAACTGTTTTAATATTTTATTTTTATCCCCACCTTGTTTTATCATCCTTATTACTAAACTAGAAACTGGTGGTATAAAGTCTGTTATATATATATATATATATATATATATATATATATATATATATATATATATATATATATATATATGTATGTATTCTAGCAGTTCACACCCGCTTTGCTCGGGCTCTATGTACTATTCATAACTTCCCCTACGTGTGATTATATTTTATGTACGATTTCAAATGTTTAGACCAAAATTTGTCTGAGTAATTTCATAGAGACTGCATAGATCAACTTTTTTAAAATTTGACGCAATTTTGATCCGTTAACATTTACTATTTTGGTCTCAAATCAAAATACAAAGTTTTACTCATGTCCAAGTTACCTACATCTAAAATTTCAAGTGTTTAGATCAAAAATAGGCGGAAAAATTTGGTAGAATCTACAGAGGTCAACTCTTTCAACTTTAGCTGAGTTTGCTAGACACCGCAAAGATCAAATTTTTTCAACTTTAACCCCTTGGAGCTCAAATTTTCGAACCAAACCGATTAAAGAGCGTGCTCTATCTTTGAATACCCTTTATGTAAAATTTCAAATGTTCCGACCGGAAATTCGCTGAGTAATTTGGTAGAGACCGCAGAGGTCAAATTCTTTTAAACTTTGACACCAATTTTGACTCCTAAACATTTATTTCTGGGGGCTCAAATCTAATTAATGTTTTAATCATGCCCAAGTAACCTACATTTAAAATTTCAAATATTGTTGGAGGAGTTTGTTAGAGTTTTCAAAGATCAAATCCTTAGAACCTTGACGCCTTGACAGACAAATTTCTGACCGAAAACCGATTGAAATGATTTTTTCCAAAATCTGACTACTCCTTATGTAAAATCTCGAGTCCAAAGATCGAAAATTGACAGAGTTATTTGATAGGTAAATCTACACAGACGCAAACGCACACACACACACACACACACACATACACACACACAAATTTTCACTTTTATAGATATACTAGCAGTTTCGCCCGGCTTTGCTCGGGCCCTATGTATTGTTCATAACTTAATATATATATATATATATATATATATATATATATATATATATATATATATATATACAGTGATGATCATATTTATTGGCACGGTAAAATAAAAGTTAAATTTTGTCTAATAAATTCTAAAAAAGGGATTAAATTAAAGAAAATAACAAAGTATATTATGTATTTTTAACTGGCCTTTCCGATGCAGCAATCGGATTTTAGAAAAAATAAATAACAAAAGAACAACAAACATAATTGCAAAAAACCCTTGTTTTTTTAAGCAACTAAGAACTCAAACCGGTGTTCCTCGTATATTCCCCTGTGGACGTATCCGCAGCTGTGTTAAGTGGTCGCGGGCGAAGTATGAATCGAATAGAGAGAAAAATTTTACAACTTCCATTGATTCTAAGCGATTAAGGCAGTGGACTCTCGCCGGAAAAATATAGAAATGTACGAATATCAAGGAACTGTAAGCGTAGTAGGCCTATAGCACACCTCAGATCCTGTGCTGAAGTGTGGGGGCATTACATTTGAATGTAATGTCGTGATTTTTAATCCTATTAAGGTCAAACTCACACTGGAAAATGAGTTAATTTTATTTATATAGAGAAGAAGAAGAGAAGACTATATATATATATATATATATATATATATATATATATATATATATATATATATTACATTTAATATTAAAAAAGCTAAAACCAAAATTACCTTAACCATAAAGTTTGCGATTTAATGCTCCAAATAGAAATTTGTACGAACCTGTTTTAATGCAGCCTTTAGTGCTAATGGGCAGCTGAACAGAAAATAAACGAAAAAAAATTGCTGCCGCTTTTCTTTTAACGTTTACGATCTTGCAATCTGATATGCAAATTGTAATCTTTACGTTTTGAATAAAAAGCTTGATGTTTTCAGAGACTTGGGCAGTTGGATTTGGACGTTAGGAATGCAAGTTTTTAAAGCAGATTTACGAGTTTTGGAGGAGCAAGTTTTGACAGCAGAGTTATTAGTTTATGAGTTGCGAGTATTGTCAACAGAGTTATGAGTTTTGGAGTTGCGAGTTTTGATAGCAGGATTTTAAATTTGAAGCAGGAAGATTTGACAGACCTGAGTCGGATTTGGAGTAGCGAGTTTTAACAGCGAGGCGTCGAGTTTTGGAATAGCAGAGTTTGACAGCAATGTAACGGCTTTGGGGTAATAAGTTTTGACAGTAGGAATTGTTACCAAGAAATGTTACATATATGAATGGCTATGATCATCTTGGTTGTATAAACGAAACGTTATTTCGTGTTAAAATGAATACGAGACACATTTATGTTTTTAATACAGATTGTTTATTTACACCTCTCACTTGAAAATTACAGTGATATCATCATAGCCCGGTGGAGGTTAGGGACGAACGTAGGTCGCAGAACTCTGTGTCAACCTTTATTTTCGCTTTGTGTATCCTCGCCTCTATTTTCTCTCTGCTCTTTTATTTATATCACTTGGACCTGCTAACCTCTTTCTCGCTAGCTTGTTTTATTGTTTTGCAACTCTCTGGGTCATAGTTCCTGTTCATTGACCTGTTTACCTTATTTTCACAGCTTTTGTTTATTCCACGTTTTGCTGGTTTGGGCTTACCCATTTAATATCAGTAAGCTTTCCTGGCCGATTGACGTCATGGATATAGGTCGTTTTAAATCCCGGGATTTCCAATTATGTTCTTTTCATTGCTCGGATACAGCTCTGTAACACAATTATAGGTCACCTGACCTGGGATTGACTCATTGTGTTCTTTCATCGCCCGGACACCTCTACCTAACAGAAAGTGTAGAAGCTCTAGACTATTTAACGGCAGGATTTCGTCTTGGCCAATCGTAAGGCCTTGGATCTCATTAGAATAGGGTACCAAAGCAGTCAAAACCAACTAGCAATTTCATATTCAGACTGACATATCCTCTATATAATAAGATCCGTTTACAAGAGATTAGCAATAGCAGTTTTTCTTTCATTTGATTTTCGATTCGTTTAGCGGTTTCCAATTTTCGATTTGGTTTATCTGACTAGACATTTAAACCCATGGCTATATCGATTTGTCGGACGAAACGAAGCCATCACTAACTTTTCAATTTTGTCTTTATCTAATTGCATTTTCTTGTATGCCGTTTCGTATAGAAGTAAGTAATTTTGGACTCGAGTCAGGTATTTCTACGGAGATGTTCGTCAGGTCGTAACACTTTGATTTCCTGATTGTCTGACAAAATTTGTGCGCTTTGGTGTTGCGGTCAGGTTGTTGATTACTTGTTTATGTTGATGTAAAAGGTGTTGGAGAGGTTTGTCTACTGCTTACACGTGATCTTTGGCGGGAACAACGCAGTTACCGACCTTTGGTGTTCAATAAAAGATTGTATTTTTATTTTTCTTATGTGTTAACTCATACTAGATGCACTGAAATTGGTCCTAAACATTAAAAATAGTCAAATTACATAACTGAACACATGAGATGTTTAATAGCTGTATTAACAGGTATGTTTACTCGGATCTTTCGTTCTATACTAAAGATCTACGGTTCCAAAATCAACAAGGCATTCCTATAATGATCTACTCCCTTTTATTGCAGTGTGATAATAGTTCTGTGCAGTTCTAGGAGGTTCAACATCTCATGCTTTGCCTTATCTCTTTTAGGAGGAGTTGATTTTTTGCAAATCCCCAGAAGCGCACTTTACGGGGAACGTCGACGAGTCATCCCAACAATTTTTTGCAGGTAAAATATTTTGAACTTTGACCCAAAATTTTCGGCCAAAAGCTAATTAAAAAGCTGGCCCTATGTCTGACTACACGTTATATAACGTTTCAAATGTTTAGATCTAAAAATTAGCTGAATAATTTGATAGGGACCGCATAGGTATTTGACTGTACAAATGATAAATTTAAATACAATGCGAAATGAAATCTCACTGCTCAATTCCTTGTATAGAACCCGTGGTCGCATATGATAGTATGTCCAAGTGACAATATGCTTTATTTATACTGCATAGGAGTGAAAAATCAATTTTGCCATCAAACTGCTACTATTACACTATAGGAATTCAATATATGTGAAGTTAGGTGTGTGTATATTTTCATATATTTTTAAATACATGACTCATTCCTAATATAATAAATCTATAATTAAGTAGGTTGGAACATAGCTGCTCAGCGTAATATGGGATATATATATATATATATATATATATAAGTACATATATATGTCTATATATATATATATGTATATATATAATATTATATAGTTGCTACACTGAACATACTAATGTTTCCTATAATTGGTCAGTAATAACCAAAAGTCTTCGTCAAGCGACGTAATAAAGTCCGTGTACCACTGAAAACATCTGGGTCTCAATATATATACACATACATATGCACATGCATAAATACACACACATATATATACATACATACACACACAAACATATATACATGTATGCATACAAACACACATAAACATATATACACACATACATATATACATACATATACACATAGATATACATACATATAACCCCATGTATATATACATACACATACATATACATATACATACACACATATATATACACATACATACCCATATAGATACATACACACATAGATACAGATAATTATTGCAGACCAATTATAATATGCTTCTATCATTTCAGGCCTACACAGGGCACAACGTTTTCATTGCAACACAGGACTATTTTTATAGACAAATGCCTGAGGGAGTATCTATACAAAGATGATGTTATAGAGTTTTAGCTTTGTACAACAGATTAATTTCTCTCGGTTCAAAATGTTGACACCCAGCAACAAGCAAGGGCAAGATAGCTAGCAACAAGTCAAACTGCAGACCAGCTTAATGCGGGTATTGGTCTCCAACTTTATGGTTGTTTAAATCAGAAGTTTCCTTCTCGTAGAGGGGTTGCCTTCACCACGGCTTACAGCAGCCCTCTCAATCCCACATACATATAGAAATAAACACATACATGCACACATACATGCATACATACAGACGTATGTCAACATACATATGCATGTGCACACCCATGCAAACAAACACACATAGAGGCACACGTATACGCATATACATACATACATACGCATATACACACGTACACATACACTTACATGTAATATACACATAAAGGAACATTCAAAAAGTCATAAATACTCAATGATAAATACGATAGTGATGGTGATGTGTACGATTAAATGAGTTTGACATGAAAAAAACCCAAACAATCCAGTACAAAGAATTTTGAGAAGAGACATTCACTTCTTGAAGTGTCTGTGCAACTTTAAAAATGAATGGACGTCGAAATTAGACGAAAACAAAATCCAAACGTCTGTTTATAAGACTCACACTTCTTCTGTAGATAATTATGATAATGATAAATTTCACACATAATTTTACGAATAAATTGACGTAGGTATCCGACAAAAAAAAACTCCAACATATAAAAATATATATACACATATGCATATATATTTATATACATATACGCATGCATATACATATACATACGCATACACAAATATACCTATATACGTATACACACATATACATAGGCACATATACATACATATATATATACATGTATATACATATACACATATACATATACACACATACATATACATACACACACATATATACACATATACATATATATACATACATATGCAAATACATACATATACATAAACATACATATATATACATACACATATATAAATATATATATATACATATATATACATGCACATATATACACATATATACATATATACACATGTATACATACACATATATACACATATATACATATGCACATACATATATAAATATATGCATATATGCACATATACATATATACATATACACACATATACATACACATATATACAAACATATGATGATTGCAACGTCTTGTCAGACGAGTACCACTCCCTCAGACATTTAAAATCCATGAGCCCAAATGCCTGAGGGAGTATCTATACAAAGATGATGTTACAGAGTCTTAGCCTTGTATGACAGCTAAGTCTCTCTCTCTTTCGGTTCAAAATGTTGAGATCCAGCAACAAGCAAGAGCAAGATAGCCAGCAACAAATTAAACTGCAGACCAGCTTTATGCGTGTACTGGTATCCCGCTTTGTTTTTTAAATCAGAGATTTGCTTCTCCTAAAAAGGTTGCCTTCACCACGGCTTACGGAAGCCCTCTCCACCCCAATCCACATATACACACACACAAATATACACTGTGCTAGTTGGCCGTTGACCCAGAAAAAGAGTTCATTCGCCCTTTGGAAGGTCTTGTTTTAAATCCTTCAGGGAGACTAGCCGCCCCCCTCACCAAACAAGTCTGGTGGGGGAACCAGTTTAGTCGCCGGTGACCCGACCATGAGGCAGGTAGTACTGGGTTACATGGTACCAGTAGCATATGACATGACCTGACAAAAAATACATACATATACATATGTATATACATACATATATGCATATACATATATACGCATCCATATATATACATATATATATATATATACATTCGCATATTCATTTATGCAAAGGTATATACCTATATACACAAATACATATATATACGAATATACACATATACATATATACACACATGCATACATATATACACATACATATACATAAATACACGTACATATAAATACACATATACATATATACATACAAATATATACACTTACATATATATGCATATACATATACATATACATATATATGAGAGCAAATAGTTAATAAAACATGTTAAAAACACTTTGAAAACATATTTAATCTGAAAAGGAAACACTAAATAAGTGGATAGTACTTAATCCGCGACGTTTCGAAGAAATACTTTCCTTTCGATCAGAGGGTAGGAAGTATCAACATGCGGGTCGGATTTTGCATACGAAAGTATTTGATGAAACTGCAAGTAAGTCAAAGATCTTACTTGATAACAAAAAGTGAAGCAGAGAGAACATGCTGAAGAAAAAGGCGATTTCATGTGAATGGACAGCCAGGTGAGAGGAAAAGCATTCAATGACGTTAAAATCCAAAAATGTAAGTCCAAGAGAGTTAATTTAATTGTCCATTCGCACAAGTAAAATCCATGAAAATCCCGTAATTGGAAGATGGTCCAAAATAATCCAAGAGGCCGAAATCCGTGGAATAATTCACAAATATGTACAAGGAAAATGGGGAAAATTCTAATAACATTAATAAAAGAAAAATAATATATGCTTTCAACACGGCTGCCGAGAACAAAGCGTAATTAAATTAAACCAGTAAAGAAGAAGAGAAAGAGAGAGAGAGAGATAAGATTAAATGGTGATAGAATTAAATATAAATTAGAAAAGCAAATGTCAAAATCACCCAGACAAGATAACGTTAAAAGTCGCGAATAATATAGGGAAAAGAAAGAGGTCAACTAAAATGTACAGGGTATAACTTAAGAAAATATATTTTATATATATATATATATATATTTATATATATATAAAATATATTTAAATATACATTTAAATATATTTTATATATATATTAAAATACACATATACATATACATACATAAATACATATACACATACATATATATACATACACACACTTAGATACATACATATATATATTCATACACACATATACATATATGCATACACATACATGCACATATACAAACATACACGTACGTATATATAAATGCATATATACATATATAAATACATACACATACATACACATATATATATACAAACATACATATATGCATCCATACATACATATACACATACACACATATACACATACACATATATGTATAAATATGATGATTGCAACATCTTGTCAGACGAGTGCTACTCGCCCAGTCACTGAATATCCATGTGCCCGAAGCCAGCTTTTTTATAGTGAGGAAATACTTTGCACTAAGAAAATCCAACTCTCTAAACAACTGCCACATTCAACCAAAAAGAAGAGTCCACATCATTGGAAGCAGTAGTCGCCGCATATTTTATATCAGGTGTTGCCTTTACCACGGCTTACGGGAGCCCTCTCCACCCATCAGGCCATTTGATCCATGACTGGGACTTAGGTTACTGGGCACCAGAGCATACTCCACGCGCCGGTGAGTCATATATGCCGCAGCTGACAGGGACTAAGCTCCGCTGGAGATTTCTGTCAGAGGTACCTAACCCTTAGCCTTTGGTTGAAAGAACCTGGGGTCACAATGCAGTGAAGGTCCAGTTATACGGCGCAGGACACTCGCCGTTCATCAGGGCATGGCAGTGGTCATGACGTGCACGTGGGGTGATTTGTCTGGGAGAAGTACAGTATGACGCTAAGACATCTGCGTGCTTTTAACACTCGTCCACACCAGACCATGACCACCATGAGATACATATACATACATTAATGCATACAGACACACATAAATACATATACATATTAAACACATATATAATCATATAAACATACATACGCATATACATACACATACATATGATGATTGAAACGTCTTGTCAGACGAGTGCCAGACGAGTGCCACTTAAAGTCCATGAGCCCAAAAATGACTTCCATCGCCACAGGACCATTTTTATAGACAAACGCCTGAGGGGTTTACTATACACAGATAATGTTACAGAGTCTTAGCTTTGTACGACAGCTAAATCTCTTTCTCGGTTCAAAATGTTGACACCCAGCAACAAGCAAGAGCAAGATAGCCAGAAACAAGTATAACTGCAGATCAGCGTAATGCGGGTACTGGTCTCCCGCTTTCTAGTTTTTTAAATCAGAGATTTGCTTCTCCTAGAAAGGTTGCCTTCACCACGGCTTACGGGAACCCTCTCCACCCAAGCACACACATACATACACACAAATACACGGTGCTAGTTAGCCGTTGGCCCCGAAAAGGGGTTCATTCGCCCTTTGAAAGGTTTCGTTTTTAATCCTTCAGGGAGACTAGCCGCCCTCCTCACCAAACAAGTCTGGTGGAGGAACCAGTTTAGTCGCCGGTGACCCGACTATGAGGCAGGTAGTACTGGGTTACATGGTACCAGTAGCATATGACGGCCTGACATAACACATATACATACATATATACATACATACACATGCATATTTATAGACATACATGAACATACATATACACGCAAACATATACATATATACATATACGCATATATACATGCATATACATATGTGTGCATACATATATACATATACATACACAAATACACTTTTACATATGAATATATATATATATATATATATATATATACACACACATACATATAAATATAGATATATATATACACACGTACATACATACATGCATACATACATATATGTCTATAATATTTGGTTGGTTGTTTCTGTTTTACGGTATATCAACCCTTTTCGGGTTATTTAATGCCGAATCCAAAGATTTTGAAGAACAATTTTTTAATAGAATATATTTGTTGTTTTTACGTCGGTTTCTATTTAACCCATAGTTGGGACCCTAACAGGTACTACTACTCCGGGTCAGATTGGACCTGGGAGCAATGGTAATTAAAGAGAAGCTCCACACTCCCCAAAGCCCACAAACTGGGGCCTCACCACTGGATATAGTTTAAGGTCATATCTATAATAATGCTAGATCAGTTATTACATGCTTTCAGCCTGTATGCATATATATATATATATATATATATATATATATTTATATATATTTATATATATATATATACGTACGTACATACATACATGTATATAGTAATGTATACATATATATGTATATACAGATGAAAATTAAACTTTTTTTTAATGTTCATGGAGGACTGTATTCAACTATAAAGTTTACTTGCATAAATGATAATATAAAGCTGAATGTATGCGTGTGTGTGTGTGTGTGTGTGTGTGTGTGTGTGTGTGTGTGTGTGTGTCTGGTCACGAATAGGCCCCTATATGGTTGACTATTTAAAAAAAAAAACTGATAACATATAATGATAGAAGATGTATCGAGACACAGGAATGAGTATATTTGATCTGGCAGAACGGTGGTTCATTAAGATTGTGGGGTTTACATATATATATATATATATATATATATATATATATATATATATATATATATATATATATATATATATAAGCGAGATAATCAAAGGTCAAGTGAAATATCCTGATAGATTATTTTCCTATAATTATTATTCACCAAAAAAATAACTTTTTCAATATATGTGCTGAAAAGCAAAATACATGTTTATTCACAGCTGCACATTTAGCTAACCACATTTCATTTTCTCTGATGGTATAATTATTGAAAATCCATGGATTAAGGAAATTGACAGAAACCCTCCTATATATTCCTTATGTCAAACAATAAATTCTGATTCGAATATATGTGTTTATATTTTGATTTTCAGAATTTATATTTAACCACTAAACTTATATATATATATATATATATATATATATATATATATATATATATATATATATATATATATACTAGCAAAAGTACCCGTCGTTGACTGGGTTCAAAAACAGCCTACAGAAAATGGACTCTGATTTTTGAAAGTATGATAGGTTATGAAAAGGAAGGGTTGTAAAGAGATAGCTTCGAATTTGGGGGTATCAAAACCAAAGTAAAATATGATGAAAGTAAAAATAAAATCGATAAACCCCATAATCTATCATACCATACCTGTTCACACTGAAACACTTATCACAATGAGCCCATCTATGATATTACTTCGAAATATGTCGGTCGAGCTATAATACTCTGTTTAATGAAGTACTTATTTTGTATGAAAAACTATTTCCTGAATGGCCGATTCTAACCAAATATTTTCAATTCTCTAAGCCTTCATTTTCCTTCATTTGACCAAGTATATATTACCTACAACATTTGCTCTTCAAATACACAAATAAACATGCAATCCAGCACATGTTTACAATATCTTTATAGTATATATCTTTATTTCCATTTATATATATATATATATATATATATATATATATATATATATATATATATATATATATTATATCTATATCTGCTTGTTATATCTTTATTTTAATATCCATAAAGCACCATAAAAGTGGTGTAAATATTTTTGTATCTGTGTTGAACGATTTAATATTACTAGTCCTGGGACGGGTATTTTTTCTCCTAACTCTCTATAACTTGAAATGGATGATGTAATTCAAAAGCAAGACATAGACATAGCAACACAATTTTGAATGGTTCAAAAAAGTCTATACGTCAAAAAAGTCTATACGTGTGTATGGTGCGTGTCCTGATTCGTGTGAAACCACAAGTAGCAAATATCGCGTGTGTCTAAACGACCGGCGTTGAAATTCGCGCTGCTTGATCCATTTAATCTCGCCACGCCGCCAGCAACACGCATCTTCTGGCATGCGTTTGAAATGTCCGCCTCAAGCCTCCCCTACTGCGCAGGACCGACAATACGCGCCGCGATGCGCGTGCGCATCTTGTCACGTCGGCTCGGTCGGTCATTGTTCTTCGACTTGTTGGCGACGAAGCGTCGAACCGATGCCTTTCATCGTCGATATGCCAAAGACGGACTCCGACAGATGATACAATAGCAATACCAGCACCAAGCACAACACTGATAAGTAAAGCAGAAAAATAAAATAAGCAGAGGATAAAAGAAAGTGATGACAAGTCTATTGTCGTCCATGCTACTCAGAATTGCATTGAACAATTTAACTTTTCGTTAAACAATCACTATTATGATTATGTTGTGTCGCTCTCTGTCAGGAAAGGATCCACAACAACTCGGCAGAATTGCATCATACTGGCTACCACTTTGTGTAAATATATAATTTTACGAAAAGTAATAGACAGCTCATAGTAGTAGTGGTAAATAGGTCACTACACAATTTCAACGACACCTCATTTATAAAATTCTGATCAATAGTAGCTGAAATTTGAAACTTAAAAAATTGCCAAAAAAGGTAGTATTGTATATATATATATATATATATATATATATATATATATATATATATATATATATATATAGAGAGAGAGAGAGAGATAGATAGATAGATAGATAGATAGATATGTGTGTGTTGGTGAATGTATATTGATAACCAAAAACAATATTGAAATGCTCATATTTTTGTTGTCATGGGACGAAACTAAATGAAAATTTGCAGGCTTTTTTAAAAATTATAAATACTTTTTTCTAGTTTAAATTTATGATAATTGATAAAAAACAACCTCTATTTCCAAACAAATAAAATATATCCAATGTGCCTACGTTTGTATATCTAGTATCCTCCAGGCCAGCTTCACTTTTGATGCTTCAGTTGTTTCCGCTGAGCTCTTGCTAGGCCACTGATAAATGTGTGTGTACGAGTGTGTGTTTGTTTGTGTGGGTGTATATATAAATATTTGTTTTTCCACTCCCGATATATATATATATATATATATATATATATATATATACGCATCCACATAAAGTACTGTTTCGCTGTTTCACAGCTCATCATTGCGGATAGACACGCAACTACCTCAAGCCAGGATTGAAACCCGACCGCCTGTATGGCACTCAAACCCCTAACCATTGCGCTAATCGACGTCTGCAGTGCGAGTCGAGAATTAACGATGTTTTTACATCGTCCGAAATATCTAAGCTTGGTTTTCTTACACTAGGTGCATTATGCTAATTCGTGTATCAGTTCTCAATATACTCAACTCAAGATGAGGAGCATTATATATATATATATATATACATATACATATGTATACATATATACATACGCATATATATATAAATACATACATACATATATATATATATATATATGTATATATATATATATATATATATATATATATTAATTTTGTGAAAATTCAAAGGCGACATTATAATTCTACTACAGGGATTTTTTTTGTATTCCAAATAATTAAACTATTTAATCTCTAAGAATTGAAAAAAAAATATTTTCTTCATTAAAATATTACCTGGTCACCTTAACGGATTTTTGGAATATGACATTTTCGTTCGATTCCGAGTACGTATATCATAAAGATTTTTTCTGTATAAAGTAGCGTCCAGAACTAAGGGACAACATTTTAAAACCTAATATTTGTTAGAAATAACAACTGTGAAAAGCTGAAATTTTTACAACTGGTAGTCGTTATCATCCATAATAACATACTAAAATTCATTCAAATGTTAGTATGTTAATCAAATTCAGATTCAAATTTTAGTATGTAATTATGGATGATAAATACTACCAGTTGTAAAAATTTCAGCTTTTCACAGTTGTTATTTCTAACAAATATTAGGTTTTTAAATTTTGTCCCTTAGTTTTGGACGCTACTGTATTTGTTGTTTTAATCAAGTCTGAGAATAGATGGATGAGTGTCTCGAGATCTCGTTCAAGCCTGCTTGCTTTACGACTTCACAGTGGGGTTACCATCAGCTGCATCAAATTGCCGTATTTGTCAAATGTTAAGAGATGCTGTTGATGAACGTACTTGAAGGCATTAGTTTGAATTTTTAAAGTCGGGAGATTTGAATCTGTGTGATTAGTCTTGCAGTGGACAACCACAGCTATCTAATGACTGGGTACTGAAAAGGCCATTGAAGGCGACATCAGTGGTTAACTTGCAAGACAGTTCAACGTTTCTTATGATGCATACTTCTCCTGCACCACCCACGCAAGACGTACAAACTGAGCAAACTGTTAGATGGCCCATAAGGAACGACGAATGGTGGCCTTCGTATAGTTGCTTTATCCGCACCTAATCGCATACTTGCTCAATCGAGTGATTACCAGTAATAAAAAGTGGGTTCTGTACGGAACTCCAAAATGGTCCAGACGTTGGTTGTCTCCTCATGGTTCTTTTCTTCACATCGCAATGCTGCCTAAGCACTTACGCAGTATTATGCTTCGTTTCCGATGGACACGTGGCTAAGTAGATAATAATGAGCTGCCACAAACGGGCCTAACGGTCAGGGAATACCTATAAGTGCAGCAATTGAAACGAGTACATAAAGCATTGCGCCAGAAGACGCCAACACTTACGAATCGCGAAAGTGTGTTTTTCATCTATAACAACGCCAGAATGTATGTCGCGTGAATGATGAGGGATACCATACAGCAACCTAGATGAAAGATTTTGTGCTATTGAAATTATTCACTTGATCTTTCCCCATCTGATTACCGCGTCGTCTTATCTATTGATAATCATCTTCATAGTGAAATGTTTCATCAATGAAGCAGGCTTTCGCCAAACCATCACGGATTCTAGTCAAAATCACTATCCAAAATTCCCTCCACTCTCTATCGGTGCCTAAACCTAAACGTGGATACCATGAAGAAAGCTGCTTTCCTAGAACTGCCCTTTTATGGAACTTTCTTCCACTGGTCTGTTTTCCAGCTGATTACAACATGGTCGTCTTCAAGGACAACATAAATAAGTTCTTATTGAACCGTCATTTTAAATAATCGAATCATTCTAATTTTCACGACTAATGATTGCTATCCTAATGATTACTGTACACACAATAACCCTTATCCTCAAGTAGCCTACGGGCCTTGATCTATGATGACATCTTTGAAAAAAAAACACCCTCGAGTTCTACACCAAGGGACTTAAACAGCTGGAGACATATTGATAGAACGTGATGGACGCTTATTCGAAAACTTATTTATTTAGAAAACTAAATATAAGTTGCACATGCAGTGGAGCGCTTTCTATATTTTCTTTTAAAATTGAACTGAAATATTTTGATTACTTTGCTCCTCTCTTTATCAAAGACCATATTCAATGCGAAGTAAAGGTATGGTGTGAAGTATGGACCATATCTACATCGTAATCTGGAGTGGAAGCTTGTGCAGAGAAATGATTGTTCTCTTTGCATCTCCTCATATTTGCACAGTCAAGGGAACATGGAGCAGAAAGGGAGTTCCGATGCCTCCGTTCAGTCTCGAAAGACGAAGGATAACTTCCGTAGGGGCAGCTGTGCGTGTAGTTCTGTGGCAAGAGTTGCGCAATATCCAACCATACCTCTCCTGAATCGGCACTGCTTAAGTCCAGTGGCAAGGAGAAGTTCAGGACGACTAGAAACAATGCCGAGATAAGCGGGAAGCACATACAACCACTAGAAGTCATAAATGGTCACCCATCTGCTACTGGCCAGACTCATCGTAGCAGTTCAAAGAAGCAGAAAACCTATCGAAAGGTATTTTGCTGATTGGCAAATTATAATGTTTGAAGAATAATACGCACACAGATATTTTATTTTTTAATTATTTTTGTTCTTGTTTTATTATGGGTTTATTAAATTGGCGAATACTATCTTTTTTCTATACTGTTCAACAAGTACTTCTCTGACTGAGAGAAAATATTCTTTTGAATATATATAACCGCTCATAAGAGACAAACAAATACCAGTAAAACTGCAAAAGTCTTAATAAAACAATATATAAAAATAATAGTTACTTATGATAGACGAGGGGAATGTCATGTAAAAAGCATTAAACACTTACTTTAAAGACAATAATCAGAGCAAAACACCTTGCAAATAGACCACACCAAGAAAGGATCTGCAGCCCATATCTTGGTTTTGGAAAGCAAAGCTAATATTATGGATCCATTTAAATTTAAAATCAGATAAGATTTCAATAAACATTGAACGGGCGTATTTACAAACTATGTACTAGATGCTTGTTTACCTGGCATTTTTGCTGGGAGTAAAGTGTAGTATCTGTTCTGGCAGATGCTTCACTTTGTGACCATGAAGCAAATAAGTACCTACTTGTTAGATAAACATCTTTACATATTCACATCTATAAATTGCTAGAATTATTGAATAGTTAAATATGATACTATTGTTAGGTAGCCTAGTTTGGTTTAGCTTTTCTTGTAGTTAATAATGTAATTAATGTATCCGCCTATATAATTTACTAGCATTTTAGGCCGGCGTTTCCCTGGTGTTTGGAGGTGTATGTTGAGCAAAAACAAACCCAAAAAACAAAACAAGTAAACAAAAACAAACGCGGTCAATTTTGTTAACTTTGACCCCTATTATGACCCATTACCATTTATTGTTTTGGACTCAAATTAGGTTATTAAGTTAGATCCATGTCCACGTAACCTATATCTAAAAGTTCAAGTGTTTAGCCCCAAAATTCTGAGAGGAGTTTGGTAGAGTTCTCAAAGGTCAAATCGTAAAACTTTGACCCCCTTAACAGCCAAATTTCTGTCCGAAAGCCAAGTACAAAGATTTTTCCAAATCTGAGTACCCTGTATATCAGATTTTGAGTCTGTAGACTAAAAATTGACAGAGTTATTGCGTAGTGAAATGTACACAGACACACAAACAGACATACACACATACACATTCACTTTTATAGATATACTAGCATGGGTGTCCGGCGTTGCCCGGGTGTTTGGAGGGGTATGTTGAGCAAAAAAAATTATAAAACATTAATTATTTTAACTTTGACCCCTATTATGACCCCTTAATAGTTTTTGTTTTGATCTCAAATCAAGTTATTAAGTTAGATTCATGTCTAACGAACCTATATCTAAAATGTCAAGTGTTTAGACCCACAATTGTCGGAGGAGTTTGGTAGAGTTCTCAAAGGTCAAATCGTTAAACTTTGACCCCTTAACAGCCAAATTTCTGGCCGAACCCCGATCACATCGATTTTTACAAATCTGAGTACCCTGTATATCAAATTTTGAGTCTGTAGACTAAAAATTGACAGAGTTATTGCGTAGGGAAATGTACACAGACAAACAAACAGACACACACAGAGACACGGTCACTTTTATAGATATACTAGCATGGATGCCCGGCGTTGCTCGGGTATTTGAAGGTGTATATTGAGCAAAAAAAAAGCGGTCAATTTTTTTAAACTTTGACCCCTATTATGACCCCTTAAAATTTATTGTTCTGGGCTCAGCTTAAGTTATTAAGTTAGATTCATTTCCAACGAACCTATATTTAAAATTTCAAGTGTGTAGACCCAAAATTGTTGGAAGAGTTTGGTAGAGTTCTCAAAGGTCAAATCGTTGAACTTTGATCCCTTAATCGCCAAATTTCTGGCCAGAAACCGATCACATCGATTTTTCCAAATCTCAGTACCCTGTATATCAAATTTCGAGTCTGCAGACTAAAAATTGACAGGGTTATTGCGCAGGGAAGTGTACACAGACACACACACACACACACACACACACACACACACACAGGCACTTTCACTTTATAGATATATAGATAGAAGATTGATTACAGATAGTGAAAATTCTAACGAAATTGGACCTTGAATTGAAGCAGATAATAGTATGCATTTCTTGAATTTAGTAATTTTAGATATAGTGAATCTTTATTCATCGAATGAAGGATCGATTATTCATCTATGCCAATTTTAAAAGGTCGGAACTTTTCGAGGACTCGGATAAAACGATTCTTATAATTGTTATTGTTAGTTTTTATTATATTTTAATTTTCCATTGCTGCTATGAATGATAAAATGATAAATATATTTATTGATTTTGTACTAAAAGTAAAACTAAATTCAGTAGATTATACACCCCACACACATAAGTGTTTTTTTTTTCTTGAAAAGATATACCTGTATTACATAGTGTTTTTTGTTAATTCAGGGGTCCCCAAAGTTTACAAACGGGAAAGCCATATTGCTTATTTTTTGAAGCTTCATGAGCCAAAATTAAAAACAATGTCTTGGACGTGTTTTATAACGTTTGATGAATTCGCTTTGCTTTTTAGTTACAGTTCTTCTTTGGAACCTAATTTTTAAAAAATCATTTTCCGAACAAAAAGAAAAACTATTTTAACACATTTCAATTCAAAAATTTTTTCCTAGCATATTTTTATGTTTCTATAGAGCTCCGTGGTCCGGAGTAAAGATTTTGGCGAACCGGATCTGGCTTGTTGGTCATAGATTGGAAATCACTGCGTTAATCCAAATAAAAATAACCTCTGCATATATTTAACAAGAATCGGAATCAGGAAGTTAGAAAACAAAAGGCAGTAATTGTATCAGAATCGGCAAAACTATTGGATTCGTCCCATCACTTATATATCGCTCTCGGTTAATAGTATTACATACCAGCAGTTTCTACCATATATCTATTTCTGTTTCTATATTATTCAATTCAGCAATGCATATTTTATTTTATATCCACAAATATACATATCGCGTTGCATATATTCGCACCCCCTTTCTCTCTATCGACCTATTCTTAGCTCTTTATATCCCGGTCGTACCCATCTACTTACTTATCCCCCCTACATCCTTATATCTTGGCATTCATATCCGCCTTCGCGGTTTCCTATTATGCCCTTCCTGTCAGATAATGGAAAATATTTCCATTATGCATTTGTGCAAATTCAAACTCTTACTTATTTGCATGAAATAACGAATGTCAATAACGATGCTTATGTTGTTGTGGCAATAGTGGTGGCCAGGCAAATACATAATGCATTGTAATGCATTCGAAGGAAAGTGTCTTTACAGCCAAAGCGAATGGACGAGCATCGATGTCAAAATATGCCAAGAAATGGTAACACAGAAACGAGTGAATGTTTAACAAATATGACCTTCTTAAAGCCATTGGTGATTCACAGGTAAAAATGAAACCGTAAAGTATTCAATAAACATGCGAATATATATATATATATATATATATATATATATATATATATATATATATATATATATAGTCACCCACACACAGTACTGTTTCGCTGGATCACAGCTCACCAGTATGGTTAAACAGGAAACTACTACAAGCCAGAATCGAAACCTGACCGCCCAAACGACAGTCAATACTTCTCATCATTTGACTAGTGCTGTGTGAGTAGTGAATTAACGATCTTTTAACATTGTTCAACTGCTTAAGCTCAATTTGTTTACACAATTATCACATCTTAATACGCTAATGACAGTTTGTATATCACTTCACAATATGCTCAACCCAAGATAGGGAGCATTATAGTCATTTACATACAGTACTGTTTCGCTGTATCACAGCTCATCAGTACGGCTAGGTTACAACAAGAACAAGAACAAGAACAATAATAATAATAATAATAATAATAATAAGAATAATAATTTTTGTAATAAAATATTTCATATCTACATATATAATATTTTATTTGCAGAAATTTCCTTCTGCGGTTTGCAGTAACAGATGCTACGTACAAATTTATTATGTCTACCTTATAAGTCACCGTCTTCTGTAACTTGTGAACCGCATTTAAAACAGATCTATTCATTATAGTAAAGTCCTACTTAACATCTTATAATCAACATCATCACACGCGCAACCATCTATAGCCGAAATTGTTGCTATTTTCCCCTCTAAATAAAAAGTACTCCTATCGCTCTAAGACAACATCGGGAGCTATTCTCCATTATACACAGCTATGAGGTTGCACTCTTATTATCTGGATCATATACTTATATACATAACATAATCTTTCCATTTCCCGATTTAAAAAAATGATCATTTCTTCCTTCTCCTATTCCACAAAATCTCATTTGTAGAAAACTGACTATTCTTTCATTCAGGAACGTAAATCTTCCTACAGAAACGAACGTTCCAGAGATTTACAAACATGGCCATACTCTATACAGGAGGCAATAATTTTAAATGCGGTACCCGAAATAAAAACATATCTGCACAACTTATATTAAATGTTTTGCTTTCATTTTTAAGTGCAAATAGGACAAATAGTAAAATGAATTGCTTCTACTTAATTTCCCCAATTGTATTTTCTTTTAAAGATATATATTGACAAATGTTTGTGCACACTTTAAACAATTATAACTATTATTAAATGTTTTTTTTTATTATTTTTACACGAAAATATTTTACAAAAATGAATTTGTTTTGCCTAAATTTTTTCATTTCTATTTTTTAAGTAGATATATTGTAAAATGTCTGGGAACAATATTTCTTTCAAAAGTATAAAACTTTTCTGTTACCGTTGTCTAACACCTATTAAAAAAAGGTTTACATTGTTTCAAATTGTGAAGTGTCCTATTTATATTGTTTCTAATATAAACAGAACTCTGTATATATTGTTTAAAATAATTATAATTGTTTATTATTTAATGAAAACGCTCTGTTTATATTGTTTCTTTCCTTCTGCTTATCTAAAACTCTAAATTTCTGTAATACCGTTTATATGTTTACATGGTAACGTACAGGTGACTACAGGAATTTAGTTTTTTTTTTATTGATAAAGGCTTCGAGAGTATTTTGCCAACTAAACTACAATCTTGCCAACAAAATTACCATACTGACCATACCCTGAAACATACCTTGCCTGCCAGATTAGTACGCATGGACTGACCGACACTGCAACCACTAAATTTTGTTTTATAGCCCATAGACATATGATGACAGCGATTATCAAAGTTACATTTCGGTAAAATTTTGTGACAACCTCAGCGCCACTCAAAATGGGGTTTCTATTCCGAAATCGGTTCTAAACATAAGGAGGTTGAGGTGTCCATTCCGAAAACCGTTCTTCACATGACGAGGTTGGGGTTGTGAAATTACATCAACAACAACAACTACAACAGTCGTATTTAAATTTTTACTCGCGGCGGGGGCATGCTACCACCAGGCAACTCCGGTTAACAGGCCCTGCTAGTATATAATAACACAATATATAATAATAATAATTTATATATAATATATAATAATATTTTAAATACTTACAGACACTACTGTTTCATCCTTTCAGAGATTCGAACCCAATCACGAAGTAATCTCTGACTCCATAAGCAAGGAACAAACCTCACGGCTGCGAGAAATATCATTGAATTTAACACATTAATTTTTAAATGCCGTAACATCTGCCCATACTGATCAAATGATTATAACATTATGGTCTCCATATGCGACTGACTTTCATTTCAACTATAAAGTGCTCAATAATAGGAACTGTGTTCTTAAAAGGGGCTGGCATTATTATTACTATAATAATTTTCATTACCTACAGACACTAGAGTTTCATTCCTTCGGGAATCATATATATATATATATATATATATATATATATATATATATATATATATGTTGGGGGGTGTATATATAAATACATAAACACGTATATATATATTTATATATATACTAGCAGTATTACCCGACGTTGTTCGGGGGGGGGTGATGTAATGCCATCTTAATGCTTATTGTCTGTACATTCAGTATTTTTTTTTTTGTAATCCTTAAATTATTTTAGTAAAGTTGGTTATATTGACGTCTTACTGATCAATGTAGCTTCCACATCTGATTTGTCCCCTTAGCAGCTATTCTTCCAGCTCAAAACCAAATACTATGGTAAGGTTTTGGGAGCCATGATTTCTTTAACTCTATGCGAAAGAAACCACAGGTTCAATATTGACCATCTATTCGTTTTAAGAATTTATGTCGTTGTAGCTGTATAGTTTTACAATTAGTCAACTATGGCAAAAAATTCCTTACCTTATGTTGCCGGGCATAGTACTTATGCTTGGTTGATGAGGTCTATGTTTTTTAGACCAATGTCTTTGAAACTTCTGAATCACATTTTCACTAATATGTGTGTAGACTGTTTTGCAATTTCTTCAGGATCAGTTGTTTGTTCAATGGACGTTCAAAAAACAGAAAAATAATTTACTGTTGTACTGCTAAAATGTTATTCCATAGCCAATACAATTGTTTAGGGTTGATCAGAATGAATCTAATTATGCAGAGTTGGCAACCAAATAAAGACGAAAGAATTATAAGGACCGCAAATGCTTCTGAATATATTTAAGGGCACTCTAGGTTTTGCCAAATTCATATTTTCACTCTATTTCTCTTTCCATAGAGGTTACTGTGTAAATACATGAAATTGTTTTCATTTTGTTACGAAAAAGAATCCAGGTTAGTGAATTCTTTACTGGGTGCTGGCAAAGCTTTAGAAGGAATAAACACGGTTAATAGAGAGGAGAAATTGAGGTGTAAAATTGTTGAAAAATTATAAAACCTCTTTGTAAACAACATTTTTAGCAAGTGTTTTAGGAGAAAACACAAAGAGTTTGGATTGTGAGCCCACACGTGAGGCAGCTACATAGAGCTGACCGTGAGAAAAACATTGCTCCTGTAAATGAATGCCTGCAACGTCAAAGGTTTGGCCCTGGGATTTGTTGATGGACATCGCGAAGCACAGTTTCACAGGGAACTGTGATCGCTTGAAGTAAATGCCCAGGTCTGGATTTGATGGATATAGGGGTATCCTCGAAATTAGCACTGTCTCTCCTTTTCCACAGCCAGTCAATATTTTGGCCTCGATAATATTAGGTGACAGGGATGTTACCACGAGGCGGGTTCCATTACATTGCTTTGGTGGTATGAGGTTACGAATGAGCATTATAGGAGCTCCAACCTTAAGTCGGAGTATGTGGGGTGGCAGGCCAGGTGGTTCTAGGGAGTTTAGCAACTCCACCGTGTAATCAGCCAGATCAGCAGTATCAGGTGTGCGGTCAATGGATTTATAGACACGTTCCTCTCCCGGGATGAGTTCCAAAAGTCTGTAGTTAATCGCATTGACGGAGGCGTTTTTTGGAGCCAGAATCGCTCTCGTGGCGAGCCAATCAAAGTCCCTGTAGTTTTTCTGAATGTTCTCGAAAACTGCCTGGTATAGGTGGGTTGGCGTTTCAACGATGGTTGATATGTGTTCAACATTTGTGTAATCTTCAGTGTCTGTGGGAGTACGTCCTTCACCAAGTTCCAGAAGTGCATTAGAGAAATTAGCAGCATCTGGGTTGCGGCTAAGGTGGACACGCATATTTGTTGTGAGTTTTAAATGGTGAACTTGATCCCACAGTATCGACGATTTCAGGCATGCTTGAACAGCATCAGCGCGTGTCCCTTTTGGGACAACAGGAAGTGTTTGTCGGAAATCTCCACACAGCAGAACTGTTAATCCACCCATGATGTTGTCACAGTTGCGTAAATCTTGAAGGGTCCTGTTCAATGCTTCCAACGCAACTTTGTGCGCCATCGTGCATTCATCCCATACGATGAGTTTGCATCTGCGTAACAAAACAGCTTTATCCGAATTCTTTTCGATGTTGCATGTTGGGAATTCAGTTTGTGTGTAGTTGATGGGCAATTTTAAAGCTGAATGTGCCGTTCTGCCATCAGGGAGTAAAGTTGCAGCAATTCCAGAGGTTGCAACAGCTATAGCGACAGCTCCACTCCGTCGCACATGGGCAAGTATTAATTTGGTGACAAAGGTTTTTCCTGTGCCACCAGGTGCGTCCAAGAAAAATATTCCTCCACGGTTCTGTTGAACATTTTCATTGATCATATGGTAGACGTTCAGTTGTTCAGGCAACAGTTTAGGCTCATTCTCAGCAATGTACGCATTAAGTTCTGTAGGTGAGTAGCATATTTCACGCAGTAAATTTAGGCTCAAACTATTCCCTTCATGGCAGATTGGGGCAGGTAGGCCATATGATGGTAAAGTGGAACCACCAATTTCCAAAAGGAGGTTTTCGAGGCAAATTAGCCCTTCATTGTAAATCACTTGGGAGTAGTCTTGCTCCACCGATGTATTCTCAAGTTGGGCTCTTCTGGAAACGTCTTCGGTCATGAAGTTACGAAATTTCATCCATAGATGTTTTGTATCGCTCAAGTCACACCATACTATCATAATTGCAAAGAGCGACCGTAGAGCATGGGGAGATTTGAATAGACTTCCTTCTGTCATGGCGGCATCCCACTGAGAATCGTTTTCAAGTAGTCCCAACTGGGAGCATGCATCACGGAAGGTTTCACACAGGACGCCATCGACAGTTTTTATGTCATCAAAACTTATAGGGCCACGGACTTCGTGAAGGAGAAGACGAAGATGGAAGCACTCATGTTGACGTGGTGGCACTGTGTAAACTCGCCCGAGACAGGAATCATATTTAACCCCTGGGAAGCCATCGACAGGGTCTCCACACTTCCTGCGAGTCCACTGTTTGTTATTCCAAGTGTAGTAGGAAGGGATCTGTGGATACAAAAGCGTCTTTGCAAACTCATCATGGCCGCATAGTTTGAAGAAGGCAGTAAGCGTAGTTTCTGGTGGATGCTCCACCACCTGATTAGCAGTGCCGGCAGAAAAGTAAACTCTTTGCCCATTTTCAAGGTGAACAGCGAGTTGTATAACTGCAGGATATCTTTGGTGCAAGGGAAATGAGTAAAAATGCCATACACCTTCACCGCAACACAGGAAACGTCCAATGACATGAGCAGATGGCTCGTCTCGAGAACCGTCGCGCTGAACAGCAAACGCTGCAGCATCGCTTCCCTTGTTGATGTATTTGCAGATATATTTAATGGATTTCACTGAGTGACAGAACTCCACATTGATGTGCGATTGGAAAATTTTCGTCAGCAAGGGACAGTACGGTACTATCCATCGGTTATCAACAGTGCTCCGACCGACTATCATCGTATGGCCGCCATCACCTGGACTCCGTCGCCTGTAAAGTGGGTAACCATCACCTCCTGTTTGTGTAGCATTGACAAATCTCCGTGGGTAGCCGCAAGCGCACACCGATTTCTTTTTACAGCATGATTGAGCTTTCTGGCCAGGACCACAGGGTCCATGAACACTCGTTGCTTTGACAATTTCGTAAAGCTGTGGGTCTAATCCAGGATCGGGAATCTCGGCTGAGATAATTTTGTCAATATCAGTGGATTGAATCCGTTCACACAGCCAGATTAAGATATGGGCATGCGGAAGGCCTCTTTTTTGCCACTCTAC
This sequence comes from Euprymna scolopes, assembly GCF_053919585.1. Classification (NCBI taxonomy): domain Eukaryota; kingdom Metazoa; phylum Mollusca; class Cephalopoda; order Sepiida; family Sepiolidae; genus Euprymna; species Euprymna scolopes. The sequence goes on from NC_136510.1 coordinate 90,461,187, forward strand.
AGTGAATATGTGGCACCTTACTCGGCCGTAGACTTCACCCTTGACTATAAGATCCATGAGTTTGCACAATTTAAGCCGGAAAACACGGGCAATGAGATCAGGTCGGTCGTAGTGTTCTTGACCCAGAAACAGTTCATCTCGTATTTCTTCCCATGATGGATTGCAGGTGAAGGTAATAAACAAATCCGGTCGGCCATAATAGCGGACGTACGTCATTGCGTCTTGTGTGCGGGCATGCATATAACGCGGGCCACCGATGTATGTGGACGGAAGAATTGTCAGTTTTCCAACAGTGTTAGGGTCAGTTTCATTTCTCATGCCATCGTGCAGATGTATGTATGAAGACGACCGAAGCTGTTTTTGGTGAACCCGAATATATAGGAGCCTTTCAGATTCCATTTTTGCTGCCATGTCGACTATGTATTGTTGCAGAAGAGGTCCACTCCGAAGGAGAGTGTTGAAATCGTCGTCGCGAACCATCAGTCTGTATGCGTAATATGCTCTGCATGTAATAGTTTTGGGATTGATGGTCGTTTGTCCCAAGTTTTGTTGACATGGTATGTGAAAATGGTATCCATCGTCACCGTAAGGAAATAGTAGGGGATATTGTAGTGCGTCGTATGATCGATGCATTTCATGTATTCGCTGTAGACGTCCACCCCTAGTATGAATAACTATGTCGCGTTTGTTGTTGTGCTCACCCTGGATGACTGCAGAAACCTCGTTGCAAGTGGGAGCATTGAAGCGACGCTCATGTTCTCCTGTAGGACGTTTGTCTGCGTTAATAACGATGGAAAAATTAGGCAGAGGAACATTCTGTAGTGCATACTTGAAACTTTGAATATATGGGTTCGTTTGGTGGAGCATGTCTTGAAGCTGCAAAACAATACTGAGTTGTCGTCGATCCGAACTGTCGTTTGTCTCGGCTGTAATAGCTAGTCGGTTTTCAGCTTGTTGGACGTAGTCACTTACGAAGTAGAGTTGTAAAAATGATGGTTGTACGGTCTCATCAGGTAAAAGGGACCCTATTAGATGGTAGACTTGGCCTTGCACCTTAAATGCGGGATTCCAGCCGCTTTCACGGACAATGTTTGCACCAAATGATGTCATTTGGAAGTAGCAGTTGAAAAGTCGAATGGATTTCCGAAAATATTTAGATTCATCAGGCATGCCCAAAAGTAGGTCTCGCAGTGGTTGAGGTAAAGTCTGTAGGGATGGTAGTTTAACTTTACCCGAAGAGCAGCATAGGCTTGGAGGTTCTGCCGGCCATTTTTTAGCTTTGCAGAATGAACATATGCAATTCATCGAACCAATGCTAAGATCCTGCCGGGTAGAGAAGTCATAGTTGGCGTCATAGTTCAATGCTTTGCGTAACCAAAACTCCGGTGAAGGGCATATGTTGCCGCGAGAGGCATGAAATCTCCGAGTAACAGCCTGAACTCGTATCCTTCGAGCTTCTGGTGGCTGAGATGACCGAATGGCGGCTCTGGATGTGTTATCTCGGGCAAGTCGTCTGACCCTCGCTTCAGTAGATTCAGCAGCTCGTGCTGAAGCTGTGGAGGCTGCGTTAGCTGCTCTCCGCCGAGCTGTCCTTTCTGTAGATTCGTTGGCCCTTGCAGAAGAGGTACTTGCAGCATTGGCTGCTCTACGGTTGGCCTGAATCTCTGCAGTTTGTGAAGAACGTAGTTGAGCCATGGCTGCAGCATGTCTAGATAAACGATAAGTCCGTTGAGTAAGTGTTTCAGAAGATCTGGTCTGAGACATGCGCTGTGCTTCGCGAGAACGTAATAATTCTACTTCATCGTAGTCTAGGCTTGCTCTGATGTTCCTAACAGTAGTCGCTGCTTTCGTGCGCCTTCCGAGCTGATTTTTTTTGGGTGGCATTGTTGCGAAATTACTCTGCGGGTGTGTGTGGAATTGAAATGGAATGCTGCCGAAACAATTGTTGAAAGAGTCAATATTTAGGTAGTGTGTATGGTATAAAATAAAATAAAAATAAAGGCAATCAGTATGTGTAATTTCCCCAATACATCAATGTAGAAATATTGGGATTAAAATGTACAGTTGGAAAAACCTCTATATTTATATAAATAAAACAAAGTAAGATATACGTGAAATAAATGAATTTGAAGGTACAATAAATATGTATAAATATGTATAAATGTATGGTGTAAAATCAAATGAAAAAAATGGATGTCCAGGAAAAAGGCAATCAGTATTTGTAAAGTCCCCGTTACATCAACGTAGAAATATTGGGATTAAAATGTAAAGTTTTGAAAACCTCTACATTAGGTGTCAAAAATTGAAGATATAATAAATATGTATAAAAGTATGAGAAGATTAAATGCGAAAAGTAATAATATTGAGAAATGCTTTCTAAATGCATAAGTAATGTAAATGTAAAAATAAACAATGTTGTATTATTGTTGTTATGAATTTTTTGTTTGTTTGAATTAGAAAAAAATGTAAGTTACCGTCTGCTCGAATTTGTTAAATGTAAATGTGTGCGTCGGCAGCGAGTAGCAGTATTAGTAGGCTCAGTTCTAGTAGCAACTATTCCATAACGTAGAAGGGTTAAGTAGCCGTGCCTGTGCGCCGGCAGCGAGTAGCAGTATTAGTAGGAGCAGTTGTAGTAGTAGCCGTGCGAGCGTGTGTGCGGGCGTCGGCAGCGAGTATCAGTAATAGTAGCATCAGTAGCAGTAGCGTTGGTCGCCGTTGCTCGCCGTTGCTAGGCAACGAAAAGTTACCGTCTGCTCGAATTTGTTAAATGTAAATGTGTGCGTCGGCAGCGAGTAGCAGTATTAGTAGGCTCAGTTCTAGTAGCAACAATTCCATAACGTAGAAGGGTTAAGTAGCCGTGCCTGTGCGCCGGCAGCGAGTAGCAGTATTAGTAGGAGCAGTTGTAGTAGTAGCCGTGCGAGCGTGTGTGCGGGCGTCGGCAGCGAGTATCAGTAATAGTTGCATCAGTAGCAGTAGCGTTGGTCGCCGTTGCTCGCCGTTGCTAGGCAACGAATTGGAGAAATGGCCGATCAAATCGGAAATAGCAAATAAATAAAAGCATTGTTAATAGTAGTTGATGGTGATTTAGGAAAGCTTTCCGATGCAATAGGTACCCGTAAACACACCCAGACACACTGAGAACCTATGTGTAAAATTTCATAAACGGACGTGCAAGGGTTTTTAAATCCATAACGAACGAACACATACACACACAGGCAAAGTCACATTTATATAATTGTAGAGATATATATATATTGTTACATATTCGATAAAAGGTGAGGATTTAAGTCACAACTAAACATAGGGGCATGATAAGAAATTTCCGAGAAGAATGAAAATTGTTCATCTTTATAACGTTGCCCAAAAGGGAGGGGTACAAGGAAATTTACGGGATAGCAAAAATCCAAGTATTTTCTCTTTATCGCATATGTGACACAGTAAAAAAAATAAAAAAATAAAACACGTGGATGGAAACGCAAGGATGAACACAAAAAAAAATAAATGCGAGAAAATAACGAAATAACAAACACTTTTCCAACAAAAAAAAGAAGAGTTTAGCGAAAGAAAAAGAAATGTATTCAAAGTTATGGAATCTGAAGTATATCTACTCGTATTGAAATGAGCGAAAGTCCTTTATAGGGTAATCTTTGCACTTACAGGTTTCTTTTGTTTTTCCTTTTTTTCTTTTGGTTTCTTTTGCTGGTGTGTTTCACAACTCGACGACGACGCAGTTAATCCAAGATATTTCCTTCGGTGTGGAAAGAGTCCACATAGCAATCTCACGTATTTTCTTTTCTTGCTCGCGACGGATAAGATATCATATCTGGTTTGAAAATATAGAGTTTTTTACCAATTGTCATAAATTTTTAATCATATAATGCTATTATAATCTTCAAAAAGCCTGCAAATTATTATGTAGTTTTCTTTCATAGAACCAAAGATATGAGCGTTGCATATTCAATTTGGCCACGAGTATAGATATATCCATATGCAGATATACCACCTTTTTGAGCAATTTTATAAGTTCGAAATCTCGGCGACTATTGATCAGCATTTAACAAATGACGGTTTGTTGAAATACTCATGATCGAAATTGTGTTGTGGGCTATGTGCCATTAGCCCTTACGGTCGCATATTATTATTTCAAAAATTTGAGGGATCACTTTTCTATATTAATTTAATGTAAAATGGTCACCCACTTTGTGAATACCTTTTATAGAGGGATCTGTCCTGTTCTTTTAGGGGTGGTGTTTATAGTTGCCTGGTAGACCAACACAAAATTTACCTAAAAGAAATTGTTTTTCATAGGTTTTAGGGTGTGCTGTAAAAAAATATCGCATTTAAATTTCCGCAAATAAGGTTTTTTTCCGGGTATGCACGGTCAACAATAGCCACCATATATTAACATAAAGAATTTCATTGCTTAATATGCGAAAAAATACTTATCGGAAAATTAAAATGCGATATTCGTTTTCTAGCACATCCGAAACCCATAGAAAACACGTTTTTTAAAGTAGATGTTGTGTTGGTCTACCAGACCACAATTACAAAATAAACATTAACCTTATAAAAAAAAAAATAATGACGTATCCATGTCAAAAAAGGGTGGCTATAAATTGGATGTTTATTTTCCGTAAAATTAATATAGAAAAAAAAAACAATAATTACTTCATATCTTGGAAACTCCTCTTATCCTGGAATTTTAAATGTTATTTTCGTTTTCACCACCTTTATTCCCGGCGTCCACCATTCAGCAAAAAGCCTTCGCACTCCCTCCTTTGTTCATTTTTACAACGTGATCTTATGGCCGTCTTCGAAATTTCTGGTGGTTTGATATTTTTTCCATCCACCTTTTCAAGCCCCTTCATGCTCTTGAGGTATCTATTCTGGCGACCATCGAGATCTCCAATCATCTGGTGGCTGTTCGCTTTGCAGTCTCCCCCTCCCTCTGTTTCTTCTACGGCATTTAGCGCTGGAGCTTCTTCCGGCTCCTCTATTGTGGAGGTGGGAGAGTTGAATAGGGGAGAGGTGGGTTGTTCTTCCGATTGTACTGCGGTTTGTACTAAAAATTCTTTGTCTTTGCTCTCTGTATTCGTATTCGTATTCTTCTTCTTCTTCTCCTTCTTCTTCTTCTTCTTCTTCTTCTTCTTCTTCTCCTCCTTCTCTTTTGGTCTTGTTACCGGGGTCTCATATTTCACCTCGGTCACTGAGGAGAGCGTCTTATGCTTTCTTCTGGTTGCAACTAGCATATTTATGGTTGCTGATTGAGGTGGGGGGGGGCTTCTCCTGTTTTTACTCTTTTTTGGTGGCGACCTTACTCCACTTGGCCCCTTCCTATTTCCTTTTCTACTTTGCCCTCTCATGCGGTCCTTGCCCTATTAGGCTTTTTCTGAACATGCCTTAGAGATGTGCCAGGATTTCTAGCAATGCCCACAACGCGGCCTCCTTCCTTCTACTATTATGGCCATTGATCATCCCTCGTAATTAAACTGTGTCAGGATGTTGTTAAAGCCTTTTCTGCCAACTCTTATTTGTTAGTAAACACGTCATTAGTATACATTACTGATTTTGATCGTTATTGAATGTTATTTGTGCAACGTTTCGGTCAGTTTGACATTCGACCGTCGTCCGGCATATGAGATGATGTGTTGGAAAAGAGAAGAGGATAGTAATTGGCTCCTTAGATATTTTCCCATTCTTGGAGTTGGCCTTTGTTTAATGGCTGAAGTTTCGTATGTGTGGAAAACTTGTTGACAAAGAGGAGGCAGATCTAATAAAGATCGCCAGGGAATAATTTCTCTTCTATGGTCGAAATTTTAAAAGCGTATACTTTTTGTTTTTCTTCCTATTAGATTTTTCCTAATTATTAATTCCAAATCTTTGTCTACTTGGTAATGTGTATTTTTTGGCAAATATGCTGCTTTTTTTGAGTCGCCTAACTCTCCATCTTGCATCCAAATCAATTATTTCCACCTCGTTCCACAAAGGGAAGTATGTTCCGTTTTCTTTTCATATGTGATCAGCTAGACTCGGCTTTTCCATTTCAATAGAAATAACAATGGAGATGAGAATAATTCGACCAAAACAAGAAATATTAACAATAAGTCTTCATCTAAAAATATTAGAACTGTAAGATCATTAGTAGTTGTTCAGTTGTTACATTTTTATGTCTTTTCATATCAATGTAGTTCTTCCTATATGGATTCAATGTGTTGCATCTGTTTTGTGTATAAATCCTATAAACTTTAGCGTTAATCTTTTATGTGGGGCCGTGAATTTTCAACAGCATTATGCATGTATTTTATCATGAGCTGCAGCTTTCTACACATGCCCTTTTGCTTAGGCTTGTCCAAACCGTTTCTTCATTAATTCCTACCTCTGTCCTTTCTTCAGTTTAGCTAAGCTTTTTATTTCAGAATTTTCAGCCATTTTGATTTTTCTGTTCTGATTCCAGAAAGGTTTCGTGTCTGTCGGATGCGATTGTTCTATTCTTGTTCTTTCCCGGTTTACATTTTGATTGAATTGCCACTCATTGCTTTTAAAAGTTCTGTTGTGTTTGTGATGTTCCGATTTGTAACCGTATCGTCTCATCCCCCCTTCTTGCGCAGATAGTTTTGTTTTAGCTTTTCAGGTTTCTATTTAGTCTTTCATTCTGAGTTAGATTTCCTCTTTTCCATTGATTCTTGTTCGCTTTCATTCTATTGATTTTTTAGCCTCTTTTCTGAATTTTTTTATGATTTACACTTGCAGTCTGATTTATCAATTTATTATGAGTTCTCACATAGGTCATCATTAGCAGTGATGGATCAGAAAGAAGAAATATTCGATATTCCCTGTAGTCTGATTGACAAAAAGTCTCTCACAATTTCTAGTAATTTCCACGTTGATGACTTGCTAGTAACAGTATTGATCTTTTCCTAAGATTTGGGTGACAAAATGACTCCCACGAATCTTATTATTCTTCACATTCTACCAGTCGAGGTCTGGTTATCTTTCCTTGGTTTTGTCATAACCTTTTAGTTTTCACAACTATTATTATTATTATTATTATTATTATTATTATTGTTATTGTTGTCGTTGTTTCTGTTGTTGTTGCTGTTGTTATTATTATTATTGTTCTGTTGTTGTTGTTGTTATTATTATTATTATTAAGATTATTATTATTATTTTATTGTTGTTGTCGTTGTTGTTGTCATTGTTATTATTATTATTATTATTGTTATGTTGTTATTATTATTATTATTATTATTATTATTATGGTTGTTGTTGTTGTTATTATTATTATTGTTGTTATTATTGTTGTTGTTGTAGTTGTAATTATTATTATTGTTATTATTATTATTATTATTGTTATTATTATTATTATTATTATTATTATTATTATTATTATTATTATTATTATTATTACGCACTAGGGGTTTTTACATCGATCATCATGCTGTTCACTGGAGTCTGAGTTACAGAAATTTATTCCAGGTGTTCAGTACTGTCCACCTCTTTCGATAAATTTTGATAGTGAATTTGCGTTAATAAACATTCGTTTACCATTGATTTCTTGTGGATAGCGACCATTGGGCTTCACTGAAATTTAGGTGGAGATATGCGTTTCCCCAAGGTTCCAATTGTGGAATCTGATTAGTGCTCCCAGTCCTCTATCTTTACATACTCCTTGAACCTTCCCTACTATTTAGTATGAGGCCTGTTAGGGCGAACTTCCATTTGTTATTTACGAATGAACCGATCCATATAAATAAATACCAGAAGACCGGATATCAACTCCCGCTACAGCAAAGGTAGTCAACGGTCGAAAAATTTATTCGAAAGTCAATTGTTAATCAATATAATAAGATTGTAAAAAAAAAACTAAAAAGTTAAAATTCTATGTACTGAGAATACAACGGACTAGATAGATGAATTTATCTTATGAAAGCAGACAATCAGAAATTTTTGCAACAAAATGAAAAATATGACGCTCAGTCTTGAAGGAAAAAAATTAAGAAAATTTCTCTGTTCTAGACCACTAAAGGCAAAACACAAGGGGAAAAGAAACCGATACTGTTGTAGACCGAACAAAATTCGCCACCCTACAGAACATAGCACCTAATCACAAACCAAGGAACCAAAATCAGGCAAGATAGTCTATCGCTCACACCTTTGCAAACCGACCCAGTGGTAAGTGAATATGCGATTGTGGGCGATTTTTCACAAGATACAATATTTTCAGTTATACCGCAACAGGGATCGGTCGCAAATCTATTTTTACCAGTATCGGTTAATTATTTACCGACAGTCAACTTCACTGAAGTATATTACGTGTGGCAGGTTCGTAGTATGCAAACGGTCATTCTACAATATGAAAGAAGTGCCGGAACCTTTTGTCTGACGTCGCGTAAAAATAGACAGTTCCTCGGATTACGAGCACTAGTGGAAATCCCCTGATATTTTATGATGAATTATTACCAACAGGGGCCCTAAGCGGGTTGTTTGCCACTTAATTCATCGTGACTGAGTCTACGCACGCAAGGCATGAATTGCTGTATCACATTCTCGCATTTAATATGTGTGAAAATGCCAATAAAAAAATAATAATAAAAAAAGAAAAAATGAAAAAAGAAAAAAAAAAGAAAAGATAAACACCTGTTTCGCCCTTAACAATTAACCCTCCAAAAAGAAAAGACTATTAAAAACAAAAGTAATACTGTTACACCGTTCGGAGTACTTAGCCTGGGAGATCTGTATTGTGGCGGACTAATTAAGTTATCTAACTAATCTATACCCAAATGAACACCGGAAGACAAAGTCTTTAGGCGGGACTTGGTATCCGGCTGGACGAACACACCTCACTGTTGTATGATCTTGTCAATAAATTTTGTTACTCTATTCCCGTGATCCGTTTTGCTTGAGGCCCCTTAAACACGGGTCGTAACAGTTATCTAACTTATGTTTATACATCTAAAACTGTTGTCAGGAACGTCGTTACATTAGAAAGAGCGATCTCTCAGACACATAACATTGAACATAGAGAACAAATCATCAATTATTAAAGTCGTGAGCAGAAACAAATGGGCCACACAAATTTTATACCTTTTATTGCACTAAAAGCTATATTAAACAAAGAACAATTGAACAAGGAAACTTAAACAAGACTAATAACACAGAACAAGACAGTTACTTTAATAAATGCTTAGAATGGAATCGCACCCCTTTTGATTTCTTTAAAAGATGAATCCTTTTAGACATGTTCTCAACCAAAGTGGAACACTGTGAAGAGGAGATGCTATTCCATTCGCTTTGCACAGCTTCTCATAGTTTGCCATTTTTCGAAAAAAGTTCTTCCAGCCAATGCACGAGATTTTATGAACCAAATATTCTCGATTAGGTTAAAATCGGAGCTTTGACCTGGCCAAAATATCACATCAATTGTATTATCAGAAAACCATTTTTCGTGACTTTAGCAGTGTGTGCAGGGGAATTATCATGTTGAAAAATAATGTTCTGGGATAATCCCAGCTTCTGGATACTTGGTAACAGTTTTGTTTCTAATATTCAAATATATTACTTTGCATTGATTGACTTCTCACATCTTATAAGTTCCCCAAATCCTACTGCAGTGAAAGTTCCCCATCCTTCCATTCCCGTGTTTAACTGTCGCTTTTATGCAACTTAGCGAAATTTTTGTTCAGTTCTTCGGGAGCCTCACGAACAAAACAACATCCTGATTCATCTGACCAGAAAACATTCCTTAATCAGTCTGTATCAGAACACGAAACAAATCTCTTTCTATCTGATTTCTTTTGAGATAAAAATGGCTTCTTTGCACACCGTGTAGAAGAAACTCCCATTTCTTTCATTCATCTAGATATTGTATATCTAGAAAGATAATTTCCAGCCCCCGTTTTGAATATTTTGCTATGGTCAACATAAGTTGTCTTTCGATCCTTGAAAATAATTAATTTAAGCCTGCGGTCGTCCTTCAAAGTGAATGCTCTATGGCGATCAGATTTAAACTCCATTTTTACTGAGCGTTCGAATTCGAACATTTGACCAATTCACTTCACTGCAGAAAGAAATGTTTTCACATGTTCTTTTCTTAAAAGTATGCCATTTTGGACTGCCTTAATCCTGCAATTCGGCTTTTTATATTCTCGTCAAGATGCGGTCTTACGTTTTTTAGGATTCTATTTTATCACTTATTATTATATGCTATTCTAATACTGATTTGTAAAATAGAAATGTTCAGTTAAAATTAACAATAATACATGGGAAAACATTGAAAACCCCAGTTCTTTCTTATTTATTTAGTTATTTATTTTCCTAGTAATAACGTTAGGTGTGTATCTGTGGTTTTTTATTTTTTTATTTTTTTGACCAGATTAATCATCATGTTTTCAAAATTCTTAAGTTCCGAGTTAAATAAAGAGTGTAGATTTGTTTAAAGTCTGTAGAATTTAGCAGCGGTTCTTTGCAATTTCTTCTGTTCTCTTTTATAATTAATTGGAAGACCTATTTTTAGGGATTCAGGGTGGTGAATTTTTTTTGTTTAGTTTTTCTTGTTGGTATTGTAGTCAAAGGTGTAAGCTTTCCATCTGACATTGTATTTATTTATTTATTTATTTATATCATGTATGTCTACAGAAACCGTTTTTATTTTTTATTCACAAATTGAAATTAATTTGGAGTGCACTTTGAATCCCATATATTATAATTATAAAAATATAAAATAACTATATAAAGAATTATATGTTTATAAAAAAAAACAGCTACACCGGACTTATAGAATAATTTATTTACCGGATTCATCTAAACAAAGAAGACACCAGTGAATTATGCCTACTTTGGATAGTTAACTGGTTCCGTGAATTATTCAAAATACAGATTTGATCTCTTTACCTCACTGCTAGTAAATATTTTCACTTCGGAATTTACAACACTATTTGGATATGAAATTCAATATCCTTTTATTTTGAACCAATATATAATTTCCCTTTCTCTATGACATTTATAATTTAAATTTAACTTGTAATTCTGAGTTTCTATGTTTATTGCCCTTAGCAAATGAGGTAGAAACCATTATAATATTTGCTAATATTTTCTCCTCTGACGAGATGGGTAGACATCGGAAACCTATAGGTCAAGAAGATATATTCATTACATACATTAAAAATTTCTAGATTTGAAATTTTATAATTTCACGTCATAAAATTAAAATTACTAAATTATGATTTATTTGCTCTATCTGGTATATTTAGCTGGGATTGTCTTTATAAAATATTACAGCCAATAGTATTTTGTAAGACCAATAATCACTGGATTTCCATCCCAGTAGATCTATTGCATTATTTATTCTGAAGTAATATATATATATATATATATATATATATATATATATATATATATATATATATATATATATATATATATATATATATAATTATGAGAGATAGAGAAGGGTGGGGAAAGCGAGGAAGATATTGCTCATCTTCCGGTGCATGCGAGTGTTATCTTCTTTGATGTCCATCTAATGCTTTGTTTTACACCAAAGTTAAGTTATGGACGTCAGTGCCATTATTTCCTTTTCAATATCTCTTTCCTCGTCTTGTCGACTGAACTGGCGAGTGTCCAATGCACTACCCCTCTTCCCCAGCTAATTATCGCGCCAATAAGGCCCACCTTTTTGACTCGTAGTTCCTGGTGCCCATTAGAAATGACTTACTGTGATTACCGATTCCGTCTGCTCTGACACGCCATCTTTAAAACGGCCTCTTGTTGCCGCCATCTTTGGATTAACTTCCGCGGATCGTTCGCTGGAGTAGACTTCATTGACTCCAGTAACGGCTGTGGCGGTACGTTAGATATCTATAATCGAACAATCTATCACAAGTGAGTGATTGTTGTTTTAAAACTTGTACTTTAAATGTAGGCGTCTTCCCTCGTTATTTCTTAGAGAAAACATTTAACGCATTGCTTTGACTATTTAAACATTTCCCCGATCTAGAGATTTATTAAAAACTCAGGTTTAAGAAAATCTATTAGACGATTGTACGTTGCTAATAAACTATGCGGCATACATCGACCGAAACGTTGTGAAAACTACACTCAAGATGAGAACAGTAGTCCGATGAATCTAAATAATATGAGTAACCAATCTTCATCTCAAAATTTCAGAAACGTCAAATACGCTTATAGTTATAAGAAAACTGTGGTAAAATTGACTTGTAACGTCAGTTGGAAAACAAGGGAGGGTTTTCATACTACCTGGATACAATTTATTTCGTTTGTTTCTGTATATACGTGGTAGATAGCAAACGGAAGTTTTGGCTTCGGTCGTTATTTGGTCTCATAACCCTATTAAACCAATGGCAGGGAAAATAATGCGATTCTTCTACTGTTCCAGTAGATATCTCACTCCAGATGCAATATTCTTACCATATAAAAGCCAGGTATGGCCAAGGATCTATTACTGTTGCCACATCTGGACAGAGGCTGCTAGAAGCACCTTATCCTGACTTGACAAAGTTCAAAATAAACTTCGTAGCTTAGTAGGGGGTGACCTTCTCTCTTCCCTGCAACCTCTTTCCCACAGAAAATAAATTGCTTTCTTGTCTCTGCTTTACCGTAATTTTCATAGCAAGTGCTCATCTGAGCTTCAATCTATGGTCCTCCTTCGCCAAATTTCACGAAAAACACTCGTCTAGCCAAAACCACTATCAATAATTTCCAACACTCTTTACATGTGTCTAAACCTAAATGTAAATCCCATGAACAAAGCTTCTTTCTTAGAACTGAATCCCTGTGGAACTCTCTTCCGATTATCTGCGTTCCAGCTGACTACAATCTGATTGTCTTCAAGTCCAACATAAACAAATTCTTGATGACCCATTCCCCTAAGTAATCCAATTTACAAAATTCTCACTACTTATGTTTACTACGCTATAATAACAGTAACTAATGTATACCCATTAACCCGTATCTTCGAGTGGCCTCTGGGCCTTGGTAGGTGGCGATTGCTGTGTAAAAAGAAAAGTTAGGAAAATGTAATAATCAAAACAGAAAAGCGTTGCAAACATCAGAGGAAAATACAGAACTGCAAAAAATGGAAATAAACGAGGGAAAACAAAAAGAACTTTCCGTGGTAACTGTTTCACATGAAATGCTTTTTTTTCTGTGTCTGGCGAGACCAAGGGAACTCATGCACTAAGGTTATAAGCCCGTTACTAAACGGTCATTATGTGCTTACTTTGATGGAATTAACATGTTTGTTGAACTACAGTTACGTTATCTTTGTGCTGCGTTATTAATATGCTATGCATGGATTGTATATATACTTGCACACACAAAAGGAGCCTATATCCTGTTATACATATACTAACACTTTACGACACGAGCCACGTATATATATATATATATATATATATATATATATATATATATATATATATATATATATATATATATAACATGTTTTACATCACAGAGAGGCGTATGGACTAGACAACACAACACAACACAACACCGTTGGTCGATACGCACAGTATATATATATATATATATATATATATATATATATATATATATATATATATATATATATATAAAAGTAATGTGATTTATAATTTAAAAATTAAAAAAAAAATTTTAAATTTAAAAATCAAAATTTAATTAAATTAAAAATCAGTTTCATAAGAAGGAACAACAACAAAGTCAAAGTTGTTCCTTCTTATGAAACTGATTTTTAATTTAATTAAATTTTGATTTTTAAATTTAAATTTTTTTTTAAATTTTTAAATTATAAATCACATTACTTAATATTGAATTAGCTCTAGGACATTTAACTATCGAGCTTATTATATATCTAAATTACAACGAGCATTTCCTGTATTTTAATTAAACTAGTAATTTCACTATTACATTAAAATACACTTAGCTCTTTAGACTATTATTCTAATCTCCTTTAAATTATATATATATATATATATGTATATATGTATATATGTATATATATGTAAGTATATATATGTATAATGTATATATGTATATATATATATATGTAAGTATATATATGTATATATATATGTTACAAAAAGTTACTGAAGTAGTTGAAAAATTTTATAATGGAGATAAATGATATATATATATATATATATATATATATATATATACATACTAGCAACACTTGATCTTGAAAAAAAATTATAATGGAGATAAATAAGGTATATATATATATATATATATATATATATATATATATATATATATATATATTTAATGCAAAAAACAATTTTTTAACCTTATTCCTAATTTTCTATTTAATTTAATTTTATTCATCAATATAAAATTAATAAATTTAGTTTTCTTTTATTTTGTTTTTAAATATTTCCAGAAATATCTGCTTTACTCACGACTAAAATGCTAATTTTATTTTGGTGTCTGTAACTTCTCCCTCCCTTCTTTTGCTGATGAGGAAACTATGGTTAGAGGACAAAACTGTTGTCAAATTATTGTCAATACTTATTGTCAATATCAATAAATGGAACATCGTTTCCGAAACGATCGTACAATCGAGTTGATTTTGTTTGTTTTTTTTTCTTTTGAAACTGATTTTTAATTCACAATTATGAATCGTTTTACTCAATATTGATATAGCTCTGAGATATACATATACCTATTGAGCTTATATATCTAAATTAGAATGGCCACTTTTTTGTTTTTTTATAAAGTTTTTATACATTAAAATAAACTCTCTCTATATATATGTGTGTGTGTGTGCGTGTGTGTGTGTATGTGAGTTAGTGTATGTGTGTGTGTGCGATTAATGTGATTATTGGTTCTTGTTTCTTATCTAGAAAAAGAATGAAAAAAAAAATGTATAATCGTGATTTGGTTATGCTTTTTAGATGATTTGAACATTCTAGACACTGTTGACCATTATATGTGCACTTCAGGGAGAGATCTTGAATGCTTAGTATTCAAGGTCCTCAAATATATCTCTCCCCTTCCGCTCTCTCTCTCTCTCTCTCTGTTTTTAAAGGGATTTGAACAAATTTAAATACTACTAGCATGGGTGTCCGGCATTACCCGGGTTTAAAAGTGGTACTAGGAAGGCAGGCTCGAACCCGTACTGTGAAGGATGAAAAGAACGGGGGAAAAACCTGGCGTCTGTGCTGTTATGACCACGGCCAAACCGAAAGTGACATAAGTTTAACTTAAGGCTAGACAATCGAAAAGAGGGGTGACTTTTGAAAATATCGGTGAAAAAAGTCACCCCTCCCTGTAGAAAAGTGTCCAGTTTAGGGTGAAGATATTAATGTTTTAGCGAATTTTTCGGTATTTGTTGTCTAAAGTGTCGAGCTTCAAAACAATACTGATCTTGTGAAAATCCGTCGTCCCTGTCTAAAGTTTAAGGCAGACATGCAAACAGACATACATACATACATTTATATATTGGTAACTAAAGATTTTCGACCCAAACCGATTAAAAAGCTTGCCCCATCTCTGAATACCCTTTATATAAAATTTCAAATGTTTAGACCAGAAACGCTGAGGTCAATTATGTTTAAACTTTTGCCCCTACTATCACCCCTTAAGAGTTATTGTTTTGGGCTCAAATCAAGTTATTAAGTTAGATCCAAGTCCAAGGAACCTATATCAAAAATTGCAATTGTTAATCCCAAAATTGTCGGAGGTGTTTGCTAGAGTTCTCAAAGGTCAAATCGTTGTACTTTGACCTCTTTAACAGCCAACTTTCTGGTCGAAAACGGATTACAAAAATTTTCCCAAATCTCCATAGCCTGTATATCAAAGTTCGAGTCTGTAGACTGAAAATTGACAGAGTTATTTTGTAGGGAAATGTACACACAGAGGCAAACAGACAGAAAGACAGATATAAAGACAGACACTTTCACTTTTATAAATACACTAGCATTTCAGCCCGGCGTTGCCCGGGTGTTTGGAGGTGTATGTTGAGCAAAAAAAAAGTGGCAGTAGGACTTTCAAAAATATCGCCGAAAAAAGCGACCCCCCTGTAGAATAATGCCCTATTGACGGTGAAGATATTAATGTTTTTAGCCAATTGTTCGATATTTGTGATCTGAAAGGTCCGACTTCAAAACGATACAGATATTGGTAAAATCCGTCGGATCTGTGGAAATTTTAGGTAGATATGTAAACATATATACGTAAATACATTTATATATTGGTACCTAAAATTTTTAGACCCAAACCGATTAAAAAGCTTACTCTATTTCTGTATACCTTCATGTAAAATTTCAAATGTTTAGACCAGAAATTGTCTGAGTAAATTGGTAGAGACCGCAGAGATCAATTTATTTTAACATTGACACGTAGAGGACGCAGATTTATTAAAGATAAGAAAGATTTATTAAAAAATAATTAAAAAAACAAGGAATGAATTATAGTTATATGATTTTAAATTTAATTATAATCTTAGTAAAATTAAAAAAGGTAGGCTTAAAAATTGGATAAAATTAAAAGTTGCCATTAGCGAAAATAAAATACAATATATTTTTTAGTCAGTACTATATAAAAACTAAAGACATATGTTATAGATATTACAATCATGAATATTATCTAAGTAAATACATATAGATGATTATAAATAATAAATTAATAAGATATGATATATAAATGGTTATATGTCTGTCTGTCTCTCGGTCTGTCTTTCTGTTTGTCGGCCAGTCTATCTCTCTGTCTCTCTGTCTCTCTGCCTGTCTCCATATTTTCAAACTCTATCTAAAAGTCGCAGAGCGGTGCTAGGGGATCTCAAATGATTAGATTTTTTACGGGCCGTTCATTTATGGGTCTTAAGACGGTTAATATAGTTTTTAAGTGGATCAAAATTGGGCAAAATTGAAAACATCGTTAAACAATTTTTACATTTATTTTAGTTTATTTTAAATTTTTTATTGGTTTATATATGTGTAACTTTCGTACAGGAGTAACACCAACAGCCTTGAATGCTATAGTTCTAGTTTCGATTCTAGCTGGTGGCACATAAATATACTTCTTTAACTTCTGAAATCACGACTCTATAATAATATATATAAAATATGGACAAATCAAAATATCATATTTAAGCGTATTTTACGCCTGGGCAAAGCCATCTACCCCGCTAGTATTTTATATGAAATATTTTTTATCAGTATATATCAAAATGAATGCAATTTATTAATACGCAATTTAATTTTTAGTGGCTTTACTTGAAAATTCAAAATGGCGTGATAAAAAACGTAATAGCAACTGCTCTTCAAATTTTTAGATTGTGTACGCATGCCCATATGCATTTTAATTTCTTTTGATGGGTTAGCAGGTGCTATTTCTTGTGAGGAGTTAAGGGCAAAATAGATTCATTGATTGATGTAATAATTAAATTAATGATGTAGTACTACAAAACAGGCGCTGTCAAAAAGTGTGATGTCATCGTCCTTAAAGGAATAAATGGTAAGATGGTCAACATCAAAACTTGGAATGTAGACTTTTATTATTTATTTGTTTTTTATCTAATTATTTATTTATTTATGTAAACAAATGGATTCTTCCGTTGATTTTGACGTATGAAGTTCACACAGCAAACGAATTGTCTGAAATACACACAAATAAATAAAGTGGATTTCAAGTCTTATATCAGAGTTTTCCTTCCACTAGATGCATGCTTTAACAACGACTAAATGTGCTGCTTTCCCAGTGGTTTTAAAAACGCCTCCAGACACAAACCTGGAAACTTCTACGCCAAGGCGCAGTACATATAGCACCTAGTGTTACCAAATGGTCATCTACCTGGCACTTGCCAGCTTTATCATAATATAACTTCGACAATTCAACGAGAATCGTGATTATGCTGTCTATCTACAACGTAATTATGCTATCTATCAATCTATCTATCTATCTATCTATCTATATGTCTCCCTCTTTCTCACTCTGTATATATATATATATATATATATATATATATATATATATATATATATATATATTGCATTTAAAAATAGAAAAGTTTTCTTAACTCAATCACACTAAATCAATAGTTTTATGCAAATGCAAGGATGGAATACTGTTGCCATATCTGGGCAGGAGCTGCTAAAAACAGCCTATCCTGCCTTGAAAGAGTACAAAATAGACTTCGTGGTTTAGTGGGGGATGCCCTTTTCTCTACCCTGCAACCTCTCTCCTACAGAAGAGATGTTGCGAGCCTATCCTTGTTTTATCGTTATTTCCATGGCAGGTGCTCGTCTGAACTCCAATCGCTGGTCTCCCCTCGCCAATCTTTCACGAAAAACACCCGTCTAGCTGAATCCACTGTGAAAAATTTCCCCCACTCTATATCTGTGCCTAAATCAAAATGCGGATTCCATGAACAAAGCTTCTTTCTTAGAACTGCACGCCTGTGGAACTCTGTTCCGTCTGCCTGCTTCCCTCCGGACTACAATTTGGATGTCTTCAAGTCCAATGTTAACAAATTCCTAATGAACCGCCCCCTTAATTAAACACTTCATCAAATCTCCACACTAACATAATGTACTTGCAATAACCCTTATCCCTGAGTGGCTTCCGGGCCTTGATAAGCGGTGATCACTGTGTAAAAAAAAAAAAACTTACGAATCGGAATAGGTGATTGAATCGGCACTGAGAATTGAGATCAGAATCGCTAATTGTATTGCAATCGTAAAAGCAGTGGAATCGTCCCATCACTGATTTCTACCATTTAAAAATGCATTGAAGATTTCGGAACGATGCAATGTTTATTTTTATACAATAAGCATACAATCACGAATCCATTAACTAGAATGACAATTCAGCAACATAAAATAAAGAGTTTGGCTGCGGAATGAGGCATAACGTTTTAATACATAAACCACGTTTATATTGCTTAGATGTAAGTATAGATTAATGTCAGGAGTTCATCGGTATTTCTATCAATGGACGAAAAGAGAAAAAGGTGCCAACGACGATTCTTATAGACGTATTATCGATGCTCAGCTAGAAGCTGAAATATGAGAACCGTCATTGCCAGCGGGATTTGTTTGCTGAGGCCAATACATTTCGTCACCGCGGAGTTAAGTTGTAAGCCACTTATGTCCCCGGAGCTGCAGAATCCAGTCCGATCAAGATTTCAAATGTCAGGTCCTATTAAATTATCCCGTTTCCTCGTTATTGATACGTCAGGATTATAACCCCCCCGGATTCGAGCTCGGCCTTAACTCAACTATCACTAGAGGCCTGCGTCGACGTGGAGCCTCAGACTAGCTCGTATATGGGAACAGATCGGAATGATATCATCTGTCGATTCAACTTATCACAATATATCAGGAAAGGTGGGGCCTGGGATATCTATACACCGCATGGGTTGCTGTATATAGAAACATGAGAGTACATTTTATGCTAAGTTATTGAAAAGAATAGAAACGTTTCTTTCTCATCTATTTTATTTTATACAGCAAGAACGTTTCCCGTATATTATACTAGTGGGGGGGGGCATTGCCCGGGTGTTTATGTGGTATAGTAAGGAACCCCGGTGGGTCAAAACAACAGTAGCGGGGGTGCCCAGGTGTGTGTAGGTGGTGTAGTAAGGGACCCCGGGGGCTGTTAATAAAACGTGGTAAGAGCGGGGGGGGCGAATATTGATTCACTTCCAAGAACGCTGATTGGTTTTATATAATTTTTATTCACTTTCTAGCTGTAGATCGCAGAAGAATGGAAAGTGAATATCTTTGCTTGCGGGGTTAATTCTAGGCCTCCATTCTAAGACACGTCAGCCCCCTCCCCAGTGAAGAGGGGACGACCTGTTAAACCGTCCGCTTTGCTCAACGTCCCAATTTCAACTCCCTTGTCATTTTCAGCTAACCTGATATCGTGGTAACATACACGTAGATACGGTCAGCTGATAAGATGCTTCCGGTAAACTTGTCTATGATATAATGTAAACCATATTTTGACAGTTTATCAACATTCTTCACATTCATCTTTCGTCCATCTCTCCAGCTAGCTAGATAGATCAAGACGGATAGATACAGAAATAGATAGATAACTAGATCGAAAGATATATTCGATAATAGTAATAGGTAAATAGATAGATCGACAGACAAATAAATTACTAACAAATACTTTCTTGTTTCGTCCTGCTACCTAACAATAAAATTTTGACCAGGATAAATATATTTTCTGATGGCACCACGCTCGATATGAGACACGTTGGAAAGAAACAAATGTGCACATATTCCAGGCAATGTCGGAAACATTAAAAATTGTCTGTACTCTGTAGTCGAATAGTTATGTGAATAGATGTTAGCATTTAATGCTACTAAGACAAAACTCCTTTCCACCAATAATTACAAAGGATTTTTTAAGTCACCGATTTCCATGGATAATAATGCTTGAACTGAGAGTGCATCCTTCAAACATTTTTCACAGGTGACATAAATTGAGAGCAAATACAGAGAATGCATTGCCAAGGCTGCTGCAAAGGTGAACTCTTACCAGCGCGCTAGAAAAATACTAACCTCTGTTAGAATCCTATATCTTTACAAACCACCATTCACCGATGTATAGAATATTATTGCTATATATGGGTTGTTGCTTACACCAATAATATCTCTATTAGACAAAGTCTCAAGAAATACTCTCCAATCTAATAGGATCTGCACTAACCCCTATTCCATAGACGCAATGTTGTATACCTGTGCTTGTTTAAGAAGTACTTTAATGGAATGTTCTGCGATTCATATCACTGGTACCCGCTCGACGTAAATACCACCGACTAACTCTCGGAGCGGAAATTTAGATAACTGTAGATTCTGGAGATGTTTCTATTGTCATAGTTTTCCTCTCGAACTTCTAGGTATTAGAATTCCCACACTGTTTGTTGCTGCCACGACTGCACTAACACGCAGAAATGTACATGCAATGCGAATAGATATCTCGATTTTTAACGCTCCACTCAGAGTGTCCATTTAGGCATATTTTATAATTCACAGTAGCTCAATACGCCTCAAATGTTAGGGCGAATTAAAGTGTACGACACAAATCTGGCTAGATCAAAATTAACATCTATGCATAGGAACAATGAATGACACTTTTAATGAAGCTAATTTTATATTGGCAAATTTTGTTTTCTTTGGTTTCAAGGAAGACAATAACTGAGAGTCACCGAATCTTGAAATGGTAATCCAACCAATGCAGCCTTTTGTTTGCTGCCCTGACGAGATTGAGAAATTACTGTTGGCCTTTGATGTGGTAACAAATGTCATAGACCAGATAACATTCATCCGAAGATTTTCCGGACTGTTCCGGAGTAGCCGTCCCTTTTTCAAGATCATTTAACATGACCCTCGCTACAGTATATTTTCCTGATGATTGGAGAGTTGCTACGATATGGCCAATCTTCAAAAAGGCAACAAAATAGATCTAATCAACTATGGACTAGGGAGTCTCACTATAAAATGCTGAATCATGTAAACGCTGCATAAACTTGTAATAAAGACTCATCTAACGCCAGCTTCACTCATTTTAACAACCAAGCATGGTTTTATGCCAACACGTTCCTGTCTTACGAAGCATGGAAGAGTGACTGACGAGGATAACGAACGAGAGTGGCACGGCGGATATAGTATTTTTAAACTTTGCTAAGGCATTTGACACCGTCAACCACCGTTTGCTTATGCAAAAATTTTGATGTATGGTCTAAACGAATCTGTCATCCACTGAAGTCGAGCATTTCTGGTTAGCCGTACCTACCAAGTCCAGTCTGTCTCCAGCGGTGGGCGCTAGCAATGGAGTTCGACAAGGTCGGCGCTTGGACAGATATTTTTCCTCCTTTATATTAACGACATGCCGGATGCCATTGGTGGTAATGTGCTGCCGTTTGTTTGCTGACGACGCCAAGCTAATAGCCTGCCGCAAGCAGATTAGTCTTCTTCGATCGAGTTTTCGACGTGCGTGAAAGTGGTCAACCCTTTGGTATCTTCACCACAATGTCGGCAAATGTTACTGTTTTGCCATCCATTGGAGTTACCAGTTAATTTCTGTGCTGCAGAAAACTACGGCAGATGTTGAGGAAACCAGAGACCTCGGGATGATGATTGATTCCACTTTCAAGTTCTCGGATCACTGTCAACATGTCAAGGGTTGCCCTTTTTTTCTCATCATGCGCTCCTTCACCAACCTCACTTTATGAATATTCCATCCTATGAGCGTATCGCTCGTCTGACTTGTATTAGACTATGGCATCTAAACGTCATCTCCACACCTGGTTCGTGATATTTAGCATCTAGAGCGAGTGCACAGGCTGGCTACCAGTCAATACGAAGTTTTGTGTGACAAGACCCGTCTGCGTCGGCTGTACATATTCTTATAGATTTATAACGCCCTTCATGAACATTACGCCTTCCCTCGATATGTTTTCTTCACCCTAGCACTATGACCCGAAGCTCTTCTATCGGAAATTACGATTAAACTGACGCAAAGCCGCATTGTACATCCGAATATCGGTCCAATGGAATAAACTGCCGCTTGAGGTTGTCATGTACCAACAACGGACCAGTCCAAGATGAAGTTAGACAGGTGCTGGGCAACTGTATTTCCGACCATCTAAATTCGCAGCTCTCCTTCCTCCTTCTTTGTCCGCTTTTATTCTCTCTCTGTCCCTTGCCGCGCCCTTTTAACGGCGAAGAAACATGTAATGTTTAAAGCAATCCTGAAGAAATTTAATTAAATTAAATTTTGTAGAATTTTAATTTATTGGACCACTTTGCAGCCCTTTTCTGGCGTGTGAAACTTGGGACGCTAGTTCAAGTTTGTTAATGATTTGTAGTGTTTATAAAACTAGTGGTTATAAAGTCAGGATTCGTCTAGTAATTCTGTACAATTAAATTTTCATGAGATGACGCGTTATAATTTTAATAGTGATTCATCCATCCGTAATCATTAATGCAGGAAGTTACGATTGCTGCTGGTAATGAGATTCGAACGCCCCGACGGAGCTATCGCTCTCTCTGCCGAAGAAAATAACTACGGGACCACCATCAACTGCACAGATATTCAAGTGAATTTAAAAGTTTATAAAAAAATAAACGTTATTAAATGTATTCTTTCTCTTTCTGTCTCTCCCCTCTCTCTGTCTCTCTCTCTCTCTCTCTGTATGTATACGTATATATGCATATATATATATATATATATATATATATATATATATATATATATATGTGTGTGTGTGTGTGTGTGTGTGTGTGTGTGTGTGTGTGTGTGTGTTGGTGTATAACTTTAAAACAGGATGGCTGAAGTCATATTAAGCTGTGGATATTTGGGGAGATGATAACATAAGGGGAAAGTGAGGAAGACGTTAATAAAAACGTTTTAAGAATACATTGACGAGTAGAAGTAAAAACTAATAAAGTGTACATATAAAAACTTCGACCAGAGAAAGAAGGGGTGCGAAGAAAACGTTAATAAAAAGGAATTAATATATAATGTTAAATTGAATTTTCTTTTAAATCTTAATGCTGCAATATTTAAAATTATGAATTTATTATATTTTTTACTAGAATATTGCATTTTTTCTAGTTTTTACAACTAGATCTTTTATTTTTGTATGCTTAATCTTGACCATATTACTTTTCATGCCCGAATTTTTCTAAGAAATCAATTATATTTCCAGGTGTTGCTTTGAAATAATAGTTTTTTTTGTCTTAAATATCATGCGCATTATCAGCAAAATTATTACCAACTACTTAAATTGACTAAATTAAAAAATAAAAAATGATGTAATTAAGTAAATAAGCAGAAACAATGATAAAATAAAAAGAGAGAGACAGAATTAACAGGCAACGTCGTAAGCGAACGTTTATCAGCCTTAGCATTGCTAAAAGCGCCACTTTTGTTACCTCTATTTATATAACCCAAATTAGATAGCACGCGAACGACATTACTGCCGTTATTTATGAAGATGTCGCAGACGTAAAAGTTGCTATGGTAACCAACAACCTATCAGAAGAAATCGTCTCAAAAACGCCGATGTTGAACAAGTTGCTATTGTAACCAACACCAAAAAGAAGAAACGGTCTCTCGCGTTCTTTACTAATTCTGAGAACTTTTATTATAACTTTTGTTCAAATGAACAAAAATTGAAAATTTTTATTTCAAGATATAGCTGAGAAGTTTGTTGAAGATTTGATCGCGATATAAGTGAGGGGCGAGGGTTTAAAGCAGTACTAAATTAATAAAACTAACACTTAACCATATACCATTCAAACACGATCGTATTTACATGATATATGGTGCTGTCATCGTTATGTTATTGCACATGAATATATATATATATATATATATATATATATATATATATATATATATATATATATGATGTGTTTCTTCGTGTATAGATTTAACTAATATTCTAATTTACCTGCCTACCTATCTTTAAGTATATGGACAGGATATATGATTGATTTTTATGTTAAAATAATTCATCAATTTATTTCTCGTAAATAACAAATGTCAAAATCTGCTACAAGCTTATTATTATTATTATTATTATTGTTATTATTATTATTATTAATATTATTATTATTATTATTATTATTATTATTATTATTATTATTAATATATAGATATTTTTATTTTTAATAATAATAATAATAATAATAAGAGGAAGAAGAAGAAGAAGAAGAAGAAGCAGAAGAAGAAGAAGAAGAAGAAGAAGAATCTTATCGTTTATGGAGGCAAGTGGTAGGTGTCGCTATGGTGATGTCGTTACATATTCTATACACTTTTTTAATGTATTTCACAGATTTTATGTAATTCACTTATTGTTCTTGTCAATCCATACGTGCATTTTTCTGCCTGAAGTCTTAGCACCATTTATTTTTTTTTTTTTTTTAGCGACAATAATAAATCTGAGCTGCTTGGCCGTCGGTTGCTGTCGTTATAAATGTAAACCACTGCAGGCATTTCAGACGCTTTCTCGTCTATAGATGAGTGTTCGTATTAAATGGAAATTGTTACAGCTGAAGTTATAAACCAGGAGGTTACGCATTAGTAAATCATAGCGAAATGTTATCTGTACGCATTTTTAATATCTTAATATGTATAAAGGTGCAACTATTCTGCTTGGATGGAAAACCACACAGCGTTTGTTATATTCGTAATTACTAAATACATACACACATATAGTGGCGTCCAAAACTAAGGGACACAATTTTAAAACCTAGTCTTTGTAAGAAATAACAACTGTGAAAAGCTAAAATTTTGACAACTGATAGTCGTTATCATCCATAATGTCATACGAACATTTTAATTATTTGCAAAGGATAGAAACATAATTATAACAATTATTTATTTATTTTCCAAATAGGAATGTCCAAAAGTAAGGGACAAAATTGAGAAAAACAATATAAACAGCCAAAAACAATAAAAATATATGTACAATCAATATTTAGTAAATGAGCCCTTGCTTCAATCAAAACTGCACATCTTCGACTACAAGAACGAATCAGTTGTTGAAAATCCTCGATACTAATTTTAGACAATGCTTCTTGAAGCTTCATCCACAAACTCTCCGTGTTCCATAACTTTCAGTCCTAAAGCCCTCCAAAGATTTTCTATTGGATTTAATTTCGAACTTAACGGTGGCAAATCAATAGTTTCGAAATCTTGCCCGTTAAGGTAACTCATTACCACCTTGGCGTTATGACATGGGACATTATCTCACATAAAGGTAGCCCTATCGAAACCTGAATTTTGTATGATTGGCGCAACATGATCTTGAGCAATGTTTTTATACACTGCGTATCAAATTATTAACGAGTTTACATTCTTTTTAATATTTAAGGAACGAGTGAATAAAAATCCATGAAAATTTGAGAAAACGCTGAACTACTATTCAGCTACTCCAGTCAAAAAATAAAAGTATTTAAAGCAGTATTAGCGAAACTATGGCAAAAGATAGGAATATCTGTTGATTTCAATGTGGCAAATTATTAACGACGTTTAGAAAAAAACACAATATACTCATAACGTGTTTATTGAAATAATTTTTCAACATTAAATGAGCCAGGAAATATGATTAGAATACAATAACTTCATAGCAATTTCTACGTTCACATAATAATTAGGGGATATGCGATCCTTTTTTTATGAATGACGTGTAAAAGACGTTGGTCCACATAATTACTTAAATCTGTGATTTCGCCAACAGTTATTCCTCGCGATACATCTTGGAGAACATCCTACAACTCATCTTTGCTCAACTTGCATAGAGGCGTCGCTTCATGAAACTCGAAAGGTTCTCAATTCGGTTAAAATCTGGTGAATTCACAGGCCACTCCATCTTCCGTAGCCCAGAGGACCCCAGTTGTTGCAAATACTCTTTGCTTTTGTTTGCTGCATGCGAGGGAGTATTATAGTGCATAAAAATAATGGTTCTTCTGAACGTCAACCTTTGCTTCTTCAGTCATGGGACAAAGTGCTCCTTCAGAAAACCTTTGTAAGCATTTGACGTCATTTTTACTCCTTCTGGGACTCTTCTGGTCCAACTAAATTACCTCCAATAATCCCAGCCCAAATCATTATACCACCACCACCACCACCACCACCACCACCACCACCACCTTGTTGGCGCCTTAAACGCTGATGACGATGTCGTCCATCTAGGACCCATCCCTGGCCACAGCCATCTGGGCCATCAAGAGTGACACGCACTTCAACCGTGAAACAACTTTGGAAAAATCCGTTTTCATATTTTCCTCTGCCCATTTCAATCGGTTTTGTATGTGATGTTGCTTTAATGGAGGCTTTATCACAGACTTTGCCACTTCTTTCAAAAGGCGATATCGAGTACTTTTCGAGACCTCCAATCCGGCTTGGTTAAAGACTTCTCGACTTGTCTGCCCAGGGTTCTTAACGCACTTTTTGTAGGGTCCTTGACAAAGTTCTTCCCAGTTTTCTGGTACTTTCCTATAATATTCGATATTTCGAGGGTAGTTTTAACTTTTGCTAGTTGTTCTGTAATAATACTCTTTTCAGAACTTCTCAAACCACCTTTACCCCATTTTATTGACGAAACAAACTGCCTTGTTAATAATTTGGCACACCTCAAATACCGTGGATTCAGCAATTACGATGGCAAGATGTTTACATTGCGCGGAACAGTACGAAAAATTTCGCAGTACGCGCAGGTCAGCATATCCAACGTTCCCGAAGATTTTGATACGAAACTACCGGTAAGTTTCTGAAACTGGTAATTTTCTTTTATCTCGTTAATAATTTGACAACCAGTGTATATCTGCACGTTTACACGAGTTTGTAACCGGATATTGTGCCTTGGCTAGAAACATTCCAAATACCATGGCGCTTCCGCCCCAAACTTGACAGTTTTCTTAGTACAATTTGCACTTAATCTTTAACCAATACGTCTCTTTACATTATTTTTTCCATTATTTACAAGTAAATCAAACTTGCTTTAAATTACTGAAAAATACTATTGCCCAATTTTCATATGTCCAAATTATATACCTGTTTGCAAACTATAATCTCTTCTTATTCTTCGTTACTAACAAGTGGTTTCTTTTCTGGGGTTCGATTAAACGACCCTATTACTTGCATTCGTCTAGAAACAGTCTGTCGTGACACATTAACACATGAGGTATTATTCATAACCCTTTTAATTTCTGTGCAAGACTTAAAACGATCCTTTAATGACATCATCTGCATTATTAGATCTTCTCTTTCCGAAGATTTGCGAGGTCTGTCGGTTTTAAAAGCACTAACTATTTTACCAGTATCATTGTAGGATGTAACAACCCTGCCTAAAATAATCTTGGAACGTTTCACTTTCTCTGAGTGGGCTTTTCCTTGTGTAGTTTCACAATAGTTTGTCTCACAGAGTTTTTGGCGTTTCGTTATGCTGCCGGCTGATGCAACGTTTTCAAATGACTAAGTAAACCTTATTCTTAAGACGAAATCAAAATATTTGAATATATCATACTATTTACATTGTTTTTTCTCAATTTTGTCCCTTATTTTTCACGATATAAACTTATTGCGATTACCAAATTATTTTATGTAAGGAAGAGTGTATTGTTTTTTGTCTCTCGAAATTCGGAACTTAAAAATATATCATCAGGAGAAATAACTCTACCTGTTTCTAAAAAAATCAATGTTGGAAATAATAATTCCAAATAAATTAAATTAAATATATTATCAATATAATTGTTATTTAAAGTTGATGAAATAACAATCTTAAATAGAACACTCAAAACAACAGATTTTGAAAGAACTATATAATATATAGAAATAAAAAAAAACATTAAAAAATAGATGGCTCTCGTCTTGGGGAGGCTCCATGTTTTGACAAGCTTCTGGGTTTAACCTTTACTCCTGATCTGAAGTGGAAAACGTACATCAAGTCTATTGCTAAGGTCGCTGCGAAAATGGTGGGATCCTTCTACCGCTCCAGAAGATATCTCACTAGTGATACAATTCTCTATCTATATAAAAGAAAACAGCATCCAAGGATAGGGTACTGCTGTCATGTCTGGACAGGAGCTTCTAAAAACAGCCTATCCTTCCTTGACAGAGTATAAAATAGACTTCGTAGCTTAGTGGGGATGCTATTTTCTCTTTCCTGCAACCTCTCTCCCACGGAAGAGACGTTACGAGCCTGTCTTTGTTTTATTGTTATTTCCATGGCAAGGGCTCGTCTGATCTCCAATCACTAGTACCCCTTTGCCAATCTTTCACGATAAACACCCGTCTAGCTGAAAACACTGTCAATAATTTTCCCCACTCTTTATCTGTGCCTAAATAAAAACGTACATTCCATGAACAAAGCTTCTTTCTTAGAAGTGCACGCCTGTGGAATTCTCTTCCGTTTGCCTGTTTCCCACCTGACTACAACTTGGATGTCTTCAAGTCCAACATAAAAAATTCTGATGAACCGCCCCTTTAGTAAGACACTTTATCAAATCTCCAATACTAACGAGTACTACGATACTATCCCATTGATTACTGTACACGCAATAACTCTTAACCCCGAGTGGCTTCCGGGCCTTGATAAGTAGTGACCTCCAGGTAAAAAAAATGGACCTTTTATATATATTAATCAAATTGTGAACCAACAAACAAAAAAACAAACACACAGGAATACGAATTTATATACATATATCTATACTATAAAGCTGAATATCTGTGTGTGCGTCTGTTCACGAATAGGCTCCTATATGGTTGACTATTTTTAAAAACTGATTACATATAATGATAGAATATGTATCGAGACACAGGAATTGGTATGTTTGATCAGGCACAATGATGATTCATTAAAATTGTGGGGTCTTCATTCGCGCCTGGCCCACAAAGTATGGAAATAAAAAATTTAAAAACAAAAAAAACGTTTACAGGTTTTTTTTATATAGATGTACATAAGAATACTTTGATAAGTATGTTTTAACTTAAATAAGATGCTATAATAAAATTGTGGGGTCTGCGTTCGCACCTGGCTTCCATAGAATGGAAATAGGCACAAACATCAATAAAGACTTTTCATATCTATCTGCGTAAGTATATTTGATAATTATGTTTCAGTTTGAAGAAATATGGTATAATAAAATTATGGGGTGTTCGTTCGCAGCTGACCTCTATAGAATGGAAATATGTCACAAAGTTTAACAAGGTTTTTTAATATAGATCCACAGAATATTGTGATAAGTGTTTCAGTTTGAACATGTTTGGTATAATAAATTATGGGGTTTATCTATTTTATTTTTACTTTCATCATATTTCTCTTTGGTTTTGATACCCCCAAATTCAACCCAAATTTAGAACCCTTCCTTTTCATAAGCTATCATACTTTCATAAATCAGAGTCCATTTTCTGTAGGCTGTTTTTGAACCAAGTCAACGACGGGTACTTTTGCTAGTATATATATATATATATATATATATATATATATATATATATATATAAAATAAAAAAAGTACAATAAAATTTACCAAGATGATCCAAGATGGTAAAACTAAAGCATATTATAAATATTAAAGAATTGATATTTATAAAGTAATCTCAACCAGATGTAAAAGCTCTATAAAATCAAGTATGATAAGAGCAAATAGTTAATAAATCATGTTAAAACACTTTGAAAAAGAGTTAAAACATATTTAATCTGAAAAGGAAACACTTAAGAAGTGGATAGTCCTTAATCCGCGGAGTTTCGAAGAAGTACTTTCCTTCTCATCAAATGGTAGGAATTAGCAAAATGCGGGATCGGATTTTGCATAAAAAAGTATTTCAGCTGAATGAAACTGCTCTAGAGTTTATCTGAACTTTCCAATCGGAATTTTTAAAACTTTCCAATCGGATTATATGCATCGCCACGCTGGACTTATTTTAGAATATGTTCTATCTAAAGAATTATTTTGCATTTTAGATCAACTATAGATATATAAAATGTACATTTTCTGACTAATGGAACCTATACACACTAGTGTGTTTAAGATTCGGGGAAGACATAACATACGCATACGAATATCACTCTTTTACCCCTATCTTTTCCATATCTCAACACTAATGCAAATCCACACCCCTGTTTGGTTCTTATTTATATACAACCGCCTTTTATTTTTCACAACAACTGTCCGAACCTAATTTATACTCCCTGTTGCGAAGATCTGATATTTTCATTGCAAAAATAAATTTCCTATGAGCAGTATCGCCTAAAGAGATTTGTAGTTCCTGTTAGCTTGCTGAAGCATGCTTATAACTGTGTAGCAGCGTATTACTGCTCATGTAAAAACAAATAAAGGGTATATAGATATATATATATATATATATATATATATATGTGTGTGTGTGTGTGTGTCTGTTATTCACAGAACTATTGTACCGTATACAGTCCAAACGAACTATTATGCTATATATTTAACCATTTTTACTTATTAACATTTTCACGTATTTATGTACATATTAAGGTTAGTGTACCTTCATACTTATTACAGTTTCATTAAGAATTTTCAACACATATGTTAAGAATGGATTTCAGAATAGAAACCCCAAACCGTCCCATGATAAGAACGGCTTTTGGAATGGGCACCCTCAACCTCCCCATGTTAAGAACACTATCGGAATAGACACCTCAATAGGTGAGGGGGTTGTTAAAATATTTGTCCTAAATTTAACCTTGATAATTCTTGTCAGGATAGTCACCCGCAAACACTATAAACCAACAAAAAAATCGGGGGAGGATCAGTGTCGGTCGGATAGAAATAGATGTGTTCCTCGTGTGTGCATACAAATCTGGCGTCCGCTTATTTAAAACAATTTGTATCTGCCAAATATAAATAAGATTTTTATAATCAGTATAGTCGAAAACCTCCAAAAGTCGTCATTTAAAGGAAAAGCGTTAAAGTGAAGTTACGGTAAAAATTTACCTATAAAAAAAACGTAAACAAATGTATGTGCGGTATCATCTCGAAAACTACTTGTATATGCCAAACATAAATGAGGTTTTCTTAATAAGCATAGTCGAAAACCTATGCGGACAAGATAAGTAACATGCTCGAAATTAAGCTAGTCGTAAGAAAATATGTAAGTAATTTAAATGGCCAGCATTAAAACTAAATGTAAACAAAAGTATAAAAAGATTTTTAAAAAGGTAAGAAAGTAAAACAAGACAAAAAATAGCTGCTAGGAAATGGAAAAAAAACAATGGCTCCCTTACAAATTTATTCCAGGGTTTTGTGTTTATTTTGGAGGCTAGTAACGCGTTGTATATGTGGACTCACGTAAGTGTAAGGTTAAAAGAAACCAAATACAAACATTATATAAAACCAAATACAAACATTATAAAACATAAAAGTATTTTCTTTTATGTTTTATATAATGTTTGTATCTGGTTTCTTTTTTATAAACGATTACCTCTTCTAGAAAAGTTCGCCATATTTAAAAGGTTCTGGAGCATTCGTTTATGTATTAAGAGGTAGATTACGAAATTATCCAATCATCAGCTCTCGGCCAATGAGAATGGGCGAAATTTGAGGGAGGGACATTTATTAATTTTGAATCAGGATATGGAAAGATTATGTTATGCCTATGAGTTCATGACCCAGTTACAAAGTGTGCAAACACTATAACTGTGGAATATTATATTTTCTCTCGATCTATACTGGGTGGTGGCAGGAGGAACTAATATTAAGGGGGAAATAGAAACTACTTCCTCTAAAAATGCTGTGATTATAATGGTATTGCTCTCAGGATGAAATGAAGAATTTTATTATAACGACTAAATGTGTCTAAAATAACGTTCTGAATTTACATATGAGAGTGGCTATCAGTGTAGAATTAATACATTTGTGTGTAACATCTGTTGTTGCAAAGCTACGGTACTTTGGTCCAGAGTGGACTGTCTGCAATTCAAATATTATATATATATATATATATATATATATATATATATATATATATATGTGTGTGTGTGTGTGTGTGTGTGTGTGTGTGTGTGTGTGTGTGTGTGAGTGCGCGGGTGTGTGTGTGAGTGCGCGGGTGTGTTTGTGTGTGTGCGCGTGCGCGTGTGTGTGTAAGAAGGACAGGAAGTGAGATGGAGAAATATAATAATAATAATAATAATAATTATTATTATTATTATTATTATTATTATTATTATTATTATTATTGACTCACAAGGAGCTTTCACACAGATCTTCAGAGATCTTTCCCTGAAAATAGCCCGTGGTGGTCACTGGAAGCTGAGTGACAACACGTCTCGCCAGGTTTCCAGTACTCTCCACCTCTTTCGATTACATTTGCAAATAAATTTGCATTATCGCAACAGTTGCTTGCCGTTGATTCCTCATTGTCAGCAGCTATTGGTCTTTGCTGGAATTTGACTGTCAATAAGCCTCCCCAAGGTCCCAGTTCTCTTTGCATTTATTCGGCGTAGGTCTGGTCAGTTCTTCGGTCTTTCCTTCTTCCTTGACTCTATTTCGTTATTTTGTCTTGCTCTTTTTTTATGTGGCAATGAGGATAGCGTTGAGCTATAGATCTTATAGCTATGCGATTCGAGGGTGCTTGGTTCCATGCAGTGTTTCATGTTTTGCCTTGACAGCAGTTTGTCTGGCCCGCACTTGTTGCTCCTGTGTGTTAGTTTCCACATTCAAGGGTTCCACGTATGCATATAATTTTTTTTTAAGTAGCGGTGATATCTTATGTATTGACTTTAAGCAGTTATTCAAAAGTGCTCACTGCGTGAGCATAGATTAGTAGAAGTTGTTTACCTGACCATTGAAGTTAGCCGATCTGCTAGCCAGTTCCCGCCAGTCCCAGCCCATGTCCAGAAACATATTGTTTATTTTGCATGTAGCTATTCAGTTTATATTTTTCGCTTGTTTCGTTAAAAGTTTATACGATACATCCATTAATATATATATTCTTTAATTTACAATAAATCTTATTAACGAACTGATTTAATAGAATATTTTTATTGGTTGGTCTTTGATGTCTACGGGCGCCATATTTAATCTAACGGGGAGAATTTCCGTGTTTTGGTTTCTCTATAAACAACAACAACAAAAAAAACGATTAAACTGAAAAGGACCACTTCAAATCGGTTGCCAAAGTTTTAAGAAAAAGAACTTTTCATCATTCTGCGATCCAGAATTATCTCACTTCTGACGCAATTCTCTACCTGTATTACAGATAAATACGCCCTAAAATGGCGGACCAGCTGACTACAACATGATCGATTTAAAATTCTTGTTGAGCCGGCTATTTAAGTAATAAAATCACTACGCTGTTTTCACACGGATCTACGTACAGGCATAAACATTTATCATTGAGTGGCATCCAGTATTAAAGTGGTGACGCCCTTGTAAAACAACTGTAATGGCTTCGTCCATCTGATTTATAAAAAAACAGGATAACACGTGAAAAATTCGGCGTATCTTAATTGCCATATATATTTTTCTAACTTATTTATATATATATATATATGTATATATATGTATATATATTTATATATATGTGTGTGTGTGTGTGTGTGTGCGTGCGTGTGTGTGTGTGTGTACAGTAAAACCCCGGGGTACGACATTAATACGTGCCGGAGTTAGTGAAATCGCCGTATGGTGGAGGCTAAGCACATTTTTACAGTACATATCAAAGATTAATTACATAATACATTACAGTATATAGTACACATGTATATAATCAAGACAACACTTAAAATAAGGCCGTAAAACGAGGCAAATAGTGTCACCAGGGAAGCAGAAAAGCATCGTATTTTACATTCTACATCATAACCTTTAAAAACGTAACCTGAGGCTACCGTATCCCGGGGTTCTACTGTACTAAATAAATTGATAGATAGGCTCTGAGAAAAATACGCTTTGGTATTTGGTAAAAACAAGGAAAAAGTGCTCAGTACATATGTAGAGCTAAATATGTTTTTTAATCATTTCAACTTCGTGTGATAAACTTAATTTATTACAGGTTGTTTTAATAGACGGGATACAAATCAGCCAATTCTACAAATTTCATCATTTGATAAATATTTACTTAACATTTCTTGGTTTTCAAAGATTTTCAATTAAACATTACGAAATATGAAATACACCACTAATATTTATATATATATATATATATATATATATATATATATACATAGAGAGAGAGAGAGAGAGTGAGAGAGAGAGAGAGAAACTCGACCTGTTATATATATATATATATATATATATATATATATATATATATATATATGTGTGTGTGTGTGTGTGTGTCTATGAATTTTATTAGAAATATATTATTATAATATTATATTTAAACGAAATTCAGATTTATAATTTTATTCTGTTTTATTTCTATCTTTAACCCATATTAATTTTCTTATCAAGTAAATGCATGCCTTTATTTTAATTTTTTCTGGATACATCTGCCAATACTTTTAATGCTAGCTTTATTTATGGTGTATCTTACATATATTAAAAACCCTTCCCAATACTTTGCTGATGAGGAAACTTTGTTTGTTAAAAATACTATATGTAAAAATTATTGTCCGTGGCTTAATTTCTACCACAATAAAAACATTGTTTTCCGAAACGATCGTACAAATGATTGATTTTATTGTTGTTCCTTCTTGTGAAACAGATTTTTAATTTAATTCTAATTTGGATTTTAAATTATCAATCACATTACTGAATATATATATATATATATATATATATATATATATATATATATATATATATATTAGTGACAGGACGCCTCCAATACTTTCCCTATTTTGATACAATTATCGATTCCGTGCTAAATTCCCGATTCCGATACAATTACCGATTTTTTTATAAATCTCTAATTATTTAACCATGAGATTTTTATTACTCCGCGATTTTCGTAAAAACACATGTTTAATATGCAGATATTTTCCTAACCGACAAAATACACTTGTGCTGGATGATCTATCGATTTTAGCATTACTGGTAATTAAAAATCAATAAATATTTATTATTTTATCATTATTACCAGCAATGGAAGATTTTGGTTTAAACAAAATCAAATAAAAAATAGATAATTAAAAGAATTGTTTTTGCATCGGAAAATAACCATCAATTATTCTGATTCCGATACCGATCCTGATGCCCCCAATTCTTCCGATTTTTTCGATTCGCGATTCCGATTCATATTAATCGTTCCAAACGCTAACACACACACACACACATACATACACACACAAACATATATATATATTTATATATATATATATATATGTGTGTGTGTGTGTGTGTGTGTGCGTGTGTGTGTGTGTGTGTAAGAAAATTTCGAATTAAAATAAATAAGGAAAAGGTGACGATAGGACGTAGAAAACAAAAATGAGAAAAAAAGGAAAAACAGCAGAAGAAAGTTATCCTCATCTTGACATGTGCGAACGAGATTCCTAAACGTAATCGATTTTATGTGTAAGGATTTACGAGCTGTTTCCAAACACGTCGTGTTTGCCACGTGGGATCCCTCGCTCGCTGTGTTCTGCCAATTTCTATTCGCCATTGCAACGGCAAAGCGACCGAAAATTGGCACTGACAGCGTTGTCGCTTTCGCCATTCGCAACCTGTTCGCCTGCATCCTGGTAAACGAGCCAATCTTTGCCCAACGCAATGTTATCCGCATCTTTCGTTTGTTTAAATATAGTAATTACTCAGTGGAAAATCCTATTTGTCTTAGTATTTTATTATTAATGCGTCACTAATTAATAGATTCTAAAGACTCTTTGTGGATAAGGGTTTATGTGGGTTGCTTGAAAAGTCACTAAAAAGACGCGAAAGACTATGTTGTTAATTTAGTATGCCATTCTGTTATGAGCTAGTTTTAATGTATAAATACTAGTGCAGTCGTATCCTTTTAATTTTTCTTCAAGAGCTCAAAGTCGACGATTACTAATCATCTCCTCTGCTGCTTGTGTCATGATCTCTTATCATCAGACACTTCCGACTTAATCCATGATGCTACTGTTGCGGAGTTTATTCTAAGGTCCACTATTTGTAGCCCCTATTTTAAAGCCACTTTGATGCCCTTCATCTTAGCACTCAGTTTCGCAACATTGATATGGGGGCTATCATCCTTTTTTCGTAGCCAAGCAGCATCTTTAACAGTCACTCCTATTTCCAATAATATGCCTAATACCTAGCTGCTAGCGTCATACCATATTACCCCTTCCTGCTTTTTTATATGCCTTTCTCCTTTTATATGGTCCATTTTTAAACTTTTGCAATGACTTCTTGTATTATAAGCAGCCCTTCTTGATCAATTGCATCCTCCCAACTGTATTTACTCGTTTGCTTTTTAATAAAGCTACATGCAGTTCACAATTATCCAACTATAGCGTAATGACCAATCAACTTTTCACATACATAGAAAAGTTCTCTCTTGATTAAACCATCCTTGTCTTCAAAGTTCTCGTTTCCTCATCCAAACATCAATTTTCCTGCCTTGTTGCGCGTTACTCTTAATCTCAAAGCCATTCCGTCTTCCAGAGACTCGGGCGATTTCGCCGTCAATCCGTATGATTTGAGATGATCTCTCATCCTCTCCCCAGTCACTTCGGTTTTGTCCACCAGTACATAATCGACGTAAGAGCGGCTACCTCTCTTCACTGCATCATCTTTGGATAACAGAATCTTAAGAACTGTCGTTATAATTTTTGGTGCGGAAGTTTATTCAATATTGGTTTTGGTGCTGCAATTCATTATTGAGATGAGTACTATTAAATAATTTATTTATTGCGGACTATTATCCTCATCTTTCTTAGTTGGTACTTCACGACTTTTCGGCCAACTATTCCTCTGGATTTCGTAAGCAGGTAAAAAAAATCCAACCTTGATCAACCTTCGGGGCTTGTGGCGTAGTGGATAGAGACGTGGATCTCTACAGTTCCAGGTTATAATTGTCTGATAATAGCGGTTTCAATTCTAACCAAAGTCGGCCAGAGGCTTACTTGGCCAAAACGCACTGAGACGACAAACACTATAGAAGGCAATAATGCTAAGGATGCGGTAAGGAGATTAGCAGTTCCTATCCCATCGCGGTTACCACCACTTACGAAGGCCAGAGGAATGGTAGGCCGAAACGCCGTGAAGCAACAACTAAGAAAGATGAGTATAATAGTCCGCAATAAATAAATTAAAGCAAATAGTGTCTAACAATTTTCAAACATTTACCATAGAAACCATTTGATGTTCTACTCTCGTAATACCAAGTGCATAGCTTACGTTTTATAAAATGTTATACAGTGATTTTACAGTCATTTTATCACTTTTCATGAAGTATCAAACTCCAATCCAAACATAGAAATTTCAAAGAATCGAAAGCGGTAGTTCTATCAGTAGTGAGGATTTAAAAGAAAATCTGTAATTATGTTGAAATCGGGAAGAATATTTGAATATTCCTAACACTAATATATATATATATATATATATATATATATATATATATATATATATATATATATATATATATATATATTCTAGCAGGCCGTCCCACTTTGCCCGGTCGAAAAATATGTATAATTATTATATTTTAATTCATACGGTTCGTACGTCATAAATCAAATACAAATAGGTGAAAATTTATAGATGTTAGAAATCATTGTAAGAGCAGAAATTATCTCAACCAAAAGAGTGCATGCTAAAATTATAAAGGAGCGCATAGAATCGCTGAAGATAGGAACTCCTGATTAATAATAGAGTAGTAAATAAGGAGCAATCAGCAATTCTTTTATTATCCAACAAACAGAATGTCACATGCAAACAAATCCCTCCCGAATTTCCCTACGCAGACTGAAGCAATGCCTGATGATGTAAAAATGACCTCTTCTCGTATCCGTGATATCATAAAATACTTAAATATTAAGAAAGCGTGTGAGCTTGATCTCGTCCCTGCTATGCTTATGAAAAAATGCTTAGCTGAACTAGCCCCCATACGTTCCAAGCTCTACAATAAATGCTTTGCTGAATCTTGCTCTCTTATAGCTGAAAGATTGCCCCTGGTGTACCAGAGTACAATACTTCCGGTGAAATTATCGCTCTATCTGTCTCCTCCCTCTCTTCGCTAAAATCTAGTCTACAAAGCTGATCTCTTTGGCAAACAGTACGAATTTACACAATGTATTTTTACTGCAGAAAATTTAACAGTCATCTATGAAGTTGATAAGGCGCACAGGGCCAGGGCTGTAACCCTTGATTCAAGGCCTTTGACAAAGTCTGGCACCAAGAGCTGCTAATAAAAAATTAAATCGTACGGTATAACTGGACGTATACTAAATATAATTGAATTCTTCTTATACAATAGGACCGTCCAGGTTGTCATTGATCTACGTACATCCAAACAGCATAACATTAATTCGGGAGTGCTTCAGGGACCGATTCTTGGACCACCATTATTCTTGATATTTATTAACGACCTCCGGATAATATTGTGTCCATGATGGAGATATTTGCTGATAATACAACGCTCTATAACAAACACCAGGGAAGAACGGGTGTACGCAAATCCAAGACCATGTCAGAATCGTTAGAAAATGAACTCCAGGAACTGGCCGAAAAAGAATGGTAACATTTAATGCGAGTAAGACTAAGCTGCTCTCTTTGAAAATTACAAGACGCCTCTCCAACCTTCGATATCCATAACAAATAACACCCTGCCTGAGAATTCTTCCTTCAAATTTCTCGGCTTTACATGCAAGGGCAATATGAACTGGAATAAATACGTTGAGGGCATTGCAAAGTCTGTTGCAAAGAATGTGGGTTCCCCTTATCATGCTAGAAGACTACACACACCTGAAAGTATGCAGTGCCTCTACAAAGCCACCATTCGCCCATGTATATATCATATCTGGGCCGGTGGGTCTACCACTAGTCTCTCGCTCTTGGATAGGTTCCAAAAAGAGCCTTCAATCTAACAGGTCTTACTTTGTTAACCAACCTGTCTAACTCCTGTCGCATAGTTGTAATTTGCATCACTGTGCCTGTTGTTTTAAGTATTTTATTGAAATGTGCTCTGATAAACTCGTAACGCTTGTGCCCCTCAACGGGCATAGTCCCGATCAAATCCACTCAGCAACAATATCACAGCCCTTCCCTGTTGAGATCCTTAAATGCCAGAAAGATTTCTACTCAAATAGTTTCTTTCCTCGAACAGCTAGACCTTGATTTTGTGAATGTACATGCAGAAGTTTAAATGTAATGTAAACCAGCATCTTGTTAACCTTTCCTAGGCATGCTGTTACAATGACGACATGCTTAGCAAGAGGTGAAAGTGAGTAAAAAAGAAAAAAAAATGAGATAAAAATACTCAACTTGAGATCGAAACCAACACATAAAAACAATGAGTGATTTACAATAACCATTGGGCAAGCTTGATAAAATCCTCAAAACGTGTTTTCAAACCTAATTATTATTAACATAAGGAATCTGTCATGGGAGCGATTCACGCATGCGCATTCGTGAAAAAGTTAACAATCAGATAAAAATTGGATGACCCTCCACGTATCAATTTTTCAATTTTGACCTTTTAGCAACCGGCTTTCCGAATAAAATCGAACTAAAAATGTTTTGCGCGTGCCTGAATACTATGTAGACAAAATTTCGTTAGGTATATAGGTTGAGAATTGCC
Source organism: Euprymna scolopes (assembly GCF_053919585.1). Taxonomy (NCBI): domain Eukaryota; kingdom Metazoa; phylum Mollusca; class Cephalopoda; order Sepiida; family Sepiolidae; genus Euprymna; species Euprymna scolopes. The sequence goes on from NC_136510.1 coordinate 90,501,336, forward strand.
CCCTTCTCTCCCTTTCTCTCTCTCTCTCCCTCTCTCTCTCTCTTACACACACACACACACACACACACACACACACACGCACACGCGCGCGCGCACACACACATTCTCAATTTATAGATTAATTAGCAGGCCTCCTGGTTTCATTCAGTCGTAAAATACGTATAGATATTATCTATAATATAAATCTAATTTCTATATAATTTTATTTCGCGATAACTATTGAGTGTGCCTCAGGGGCTATTTAAGGGCTATTAAAAACACTCCATTTCGGGGACTATTTTACCGTATTTGTCCAAAATTTTCTGTGTATGCCTATTTAGAAGTTTTGCATGGTGCTGAACTCAAATTTAAATACGTTAAGGCCTTGGGGACTAAATGAAGAAGGGCAAATGATGGACTTAGTCATTTCTATTTTTGCATAGTGCAGAATTAAAACCTACATATATCACGGCCTAAAACTGCACCGTTTGTTCATTTTCATCAGGATTAGACGTCCCATGAGGACTTTTGGGGTTAAATGGGGAGAGGAGGTTTACAAATGCTGAACTTAGTTGTTTTTTCACGTTCACTGTACACTCACGGGGGGAGGGCATACATGCTTCAATTGTTATCGAATTTTAAAGTTTTCATCAGACATTTAAAAAGTTTTATCCCTAAGACTATTATACGGATCAGTAAAGCTAAAAAACAATACCGTTTAAGACTGGAAAAATTTTAAATTAATGACAGATTTTTTTTTTTCATAAGTTACGCGATAAATAGTTCACATACAAAAAAACTTATTAATAACGGGACCATTTAAAAATATTACAGTTCTTTTTTTCTTTCTCTTTCTTTTCTCTTTTTTATTGTTCCTGTGGCGTCCAAAATATTTAACAGACAATTTTCAAAACTTAATCGTTATAAATGTAGGATTGTAAACAGAACAAGGCCTGCACGAGATCTTGTAATGCACTGGTGTTTTTCCACTTCCGGTTATAAACAGAGGAGATAGATTGGCTAAAGAGAGCTTAATATGGGGACCTGAAACGGTTCCCTATTATCAGGTTTGAAACTGACCGTACTTATGACACATCTCAATTAAACTTTCGGAATATATATATATATATATATATATATATATATATATATATATATATATATATATATATATTCATACACATACAGTACCGTTTTGTAGTGTCACAACTCATCAGTGTAGCTAGACATACACCTTTTCCCAGCCATGCATCGAACCTACAACCGTCGTGTTGACAGTCGGTTTGAGATGCGAATCAATATATATATATATATATATATATATATATATATATATATATATATATATATATAACTACTTAATTTACTCACATAAAATTAATATACAAAAGTATAGATTTATGCGTAAACTTTAAGTATTTACTTCAACAGTGCTCAATACGTAGGTAGAGCTAGTTAGTAAGTTATAAAATGTATATGGCGATTAAGCTACACTGGATATTCCGCGTTTCATCCACTCTACATATATTGCTTCGCATCTGAGGCGAATTTTTAGGAAAATATTGTTTTAGAACTCATCAATCAAATAAGTCACAAACACAGGGATGATTGAATGATGGTGTTTCGAATTGAAAACTCTGTTGACACAGACATTCCTTAGGTTTGATGTCTTAAATGATAAACAATACGTCGACCGAAACAAGAACAGGCTGCCTTGTTAAAATGCTTGCATGTTTGTCATATTTGTATCCCTAATGTACTGCACCAGTGATACTTAAATACCACATATGCTTTACGTGTATTCAATAAAAAAAATATTTGTCGACGAAATACGAAATATCATTCTATCTGTATTTCTTCAAAATTCACTCGCTCTAACATGTATCTATCTATCCATCTATCTATTTATATATATATATATATATATATATATATATATATATATACATGTATATGTTTGTGTGTGTATGTGTGTGTGTGTGTGTGTGTGTTTGTGTACTAGAAAGACATTAAGCCTTGCCCGGTCGTAAAATACGCTGACATGTGATATTTTAATTTATGGAGATTTCGTATTCATTATTATAAAGCAAATACCCTATTGGTTATTATATTGTACCCAATATGTTTTTGTAATTTCAAAACGTATAAAAAGAAATATTACTTCAGTTTGAATAAAAACTAAACCATTTAGATTTCAGATAAATAGTGTGGTTTCGCCTTAAGGATACGTATATATATATATATATATATATATATATATAATTCAAAAGGATACGTATATATATATATATAATTCAAAAGGATACGTATATATATATATATATAATTCAAAAGAATTCTGTTGTTTATAAATTTGTTTGTCAGTGTGGAGCTGACTACGTTGGCAAGACATCCCAAAGATTGGAAATGAGAATATCCCAACACATCCCTCGGGATATTCGATTACACCAGGTTTTGTAGAACATCCGGGCACTCCCAAGCTCATGAGTCCGCCATCGGTAATCACCTGATTAGTATAAATAGGTGTTCTGACCAATATTCCGATGGGTGGTTTTCTGTTTTATACAGTGCTAGGTCGAACTATCATCTCAATATTATTGAGGCGTTAGTAATTAATAACTCTCGACCTAGCCTGTGTAGACAAAAGATTTTGAAACATCAGTTGGAAATATTTACTGATTTAAAACCACCTGAACAGTGAGAATTATATATATATATATATATATATATATATATATATATATATATATATATATATATATATATATATTTCTCTCACTGGTCTTCCAACTGAAACCAAATTCCCCTCTTTCCTCATTCGATTCTTAGCTTTGAATTTATCATTCTGACGTTTCCTCTTAGAGGGTCAGACGATAAGGCCTTAAGGAAATTTTAATAATTCCACCTGCCCGTTTTTTTTTTGTTTCTTTGGTATTTAAATTAAATTATGTTTCCTCTGAAATTTCTCCTTCCATTTTGTTGTACCAAGAATTTACTTATATATATATATATGTATATATATAATTTTTTTATTACCGTTTTATTTGTTTGGTTACATATGTTTCGGATGTTGTATATATATATATATATATGTATATTAAAGTTGTCTTCATATAAGCAGTAGTTTGTTGCTACACAGTCATGAGCATGTTTCGGTCTACTAGTATCTATTAACTAGAGACTTCTTCAGGCAACGACCCTTATTTTCGTAATTCTAAATGAAGAACGAAAATTAACTTTCAGCAAAAGAAGGCTTTGTTATTTTTTTTTTATTTTTTTATATAAACGGGTCATGAGGGTGAAGATTCAGCTGCGCGGAGAACAGGGTTGAATTAGGTGCGAATTTGTTAGTATATTTATTTTCGTATTTGTTTATTAAATCATTTATCGGCGATTTGTTCGGAAGCTAATCTGTATAACGAGCTTAAATTCATTACTAAGATCCTTTGTAACAATGGCTTCCCATTGTTGAATCTATTATTAATAAGAAAGTTCTCAACATTTGCAAATCTAAAGAAATTCCAGTTAATAGATATCCTGTTTACCCTCGTCAACTTTGGTTAGGTAATATCAGTGACCGATTTGCTAAGCAAATCACTTGTCTGTGTAACGGTGTAATTTGGCACGCATCGGTTTTTCGACCAAACCTATGTTCTAGTCCATTTGCACAGATGTTCTCCCCCCACCATAATAATTCTATTATTTATTTATTCAAATGTAGTTGCAGCGCGCACTATCGCAAAGATTGGATTGGATGTTTAAAACAACACGTACCATCAAAGATTAAGTATGCAAATTTGTTACCTTCAGATGTTCTGAATAATACGTATGGTTCTTCGATTTGCGAGCTCCTTATAAATAACCATGAGGGTGCCACGAATTTCATGGCTGACAGGTTTACGATCTTGAGTAAGTCGCACCCACCCTTTCATTTTGAGACCTTCTCTTTGCAAGCAAAAAAAATCTTTTAGGACTTTATTTGATTTCTATGCTTATTTTTCGTTTTTGTTTTCACCCTCGCCATATTCATGACCTTTTTTTTAATCGTAATTTTTCCTCGTTTTAGCCCTATTGAGCGGGAAACTAAACCTGTTTAGCTATCCCTTATTTTCATGTTTTTAATTTTTTTATCTTCATGTTAACTGATCTATATTTCGCCATATTATATATATATTGGACTTGAAGATATGCAAGTTGTAGTCCGGTGGGAAGCAGGCAGACGGAACAGAGTTCCACGGGCGTGCAGTTCTAAGAATGAAGCTTTGTTCATGGAATCTACGTTTTGATTTAGGCACAGATATAGAGTGGAGGAAATTTTTCACAGTGGATTCAGCTAGACGGGTGTTTTTCGTGAAAGATTGGCGAGGGGTAACCAGAGATTGGAGTTCAGACGAGCAACTGCCATGGAAATAACGATAAAACAAGGATAGGCTCGCAACGTCTCTTCTGTGGGAGAGAGGTTGTAGGGTAGAGAAAAGGGCATCCCCCACTAAGCCACGAAATCTATTTTGTACTCTGTCAAGGCAGGAAAGGCTGTTTTTAGCAGCTCCTGCCCAGATATGGCAACAGTATTCCATCCTTGGACGTACTTGGCTTTTATATAGATAGAAAATTGCATCAGTAGTGAGATGTCCTCTGGAGCGGTAGAAGGATCCCACCATCTTTCCAGCGACCTTGGCAACAGACTTGATGTACTTGTTCCATTTCAGATCAGGATAAAGGTAAAACCCAGAAGCTTGTCAAAACACGGGGCCTCACCCAGACGAGAGCTATCCATCACAGTTGATGCCAGATGGGTATCAGAGCGTTGATTATGTAAGGATAGGAGTTTGGTTTTGGATGCATTAAAGGTAACCAACCACATCTTCCCGCACTGAACCACGCGCTCGAGATCAGAGTAGAGAGAATCAGAAAGAACTTTGTCATTTACAGCCTTTGATGTGTTACCGTAGATGGTCGTGTCATCAGCATAGATGTCAACGAATGATTTAAGTATATGTTTAGGGAGGTCATTGATGTAGATCAGGAAGAGAGTTGGGCCCAGGATTGACCCTTGAGGGACTCCAGCATTTAGATTGCAGGCCTCCGATTTTTGTCCATCTACCACTACTCTTATGAGCCTATCGGAGAGAAATGATTTAATGATTGAGAAAACATTTCCAGTTATACCGTAGCTGGAAATCTTTTGAAGTAGACCCTTATGCCATACCTTGTCGAATGCCTTTGACATGTCAAGAGCAATTGCCCTAAAAAGGAAGCCTTTTTCAAGAGATTCACTAATCCTGTGGGATATAACCGTCAACACACCTGCGGTAGATTTTGCAGAGCGGAAACCATATTGTGTGTCACTAAGAAGGTTATTCCTGCTGAGGTGGTTGACTATTTCTCTATTTAATATGGATTCCGGCAACTTACTCATAACACACAGGAGACTTATTGGTCTGAACTGAGAGGGAGATTACTTATCACCTGAGTTCTTAAATACAGGGCAAACTGATGAGGTCTTCCAGGGAGTCGGAAAGCACTTCTCCCTAATTTAGCGCTTAAATAGTTTCGTAAGTACGGGAGCAAGTCCTGGTTGAAGCTTTTTTAACACTATAATTGGGAGGCCATCAGGCCAGTTGCTTTACTGGAATCTAGGTTCTTGATTAGCTTGGCGACTTCATGCACGGATATTTATATGTTACCTAGCTTGTTCTGTGTTATAGGAGGAAATATGGGGAATTGATGGCCTTCGTCGCATGGATAGAATTAGCTGCAAAGTTATTTGCAAATAGTTTGGCCTTGTCTGACGCTGACGAGATGACCTCTGGTCCATTGATAATGGTTGGGATAGAACGCACACTTCTGTTCAGGATCCTTTTTGTTATTTGCCAAAACTGATGGGATCCAAGCCGCTGATCAGCTACCTTGGATTTAACAGACTGGGCATATAGCTCTCTTGCATTTTTTATTACTCTTTTACAGTGGTTGCCGGCAGTCCTGGAAGCAGATTTAGTCACAGTGCATCTATTACGTTGGTAGCTATGGAAAAAGTGATTTCTGTGCGCGATAGCAGCAGCACATTCTGGGGAGAACCATGGCTGGCTGTTAGGTTTTTGTTGGAATTTTTTAGATGGTATGAATTGGTCTATGCCTACAATTAACCATTCCGTCAGATCTGATACTATAGAGGACACTTCCTTTTTAAACATGGAGTGCAGAGGTAAATCAGATATGAATGTACGGAAGCTATCCCAGTCAGCCATAGAGTATCTGTATACAGTACGGTGGAGGGGTACGTCTGGGGACTTCTTACATTTCGTTTTTATCTTAACTGATACGACGGAGTGGTCGGAGGATCCTAGAGGAGAATGAACGGAACATGAACATAGCTCAGAGGAAGTTGAGAGAAAAAGGTCTAGGAGGCTTGCATATTGACTGGGTGTATCGGGCACACGGGTGGGTTCGGGAACAATCTGAGTGAGGTCATAAGCAATGGCAAAACCATGACAAAATCTCCCCTCATCGTCTGTCTTATTTGAATGGGTCAGCCATTCCACATTATGGACGTTGAAGTCACCACAGATGTGGATGTTAGCCGAGGGATGTGCAGACAGTATGTGGTCTATTTTCTCAGATATGCTCTAAAAGATAGTAACTCCGCTGTTGTGGGTTCGATAGAGGGCAAATATAAATGCAGTGGTGTTAGCAAGTACAACCCTGAAGCACATATAGGTAAATTAAAATCTTCTCTAGAGATATCCCTGCCACACGGGAAGCCATCCCTTATGTAGGCACATATTCCATGCCCATGGCGATCTTGGGGGTCAGATTTAAGTTAGAATATCCGTTAATTATGAACTCATCTAGCGAAGTGGTCGGCCCTATTCCAGTTTCACTTAGAAATAATATGTTCGGTTTTGTCTCCTGTAATTGGGTTTCAACCTCTGGAAGGTTGGAACGTATACTCCTGATGTTGGAGAAGGAGACCTGGTAGTATGTTGGAAGATGCAGTTATAGGTTTAATCGAGTTTTTATTATGGAGATATTTCATGTTGAAGTTTGGGGATTCGTGGAATATGTCGGCATACTTGGTTAGAGCAGTACAGAGAGGGAAAGTAAGAGAGAAAAAGACAGGAATTTTTTTGTAGCACACGAAAGGTACAGCCGTAAAAATTACCCACTAGTATGGCATCGAGAGGTCCCACCAGAGACTACAGCATGTTCCAGATCCACTCACCAAATGGCAATACAGCAGTCTCAGTACTTTGCGCCTGCTGATAGGACAGACTCCTTAGTGGTTAATCCAAGGTTCGGGTCCCTGACTATCAGGCGGATAACGTCAGCCCAGACAAAACTTTTACCTCCAGCACCCTTACTAGTGACATGGCCACAAGGACAGACAGAGACAGAAAAAATTTCCGCAATCTCAGACTACTGGTCACCAAGTACTACCGACCTTTAAGCAGCTTTTTCTTCACCCTTTGTCAGAAAAATTTCTCATTGAATGAGGACTGAGGGACAAAAAAGGAGAAGCGAGAGTTACTGGAGCTTCCGATAACACATCCACTGTATTATCTACTCTCAATAAAAAAGGGGAGGAAAGGAATGGGTACAAGTGACTTATTTATATCTAAGTAGTAAGTCCGGTGCTAAGTTAACAATTCAGGACACTTTTGATGATAATCTCCCCTCCCATATTAATGGGTGGAAGTTTGTCGTTATCTATCGAGTTTGAATCATTGGAATTTGACCTTATAATTAATTAAAATCCAGTAATTAACTTTTATCTATTTGTAAAGTCGGCTTAATATTAATTTACATTCGAGTTTAGATAATTATTCAGGTTTTATTTTAGGATGTTCGTTTTAATAGGTAACATTTTCTTTGCTAATGGCACTGTATTATATTTCGAATGCAATTGAAAATAAGGCTAACTATATTAGATGGTTTGATGTTCTAGCAAGGAAGCAAGCATTTTCAATATAGGCAAGCTTGCAGTAACAGTATATATTAAGTATACCACTTAAATAAAGTCCTAGGTTTATCTACTCTAATAGAGAATAATTCCCGGCATTTTGTTTTTTTTTATCGTTAGTTTCCGGCATTTTGTTTGTTTTTATCGTTTTCTTTGTAGCATGGGGGGTGACGAATAAGACAGGAGAATACAGACAAATACATAAATAAAACAAGCAAAACAAGTTTAAAAACAAGGTAACATAAAAACATTTAGGATGAGTTTTTAAAAAGATGGTACTAATCCGGCTCAACGTTGCTTAACCTCGGTGATCTGACGAGAACCGGTGTGTCAACGCAATTATGCCGTATATATAAGATTAAATAAAGGAAGGTTATATATTCTAAAAAAATTTCAGGGTGTTTATATACTTGTGTTTTGTACCGTTAAATACACTGACGCGTATATAAACCTCATATCTGCTCAGTTTGAACTGTGCGGTAGAGATATGGAGGAGATTTAACATTATAATATATCGTAATTTTCATGGCAAATGCTTGTCTGAGCTTCAATCTATGCTCCCTTGTTAAACGGTTACAGAATACATTCATCTAGCCTTAAATCACTCTAAAAAAATGTTCACCAATCTTTGTCTGTCCCTAAATCTAAATGCACATTCCATGAGCAAATCATCATTTCATCCTATCTTTCTATACTAGAACTACCCACCTTTGGTACTTTGTTCCGCTAGCCTGCTTTCCAGCTGACTACAATGCGGTCGTCTTAAAACCCAATGCGAAAAAGTTATTGTTGAGCTATCATCTTAAATACTCAAATTATACCGGAATTTTCATCACTAACTATTACTACGCTGTTTTCCCCGACGACCAACGTACACTCATTAACATTGACCATCGAGAATCTTCGGATAGATGATGACTCCTTTGTGAAGTTAGTATTCATGTCGAGACGTGAGATCACATAATGAAAACTTTTTTATGAGCTTTGCTTTTAATAAACATTGAAATAAAAGTTACTGTTGCCATAATAGATTACCGGTGTGATAAGCATTTCTGTTTGAGTATTATATTGCCATAGTTCATGGCATTTTACTCATAAATACCTAACAGAGCACTACGTCTACCGACCTTGGGAAGAATATCAGTCATGTGTATGCAGTGTGATGATCTGTCTGAAGAGAAGACAGATCGGTGATGGTTGAGTACATGCATGATATAAGATTGATACGAGTGTAAAATGAGCCTTTGATGTACGTAGTTCTGATGAGCTCATAAGACGAATCTGAACAGTGTAGGGAGATGTGTACTCTGAACGGATTTGTTTTATTTTTTCAATGTTTCCTTTGAAATCGTAAATTGTTAGGTAAAAGTACAGTTTTTTTTTTCAAGAAAGCTTAATTTTTTTAGTTTTCTTTTAAAGAAAATTTGCAGTAAACTTTTTTTATGTGTGTGTCGATAGAAGTTGTTTTTTTTACGAAAAGTGTGGTACTCTTGAAGAATTTGATCCGGGTTCGACCGGCAATCACTTTCAGTTTCCTTGAGAAAAAATAACTGTAGTTTCATCTAACAATGCATGGTTTAAAAAAAATTACAGTTTTTAAACAATGCAAGATAAAACTTTTCTTGAGCAACATATATATATATATATATATATATATATATATATATATATATATATATATATATATATATATATATATATATATATATATATATATATATATATATATATATATACTCAGTAAATTTACGGTAGTTTTTTTATTTTTTATTCGTTGGATTTTAATTTTTTCCCGTTTGTTCGTTTTGAAATTCGTCTGTGTTTGTTACTGCGATCGATTTATTCCGGTGATTGCCGATCGAGCACGATCCATTATTGACGGGAAATCCCGAGGTCTCGGTTTGATTTTGCAAGAGTACAATAATAATAATAATAATAATAATAATAATAATAATAATAATAATAATAATAATAATAATAATAAATTCAGCAGCCACCACACTAAAGAGCGGAATATGGTTGAGTAGGATGGAAAGAGCAAGGACAGAAAGTACTAGCCAGACCATCGCTGGATGATTAATAAGAGGACTGGAAACTTGAGGAGGCTTATTGACATCCCAATTCCAATTAAGACCAATGGTCGCTGTCAACGAGAAATCAATTGTAAATTGATCGTGCCATAACAGAAATTCATTTGCAAAGGCTATCGGAAAAAGTGGGGAGTAATTGAAATCTGGGGAAACCTGTTATCATTCAGATTCCAGAGAAGAGTACAGGTTTTCCTTAAAAATAAATTTGTCATGATGGCATGTGTGACTACTCCTAGTGTGTAAATAATATTAATAATAACAAGAACAACAACAATAGCAATAATAATAATAATAATAATAATAATAATAATAATAATAATAATAATAATAATAATAATAATAATAATAATAACGACGACGACAAAAACAACAAGAACCAGCGGGACAGCAATGCTTTCCATATCAGTCTGTTTATTCAAAATTAATGATAATATTGTCTTTTGGAATTATATAGGACTCCAAACTACGCACATACTAGAAATGGGATGATTCTAATATTTCCCGATTCCGATATAATTACCAATTCTCTTCTAAATTCCAGATTCCGATATAATTGTCAATTCTGACTCCGATTCTTTTGAACTCACTAAATATTTATTTATTTTTATTTTTAATGTTCGAATTACCGTAAAAACCCATATAATATGTGCGTATGCGTGAAAAAATACGTTTGTCTGTGTAGAAGGGTTTATGTATAGATTTTAATTTTATTGATTTATGTATAGATTTTAATTTTATTGATTTATGTATAGATTTTAATTTTATTGATTTATGTATAGATTTTAATTTTATTGATTTATGTATAGATTTTAATTTTGTTGATTTATGTATAGATTTTCATTTTATTGATTTATGCATAGATTTTAATTTTATTGATTTATGTATAGATTTTAATTTTATTGATTTATGTCTAGATTTTAATTTTATTGATTTTGCATAGATTTTAATTTTGTTGATTTATGTATAGATTTTAATTTTATTGATTTATGCATAGATTTTAATTTTTTTGATTTATGTATAGATTTTAATTTTATTGATTTATATATAGATTTTAATTTTATTGATTTATGTATAGATTTTAATTTTATTGATTTATGTATAGATTTTAATTTTATTGATTTATGTATAGATTTTAATTTTATTGATTTATGTATAGATTTTAATTTTATTGATTTATGTATAGATTTTAATTTTATTGATTTATATATAGATTTTAATTTTATTGATTTATGTATAGATTTTAATTTTATTGATTTATGTATAGATTTTAATTTTATTGATTTATGTATAGATTTTAATTTTATTGATTTATGTATAGATTTTAATTTTATTGATTTATGTATAGATTTTAATTTTATTGATTTATGTATAGATTTTAATTTTATTGGTTTATGCATAGATTTTTATTTTATTGATTTATGCATAGATTTTAATTTTATAGATGTGTGTATAGATTTTAATTTTATTGACTTATGTATAGATTTTAATTTTATTGATTTATGTATGGATTTTAATTTTATTGATTTATGTATAGATTTTAATTTTATTGATTTATGTAAGGATTTTAATTTTATTGATTTATGTATAGATTTTAATTTTATTGATTTATGTATAGATTTTAATTTTATTGATTTATGTATAGATTTTAATTTTATTGATTTATGCATAGATTTTAATTTTATTGATTTATGCATAGATTTTCATTTTATTGATTTATGCGTAGATTTTAATTTTATTGATTTATGTATAGATTTTAATTTTATTGATTTATGTATAGATTTTAATTTTATTGATTTATGTATAGATTTTAATTTTATTGATTTATGTATAGATTTTACTTTTATTGATTTATGCATCGATTTTAATTTTATTGATTTATGTATAGATTTTAATTTTATTGATTTATGTATAGATTTTAATTTTATTGATTTATGTATAGATTTTAATTTTATTGATTTATGTATAGATTTTAATTTTATTGATTTATGTATAGATTTTAATTTTATTGATTTATGCATAGATTTTAATTTTATTGATTTATGTATAGATTTTAATTTTATTGATTTATGTATAGATTTTAATTTTATTGATTTATGCATATATTTTAATTTTATTGATTTATGTATAGATTTTAATTTTATTGATTTATATATAGATTTTAATTTTATTGATTTATGTATTGATTTTAATTTTATTGATTTATGTATAGATTTTAATTTTATTGATTTATGTATAGATTTTAATTTAATTGATTTATGCATAGATTTTAATTTTATTGATTTATGTATAGATTTTAATTTTATTGATTTATGCATAGATTTTAATTTTATTGATTTATGTATAGATTTTAATTTTATTGATTTATGTATAGATTTTAATTTTATTGATTTATGCATAGATTTTAATTTTATTGATTTATGTATAGATTTTAATTTTATTGATTTATGCATAGATTTTAATTTTATTGATTTATGTATAGATTTTAATTTTATTGATTTATGTATTGAATTTAATTTTATTGATTTATGTACAGATTTTAATTTTATTGATTTATGTATAGATATTTATTTTATTGATTTATGTATAGATTTTAATTTTATTGATTTATGTATAGATTTTAATTTTATTGATTTATGTATAGATTTTACTTTTATTAATAAAATTAAAATGTATGCATAAATCAATAAAATTAAAATCTATGCATAAATCAATAAAATTAAAATCTATACATAAATCAATAAAATTAAAATCTATACACACATCTATAAAATTAAAATCTATGCATAAATCAATAAAATTAAACTCTATACATAAATCAATAAAATTAAAATCTATACATAAATCAATAAAATTAAAATCTATGCATAAATCAATAAAATTAAAATCTATACATAAATCAATAAAATTAAAATCTATACATAAATCAATAAAATCAAAATCTATACATAAATCAATAAAATAAATATCTATACATAAATCAATAAAATTAAAATCTATACATAAATCAATAAAATTAAAATCTATATATAAATCAATAAAATAAAAATCTATACATAAATCAATAAAATTAAAATCTATACATAAATCAATAAAATTAAAATCTATGCATAAATCAATAAAATTAAAATCTATACATAAATCAATAAAATTAAAATCTATACATAAATCAATAAAATTAAAATCTATACATAACTCAATAAAATTAAAATCTATGCACAAATCAATAAAATAAAAATATATACATAAGTCAATAAAAATTAAAATCTATGCATAAATCAATAAAATTAAAATCTATGCATAAGTCAATAAAAATTAAAATCTATGCATAAATCAATAAAATTAAAATCTATGCTAAATCAATAAACTTAATATCTATACATAAATCAACAAAATTTATATCTATGCATAAATCAATAAAATTAAAATCTATGCATAAATCAACAAAATTAAAATCTATGCATAAATCAATAAAATTAAAATCTATACATAAATCAATAAAATTAAAATCTATACATAAATCAATAAAATTAAAATCTATACATAAATCAATAAAATTAAAATCTATGCATAAATAAATAAAATTAAAATCTATGCATAAATCAATAAAATAAAAATCTATACATAAATCAATAAAATTAAAATCTATACATAAATCAACAAAATTAAAATCTATACATAAATAAATAAAATTAAAATCTATACATAAATCAATAAAATTAAAATATATGCATAAATCAATAAAATTAAAATCTACGAATAAATCAATAAAATTAAAATCTATGCATAAAGCAATAAAATTAAAATCTATGCATAAATCAATAAAATTAAAATATATACATAAATTAAATAAAATTAAAATCTATGCATAAATCAATAAAATTAAAATCTATACATAAATCAATGAAATTGAAATCTATACATAAATCAATAAAATTAAAATCTATGCATAAATCAATAAAATTAAAATATATGCATAAATCAATAAAATTAAAATCTATGCATAAATCAATAAAATTAAATTATAATAATAAAATAAATAGATTTTAATTTTATTGATTTATGTATAGATTTTAATTTTATTGATTTATGTATAGATTATAATTTTATTGATTTATGTATAGATTTTAATTTTATTGATTTATGTATAGATTTTAATTTTGTTGATTTATGTATAGATTTTAATTTTATTGATTTATGCATAGATTTTAATTTTATTGATTTATGTATAGATTTTAATTTTATTGATTTATGTATGGATTTTAATTTTATTGATTTATGTATAGATTTTAATTTTGTTGATTTATGTATAGATTTTAATTTTATTGATTTATGTATAGATTTTAATTTTATTGATTTATGTATAGATTTTAATTTTATTGATTTATATATAGATTTTAATTTTATTGATTTATGTATAGATTTTAATCTTGTTGATTTATGTATAGATTTTAATTTTATTGATTTATGTATAGATTTTAATTTTATTGATTTATGTATAGATTTTAATTTTATTGGTTTATGCATAGATTTTTATTTTATTGATTTATGCATAGATTTTAATTTTATAGATGTGTGTATAGATTTTAATTTTATTGATTTATGTATAGATTTTAATTTTATTGATTTATATATAGATTTTAATTTTATTGATTTATGTATATATTTTAATTTTATTGATTTATGTATAGATTTTAATTTTATTGATTTATGTATAGATTTTAATTTTATTGATTTATGTATAGATTTTAATTTTATTGGTTTATGCATAGATTTTTATTTTATTGATTTATGCATAGATTTTAATTTTATAGATGGTTGTATAGATTTTAATTTTATTGACTTATGTATAGATTTTAATTTTATTGATTTATGTTTGGATTTTAATTTTATTGATTTATGTATAGATTTTAATTTTATTGATTTATGTAAGGATTTTAATTTTATTGATTTATGTATAGATTTTAATTTTATTGATTTATGCATAGATTTTAATTTTATTGATTTATGTATAGATTTTAATTTTATTGATTTATGTATAAATTTTAATTTTATTGATTTATGCATAGATTTTAATTTTATTGATTTATGTATAGATTTGAATTTTATTGATTTATATATAGATTTTAATTTTATTGATTTATGTATTGATTTTAATTTTATTGATTTATGTATAGATTTTAATTTTATTGATTTATGTATAGATTTTAATTTTATTGATTTATGCATAGATTTTTATTTTATTGATTTATGTATAGATTTTAATTTTATTGATTTATGTATAGATTTTAATTTTATTGACTTATGTATAGATTTTAATTTTATTTATTTATGTATAGATTTTAATTTTATTGATTTATGTATAGATTTTAATTTTATAGATGTGTGTATAGATTTTAATTTTATTGATTTATGTATAGATTTTAATTTTATTGATTTATGCATAGATTTTAATTTTATTGATTTATGTATAGATTTTAATTTTATTGATTTATGTATAGATTTTAATTTTATTGATTTAT
This sequence comes from Euprymna scolopes, assembly GCF_053919585.1. Lineage (NCBI taxonomy): Eukaryota > Metazoa > Mollusca > Cephalopoda > Sepiida > Sepiolidae > Euprymna > Euprymna scolopes. Next base: position 90,516,884 of record NC_136510.1, read on the forward strand.
GTATAGATTTTAATTTTATTGATTTATATATAGATTTTAATTTTATTGATTTATGTATTGATTTTAATTTTATTGATTTATGTATAGATTTTAATTTTATTGATTTATGTATAGATTTTAATTTTATTGATTTATGCATAGATTTTTATTTTATTGATTTATGTATAGATTTTAATTTTATTGATTTATGTATAGATTTTAATTTTATTGACTTATGTATAGATTTTAATTTTATTTATTTATGTATAGATTTTAATTTTATTGATTTATGTATAGATTTTAATTTTATAGATGTGTGTATAGATTTTAATTTTATTGATTTATGTATAGATTTTAATTTTATTGATTTATGCATAGATTTTAATTTTATTGATTTATGTATAGATTTTAATTTTATTAATAAAATTAAAATGTATGCATAAATCAACAAAATTAAAATCTATACATAAATCAATAAAATTAAAATCTATACACACATCTATAAAATTAATATCTATACATAAATCAACAACATTAAAATCTATGCATAAATCAATAAAATTAAAATCTCTGCATAAATCAACAAAATAGATATAGATTTTAATTTTATTGATTGGTTAACATCAATAAATATTTCACATAGGAAAATTGGTACAAGTAATGGGCATAAGGTTTTAAACAAAAACCAGCAAACAAAAATAATTAAAAATTGTTTTTGCAATGGAAAATAATCACAATATTTCCAATTCCAATACCTAAAAACGTTCGAATTTTTCGATTCCCGATTCCGATTAATCGTTCCAATACTTGTCAATACATATAAGTAAAACATGTTTTTTTCTGAAATAAAATTATTAATATTAGCGGGATATAAAGAACTTCTACAGTGGAACATTTATATGTAATATATTGCTGCTAGGCATCTGCTAGACGTTCAGCGTGAATGGATTCCTCGCGATATTATTGTAGCCCTTTTGTTAAAATTGTAAACAGATTTATCTAAGTAATCTGATTAATGTAGTGTCAGAATTTATCTCGTTATATATATATATATATATATATATATATATATATATATATATATATATATATATAGTACAAAACTGTGTTGAAATTCAAAAGCTTATATATGTTTTCTTTTTATAACTTTTGTTTATTTCATCCTGGATCTCTTCATTACAGTCGTTTGAGTTAATGAGATGCCAATTTTATGATTTTATGCTTTCATAAAAATCTCCTTAGTTCCACCAATTCCTCGGATGTGATTTACATCCAATGTTACTAACAAAAAGGTTATTTTGTACATGATATACCTGATGCGTTTGTTTGGGGAAAATAAATTTCATCCCCACGTTATTACAGGCTGACCATCTTAGATATATATATATATATATATATATATATATATATATATATATATATATATATGTATATATATATGCTAATTTAATATTCGTAGTATTCTATACTCTTCTACCCTTTGTTCTAATAAATAGGATCTCCCGATCGAATAATTTATAATCTGGAAACCGTGACACACGTATGTGCGTACGTACGCACATGCGTACGTTAAATATACTACGGCATTAATGTATAGATAAGCTTAACCGTTTTTAAATCAATAAATGTTTTTCTCTATTCAAAAATACAGCAATTTTATGTTTTTTTAAACAATGAATATTTTTCTTTGTTTTCTTACGTTACAATAATTAAACTGTTCTTCAGATTAATACAAAGTATAAGACTATTTTTGCAATTTATTAGAAGTGTACTGTTTTTTATGACTTGATTTTTTTTTTTTAGAGATGTTGATTAGTAATTTTATTAGTTGAATTATTCGGACTACTGTTGATATATTGGTTGTATTCTCACCACGTTTCAGCCGATATATCCTTCGATGTACTTAGCATTTTATCCCTTAATCAGGGCCCGGTGACATGACTCACAATGTGCTAATTAAAATAGCAAACAGAATACTGAACATAAGCATAAATGGACCTGAGGTAATCTCGTCAGGATCAGACAAAGCCAAACTCTTTGCAAATAACTTTGCAGCTAATTCTAACCTTTGCGACTAAGGCTGCAAACCTCCAATATTTCCCCCTGTATCAGAAAACATGCTATGTCACATACATATATCTGTCGTGATGTTGCCAAGCTAATCAAAAACCTTGATTTCAGTAAAACAACCGGGCCTGACGGTATTCCAATTATAGTACTCAAAAGAATTCAACCAGAACTTGCGCCCGCCTTTACAAAACTGTTTAAACTTTGTCTTAAGGAGAATTGCTTCCCATCACCCTGAAAAATCTCATCAGTATTCCCGTATTTATGAATTCAGGTGATCGCTCATCTCCCTCAAAGTACAGGCCAATAAGTCTCCTGTTCCTCATGAGTAAGTTGTTGGAATCTGTGTTAAATAGAGAAGTAATCAACCATCTCAACAAAAATAACCTTCTGACACGCAATATAATTTCTATTCTGAGAGATCTACAGCAGATGTGCTTAGAGTTATATCTCATAGGATTAGCGAATCTCTCGACGGAGGCTTCCTTTCTAGGGCAATTGCTCTTGACATATCAAGGCCTTTGATAGAGTATGGCATAAAGTTTTACTTCACAAGATCTCCAGCAACGGCATAGCTGGAAATATCTTCTCAATTATTGAATCATTTCTCTCTGATATGTTCATAAGAGTAGTAGTTGATGGTCAGAAATCAGAAGCTTTTAGTATTAATGCTGGAGTCCCTCAGAGGTCCATGCTGTTGCCAAATTCTCTTCCTGATCTATATTAATAATCTTCCAAATCACATCCTTACATCATTCTATGCTGAAGTCACTACTATCTATGGTAGCACATCTAAGACCGTAAACGGCCAAGTTCTCTCTGATTCTCTCTCCTCTGATCTTGAGCAAGTAGTACAATGGGCAAAGAGGTGGCTTGTTACTTTTAATGCATCAACACTAAGCTTTTATCTTAACATCATCAACGCTCTGATTCCCATCTTGCATCAATTGAAATGAATGGCTCTTGTCTAGTAGAGGCATCATGTTTTGACAAGCTTCTGGGCTTGGCCCTTACTCCTGGTCTTAAATGGAACACATTCATTAAATCCGTGTCCAAGATCGCTGGAAAAATGGTGGAATCCTTCTGTCGATCCAGTAGATATCTCACCGCTGATGCAATTCTCTATATAAGAGCCAGGTACGTCCAAGGATGGAGTACTGTTGCCACATCTTGGCAGGAGCTGCAAGAAAGGGCTTATCCTGCCTTGATAGAGTTCAAAATAGATTCGTAGCCTTGTGGGGGATGTCCTTTTCTCTTCCCTGAAACCTCTTTCTCACAGAAGATATGTTGCGAGTTTGTCTCTGCTTTATCGTTATTGTCATGGCAAGTGCTCGGCTGACCTCCATTCTATGGTCCGCCCTCTAGCAGAAAACATTACAACTAATTTCCACCACTCTTTATCTATTCCTAAACTTAAACGTAGATTCCATGAGCAAAGCTTCTTTCTTAGAACTGCATGCCTATGGAATTGTCTTCCGTTTTTCTGCTTTCCAGCTGACTACAATATGGTTGTCTTCAAGTCTAACGTAAACACATTTTTGATGAGCCGTTCCATATAAATTTACAAATTTTCCGAATTTCCATTACTAACGATTACTATATTGTCCAATTTCTACTGTACACTATTTAGCCGTTATCCTCGAGTGGCCTCTTGGCCTTGATAAGTTGTGATGCTTATGTAAAAAAAAGTTCTAAATGGCACTATTCTGGAAGCTGAACTTTCAATTCTCAGTGCAAATAATAGTAAGAAGATAATGCCAAATTAAACGCTTACTCGGTCAAGGCTTATAGAATGGGAACATTCTGCCCTGGTTTAAAATTCCATGCAGATTCGCGAGTTAGAGAGAATGATTGAAGAGTTCGCTAAGATACAACTGAAGGAAGTAGGATATTACATTTTGCGAAATACTGTGATTTAACCTTCAATAACAATAAAACGTTAAACGAGACGCAGCCCATGCTAAGCACAGTGTCTTTACACAAACGCGTATTTGTGTACCAGCGGTTTATCATCAATTAATGATCATGAAACAATTTCATTAAATACCTGTCTATGTTTCCATATGATCTGATGTTCATTCTTTCCATCGTCGGTTTTTATGTGTTTAGTTGTTAATTTGTATTGTTGCATCGTCTAGTAGTTGCTAAACCCAGTCGAATAATTTATGTAAGGAAACACAAGGAGACTTTTGGCGGTTTTAAAGGTTTTATTGAAGAAAGAATTACGTTCATAAGGAGAGAGATCAGAATTAACTCTTTATAAAAAAGTGCTGCGATTAATACTTTCTAATTTAATTTTTATACTTAACCTTAATGAATGATTCTACGAATAGACAGGTTTCGAGGATATTTGTCTAAGATATCTATATCATTGAAACATCTGGTCCGACTGCTTCCATTATCTCTGAAACTTTGTCCTACCTCTGGAACATGTGATAATTTCTGATGTAATCTCGACACCTGCTTGTAGCGTGTTTTTATCTAGAGATCTGAACCCTGGATTTTCGCATCAATTATGCTACATGCAATAGGTCCATCTGTTCACTCCTAGACCAACTAGAACTATACTTAATGTAACAATTCCGAAATTCATAGTAGCTAATATAATCTTTACTTACCAGCGTAGGGTCCCTATATATAAGAGTGAGAATAACACTCAGGATGAGAATAGTATAATTTTAACCAACAGGACCGCATCATTTGATTCTACATCAATACGTTTTTAAAATGAGTAAAGTCGTAATTGTTAAACTTAACGACCTCGGATTAATGACCAATTCTAATCTCATTTCCTTGCTTTCAAATTTGTCTGAAAGGTGATAACGTTCCTTAGTGTATAATATATAGATGATGATGATGTGTATAATATATAGATTATGATGATGATGATGTAGATAATGCTGGTCATATAAAAGACCTAGAAGAAATAGATCAAGCGCATAATGTACAAAAACACACAGAGACAGAAACAGAGATAGAATACACAAGTATTAGAAAATACCGACCGTACATCTTTATCGCGAGTCCGGTTTTTTTCTTCTTCTTTTTTGTTCTTTTATAACGATTTTCGTTGTCGTTAACAAAGTTGGAAACAAGAAACAATGTCCAAGACGCCATTTTGTAAGAATGGCACTTGGTGACGACAAAGAAAACATAAAGAAAACAATCCCCTTCCGAAACAACAACGGATAAAAAAAGTCACAAAGCATTTGAAAATCTAGAAATGTCAACCAAATAGTATTTGGCTTTGTTTGCTAAGGTACTTCTTGCAAGTTGACTTCACACGAGAGATTCCACTTGCGTCGTGCCAAATGTGACTGGCTTACTCCGACCGGTATATCAGGCTTTTCCGTGTCAGGTACCAGCTTGTTTTTTTAACGCATCGGAACTTCAAGCAATATTAATATCTTTCATATCATTCCATCTCCATGCTGTTCTTTTTCCTTTTCCTCCCCTTCTCCTTCCTTTTCCTCCTTCATCATCATCTTTAAATTTCTTCTCTATAACGTCTTCCTTCTTCTACTTTGTATTCTACGTTTTCTCTGTCTCCCTCTTCCTTGTTATTCTTCTTCTTGTTCTTTCTTTTTATTCTTTCTCCTTATTATTATTTTTTTCTTTTGTTATGATCATTGTGTTTCTTCCTGTTCTCCTTTTGGTCTTTGGGGTTTAGCATTCCCTGTGTAAATGTCAGCTTATAGTTCAAGTACGTGTTCACGTTGAGCAAATGCCTAAAGAACAAAGTACAGGAAAATACGACGAAAGGAGTTTTGAACGATGTTGCCACGAAACGACCCAGCAAGCAAGTAAGAAATATATAAGAAAAGAAAAATAGAGAGAAAGAGAAACATAAATTGTGAAACAGTTGGAATTAGGAATTATATTAGTTGTGTATGATGAGCCAACATATTAAGAGTTATTAAGAATGTAATTCTTTTGTGTTAGGAATTTATCAACTTGATAGTGTACACACGTGGGGTGATAAAAAAGAAGTAAAAAAAAAACTTAAAAAAGAAGTAGAAAAAGAAAGAGAACATATGCGACAGGAAAAAGAGAAAAAAGATGAAAATGAAAAATAGAGGAAGAGGAGAATAATAAGTACTAATGTGAAAAGGAAAACAGAAAAGAGAAAGAAGGAGAAGAAGAAGAAGAAGAAGAAGAAGAAGATAAAATGAAGAAAAAAGATGTAAAGAAAATAGAAAGTAAAAAAGTAAAAAAAATATATAATAAACATAAGTAAACAGCAACAACTAGAAAACAAGAACAAAAAGCAGAAGATAAAGAACAAAAAAAAAAACAAGAAGGAATAAGACTTATAGAAATAATTAAAAAGGAAGAAACACAAAAATGAAGAAGAAGAAAAAGAAAAATGGCGAAAAAGAAAGAAAGAAAAATCAGAAGAAGAAAAAAATCATTTTCAAAAGAAGCAGAAAAAAAGAAGAAAAATAATAAGTGGGGAAAACGAGTAGCCAGAATAAAAGGAAGAAAAAAGGAAGATAAAAAGGAAGATAAAAAGGAAGAAAAAAGTAGAAAAAAGAAGAAAAGAAAGAAAAACAAAACGAAAGAAAGAAAAAGAGAACAGAAGAAGAGAGACGCAAGAAATAAACACGAATAAAAAAGAAAAGAAGACAAAAAAACAGAAAAATAGAAGAAAGACGAAATAAAATAAGGATTAAAAAATAATAAAGAGGAAAATATTAAGAGAAAATGTGTAATGTTTGGGTTTATACTGTTGTCAATTTAAGTGGAATTTTCACGTTTCAGTCGATTGAACCTCCGATTTTCTATCAAATATGCACAAATATTACCCACATTATTCCTGTAACAATAATAATACCCATTACAGACTGCTTGAATAAAATCGTATATATATATATATATATATATATATATATATATATATAGTAGAAATTAACAATTAACAACAAATAAAAACTAAATAAACCGAATCATAGACCCCCCGCCTCAGAACCTAAGCAGGTCAAGACATACTTATCAAGAAATCATCTCACCAACGAGACGCCAAAAAATATAACATTAAGACTCAAATTTTAAAGTAACCCCTTCCTCTTACCCCCACATATTCCCCTTCCCCTCCATGAATCACTATTCCCTCAGCCACAGCAAAAAGTAACTACACAGACCCTACCCTACAAGTTCCTTAAACTCCAAAACTAAAACATTACCGACATACCAAGCACACCTTCCCATCTTTCCCCCTGGTTCCCTTACTCTCCCCCCCCGCTCTTCTCGCACCCCTCCCGGCTTCACTCTTTCATCCTATAACAACGAACATTTCTGTAAAAGTCTGAGGAAGCTACAGACGGCCAAAAACGGCAGAGTAGCTGAAATAATAATGTACCTTAACAGAAAGATACGGTAATAAAAAAACGTATATATATATATATATATATATATATATATATATATATATATATATATACATATATATAGTAATCAAGCTTATTATATATCTAAATTACAACGAACACTTTTTCTTTCCCTGTATTTTAATTAAACTAGTAATTCTACTATTACATTAAAATACACTTTGCTCTTTAGACTATTGTTCTAATCTCCTTTAATATATATATATATATATATATATATATATATATATATATATATGCATGTATATATATATATAAAATCGTATATATACATGTATATATATATATATGAAATCGTATATATATATACATGCACATTTTAAAGGAATTAGAACAGTCTGAGAGCAGAGTTTGTTTTAATTTATTAGCAAATTCATTAATACAATTAAAAGAAAACAGTGTTCGTTGTAATGTAGATATATAATAAGCTCGATGGGCATAGTTATCCTAGATATTTTAATATTGAGTAAGATGATTGATAATTTATAATTAAAATTAAAAATTTGTTTCACAAGAGAGAACAAACAAAATCAATTTTTTGTTTTGTTTGTTCTGCCTTGTGAAGCCGATTTTTAATTTTGAATTTTAATTATAAATTAAAAATCATCTTACTCAATACATATATATATATACATATATATCTACACACACACACACACACACACACACACACACACACACACATATATATATATATATATATATATATATATATATAAACTTTACCAGACGTTTCAAATTCATAGGAATATACACTTAATTCACATGCATATTGTTTAAATCGTCTTACACGTGTTTCATTGAATGGCATAAAAAAATAACCAGAGACTATTTATTTGTTCATCAACGGAAAAAATACAGATTTTTTGTACATATTTCTTCTTTGATAGACTAATGATTTGTTTATTTTATGCTAGTCAATGAAACACGTGTAAGACGCAGTAATTTAAACAATATGAATGTAAAGTGAAGAGTGTCAGCGAATTGACCAAGCACTGTCCCAATGGCAAAAAGAGAAGCGTTTATTCCTTTGATTTTGAAAAGTCATATTTGGTCTGAAAGTGACAATCCATTTTCATTGAGTTTACTAAATCGTTGCAATTTGAATACATACACTAAAAACGTATATTTCTTTTAATGACCCCCCCACACACACACTAATGATTTTAAAACATTCTGATATGTGATTCGTCAACTTTATTGTAAGTCAGAGTACAAAAGTAAAAGACAAAATAAAAAACAATGTAAACAACCAAAAAACAATAAAAATACATGTACAATCAATACTTAGTTAATAATCTCTAACTCTCAAAGACAACTGCACATCTTCGACTATGAGAACAAATCAGTTCTTGACAATCCTCGATACTAATTTTAGACCATTCTTCTTGAAGCTTCACTGTAGGGAAACGTGCGACTTACCTAACTAGCACGTATGCATAATTCAACGGGTCGGTCGTGAAATGAAATCAATGAAGAAGAAAGAATAAAAAATGTCTTCCTTATCTCTTTATATGCCTGCAATGTGACCACCCGATATGCAAATGAGATGCTCCTGGTTGGAGATAAAAAAGGGTTGATTTTTTAGAGGGGCTTCATTTTGAAGTTGGATTTCGAAGAAATAAGTTGAATTAGGAGAAGTTCGTTTGGAGTTAAGAGAAGGTGCGTTACGTATACAGAAGTTTGGAAGTTGGAAGTTTGGACAACAGTGTCAACCTTACCCAGAAAATTATTGGTGTGACGGGCGGAAGAAATAACACTCAAGTTATTGAATTATAATCCTCCGTGTTAGTGGGATTTCTTTCCATAACTTTCAGTCCTAAAGTCTTCCAAAGATTTTATATTAGATTTAAGGCGGGACTTTGTCGTGACCAATCCATAATTTCGAAATCTTTCCCAACTTTGCCCTGTGGCATGGGACATTATCTTGCACAAAGGTAACCCTATCGAAACATGAATTCTGTATGATTGGCATAATATGATCTTCAACATATAGATCTGCGCGTTTACAGGAGTTTGTAACCGGACAGGAAACGTTGTACCCTGGCTAGAAAACATTCCAAATATCATGACGCTTCCGCTCCATAAATTGACAGTTTTCTTAGTACACTTTGCACTTAATCTTTCACCAATAGGTCGCTTTACATTGTTTTTCCATCATTTCCAAATAAATGAATCTTGCTTTCATCACTAAAAAATACTTTTGCCCAATTTTCATATGTCCAAATTACACACCTGTTTGTAAACTCTAATCTCTTCTTTTTATTGTTCGAACTAACAAGTAGTTTCCCCCTGGCGTTCGATTAAACAACTCCATTTCTTGCAGTCGTCTAGAAACAGTCTGTCTTAACACATTAACACATGAGGTACTATTCATAACCCTTTTAATTTCTATGCTAAACTTAAAAGGACCATATAATGGCATACGCTGCATTATTCGATCTTGCCGAGGTTTTGCGGGGTCTGCTGATTTTAAAAGCACAAACTCTTTTGCCAGTATCATTATAGAATTTAACAACCCTGCCTACAACACTCTTGGAACATTTCACTTTCTCTGAAATCTCTCCAATGATGTACTTTTCCTTGTGTAGCTTCACAATAGCTTGTCTCACAGAGTAATCAAGTCTTTGGCGTTTCGCTATAGTGCCGGCTGATGCAACGTTTACGAATGACTGTTTGTAAACTCTAATCTCTTCTTATTCTTCGAACTAACAAGTGGTTTCTTCCCTAGAGTTCGATTAAACAGCCCTATTTCTTGCAGTCATCTAGAAACAGTCTGTCCTGACACATTAACACATACATCCTCGCCTTAGCATGTAAACACATGCACATATGCGTACATGCATGCATATACACCCGCGCTGCTCCCGCTGACCCCAAAAATTTCCCTTATGTGTTTACATGCCAAGGCGATGATGTATGTGTACATGTGACCGTTTCTTTAAGTATATGTGTGTGTATGTACGCATGTGTGTACTCGGGCGTACGGCCGCAAGCTAACCCTCTCCAAGCACTTAACAACAAATAAAAATCAAATAGATAAACCGAATCATAGCCCCCAGCCTCCCAACCTTAGCGAACACCCAACAGGTCAAAACATACTTATCAAGAAATCACCCCACGAACGAGACGCCAACAACCTAAACATTAGGACTCGAATTTTAAAGTAACCCCCTCCTCTTACCCCCACATATCTCCCTCCGCCTCCATGTATCCCTATGCCCCCAGCCACACCGGAGATGAACTTCCCAGCCCCCCCCCACAACAACCTAATGTCATTAAACTCAAAAACTAAAACATTACCGACATACCAAACGCCCCATCCCACCTTTCCCCCTTGTTACCTCGAACCCCTCACCTTACATCCATCATTCACTCTTTCATTCCACCATAAACGAACATTTCTGTGTGTGTGTATATATATATATATATATATATATATATATATATATATATATATTTCTGTAAAAGTCTGAGGAAGCTACATAACGGCCAAAAAAACGGTCGTGTAGCCGAAACAATAATGTAACTTAACAGAAAAATACGGTAATAAAAAATAAAACGCATATTTGCTCTACAACATTATTGAGCACTTTCTTCAGGTTTTTAGTAATTACCATTTCTACTAAATATATATATACATATATATATATATATATATATATATATATATATATAATTTTATAATTTATTTTTTGTGTCCGCTCAGGATATTGATAGTCATGTTTAAACCCTATTTTCCATAAAAAAAAACAACTTTGCTATATATAGATTATGATATTCCATTCCTCTGCAAAAGAACTAGCTTATTTGCATATTTTTAAACATGCATTTTCATTAATTCCGTATTAGTTTTTTATCGATTTTCTTATGGGATGATCATCTATTATGTGCATTATATTCATGCAGATATTCTATATAATTTAAACCAAACGTAATGTTTACGTAAAAACATTATAGTAAGCACAAACATCTTTCTATACATGTGTGCGCATATACGTATATCTGAAAAATTCTGCCAACCAATTGCGTCTTTTAGTTTTTCTACGCACATGGGCTTTATATATAGGTATTCGAACACATGCAAAACGTTAAATTTGGGTTTTAACCGGGTAAAATCGATGCGAAAGTGTGAAAATTAAAAACATTACATTTTCTCGGTGACGGTCGAACGACAGCGTTACGAATGCATGCGTAACGTAATAGCTATTGGTTTACGTTTTAAATTTAAGCCTTGCAGCTTACATGTTTTCATACGTCAGGCATTAACATCAAAGGAAAAGTTAATATATATATATATATATATATATATATATTATAATAGGACGATCCAATATTTTTCCCGATTCTGATACAGTTAGCGATTCTGATTCCGATTCTTTATACATCTCTAATTATTTAACAATAATATTGTCATTTTCCCCGATTTTATAAAAAAAACATATGTTTAACATGTAGATGTTTTACGAAACGTCAAAATACACTCGTGGAGGATGATCTATCGATTTTAGCTTTACCTGTATTTTAAAATCAACGAATCTTTACTAATTTTTCAATATTACTAGTAATTAAAGCTTTTACTTCAAATAAAATCAGATAAAAAAGATAAAAGAATCGATTTGGCATCGGAAAATAGGCACCAATATTTCCGATCCCTATACCGATTCCGATAACTCCAAATATTCCGATTTTTACGATTCCCGATTCCGATTCTGATTAATCGTTTCAACACTAATATATATATATATATATATATATATATATATATATATATATATATATATATATATATATATATATATATATAACGTGAGAGGGAGGGCGTGGAAGACACAGAAGAAAATATTGCAATCGATTTGAGAAGATATTTTTTTATATATTATTCACAGTGTCTTATTGAATATGTGTTGCGGTTTCTGCGTTGGCTTATCGAAATAAATTATTTACTTTTTGTGAAGATCACTGTTTTTTTTTTACTTTAGAAAAGTTTAAACGAATACATTTTTTATTTGCTATAAAATAAAGAAAGAATCAGATTCACAAAATTGTATGCATCAGTGTCAGATACTTTGGAGGTTTAAAAACATGTGCACAGCCAGCGAGGGGACAATTTTGTTGTTGTTTTCTTTTATATTCTTTGGTGTGAAATTCTTACAACTTGAAAGAGAATGGTGTCAACGCACGTGCGCTGCGTTAAACGGAATAAACAGGAACATGCAGAGAGCGGGTGTGAGGGATAGGAGAGTGGGATGGGACGATGGATGACTCCATATTATGTTGGCTGATTTTTTTTTCTTTAGTGAGATTTGATGAGTTTTATTTGGATTATTAGGAAGTAACGTAAGTCAAGTGGTTAAAGATACGATCTTGTTGTTCCAGGTTCGAATCCAGCTCATTCCAGATAATCACTTTTACGTTAGATGTTGGCAACTTTTCACGTGGTCTCTCCCGTAAGTGCCCGATGTCTTTCTATATAGAATTCTGACAAGTAAAATATATTTGGGTAACATTAGAAACTTCGGATTTATGTCATACTAGCCTGGGTGCCCGGCGTTGCCCAGGTGTTTGGAGGTATGTGTTGAGCAAAGACAAACAAACAAAAACAGGCAGGCTCGAACCCGTACCGCGAAGGAGGAAAAGTACCTGAAAAAAAAAAAACGAAATGTCTTTGCAGTTGCGTCCATCGCCAACCGGAAGTGGCGAATGTTTAAATGAAAGTTAATCAATCGAAAACCGGTGATGACTTTCGAAAATATCGGCAAAAAAAGCAACCCCTCCTTGTAGAAAAATGCCTAGTTTAGAGTGAAAGAAATAAATATTTTAAAATTGTTTTGATTATTATCGTCCGAATGGTCGAGCTTCAAAATAATACTGATCTCGTAAAATCGTCGCCTCTGTAAACAGTTTTAGGCAGACATGAAAACATACATGCATACATTAAACAGACAGGTGCGATTTATATTATAGACTAGCCTGGGGGCCAGGCGTTGTTTGGTTGTGTTTGTTTAGCAACAATAAACAAATCTAGTAGTAGGGAGATAGGCTTGAACCCATGACGTGAACATGGAAAAAAAGTGAAAGAAAAGCTGATGTCTTAGCCGATGTATCCATGACGCGACCGGAAATCGAAAGTGTTGAAATTCACCAAAATAAATTCACCGGTGACGATGACTTGGTAAAATGTTGGCGAAAAAAATCTACTCTTCCTTGTAAACAAGGCCGATAGCCATTAGTCGCGTGCTCTCGTGTAATGAATGAATGCGTGAATGTAGGATTGACATGAAATTCTTAACGATAAACTAAAATGACCGAAAAATGGGCTGAAATGACTTCACTAAATAAAAGTAAATGACTTAGAATGACTTTAATGAACTTAAGGATGAATTGAATGAACTTATGAATGACTTGAATGCTTAAAAAATAACTGGAATCCTTAAAAAACAACTTGAATGATCTGGATAATGACTTAAATAGCTTTGAGACTGACTGGTTGTAAAGTGGGTGGTCATTTTACATAAAATTAATACAGAAAAGTAGTCCCCCACATTATATCACAAAAATTATTTGATTTATGGAATTTGAAACCTTATTTTCGTATTCAGGAACCCCAAAAACCAATAAATAGTGGTATAATAAACACAAAAAGAAATCAAAAGTACATGTGTTACGGACCAACCGACTGAGTGAGTGACTTATAGAGTTGCTTGCACACAACTAAAAAAACTGTTGTGTGGTATGCATTTAAAAAAAAAACTATTCTCCGTCGGTCGGTCGGTCGGTCCGTCTGTAATAAATGTACTAATTAGTTACAAACAAGTGCAGCATCGGATAAGAACAGATTCTACACTTTGATCTTAGCCATGTGGCCAAGGAAAAGTTACATTTTGGACAAGTTTCACAAAAGTCTAATTGATAGGTAAAAATTTATGGGGCAAAAAGTGTCATTATTTGCAATTTTGGTACATTTTTTTACCTCTTATGAGCCCCTTTGAATGCTGAATACCAGTGACAATGGACAAACTATGTAGTTTTACACCGTAATATATTTATATTTGAATTCAGCACCATGGGAGAGCACACTATAGACATACATATCAAGTTTTTTCTTGAGAAATATGAAAAAAGGGCATTTTTAGCACTAAAAGTCCCCAGGAGATGCAAAGAAGAATTTTGCTAGGGTAACTCATACGGAATTTATATTAAAAACCATGCCCTCCACATATTGGATAAGTTTCAGAAAAATCTAATGGATAGGTCGAAATTTATGGGGCAAAAAGTGTCATTTTTTTTAATTTTGGTACATTTTTGACACTTATGAGCCACATTGAATACCGAATACCAGTGACAATGGACAAACAGTGTAGTTTCACACGTTAACACATGTATATTTACATTCAACAACATGGGAAACCACTATATAGACATATCAAGTTTTTGTTGAGAAATAATAAAAACGCGCCAGAAGAAAGGGCGTTTTCAGCACTAAAAGTCACCGGGGATGCAAACCAGACTTTTTCCAGAGTCACCCATACTGAATTTATATTAAGAACAATACCCTCCACATATTGGACAAGTTTCAGAAAAATCTAATGAATGGATCAAATGTTACGAGACAAAAAGTGTTATTTTTGACAATTTTTGACCCCTTTTGAGCCCCTACGGGCAAAACAGGATTTTTCGAAAAAAAAAAAAATAATTACTATGCACATTTATATATTTAAATATAATTTGTGACAAAATTTCAGGAAAAAACTAATGCACAGTTGTCTGTCACTCATCCGGACTAACGGACAGACAAACACATTGAAAACATAGGTCCCTCTCTGATAAATCGAAAAGTTACAAACGTAAGTGCAGTATCTGTTAAGAACATATATTACACTTTGATCTTAGTCATGTTGCCAAGGAAAAGTTACAAACGTAAGTACAACATCTATAAAGAACAGATTCTACACTTTGATCTTAGCTATGTGGCCAAGGAAAAATTACAAACATAAGTACAGCATGGAGTAAGAACATATACTACACTTTGATCTTGGCATTTTGGTATTTATTTGCTCCCCCATTGAGCAAATATGGCACAGGGCCGATTTTTAATGTGAGGAGTGAAGGGAAAATGGGAACCAACTCCTTGATAATTGGTATGAAGGGTTGCCCATACATTGACCAATGTCTTATATGTGGGGGTCTTTGCTTGCAGTATCTGCCGGAACAGATACTACACTTTGAGATATTAAATCTTTTATTCATGTTAAAAATACAGTCAAAATCAACAATGAGCAAAAAACTTAGGCACATGGCCAACTCAAAAGGGGGGATTGTGGGGGTCGTTGGTCATCCTTGTCACTCCAGAACTAAACAAATACTACACTTTGATCTTGGCCAAAAAGCCAAGAAAAGCTTAAAAAGCTAAGAACAGCATGTATTAACTACAGACCTTTGATCTTAACTAAAAAGGCCAAGCACAAAAGTGTTACGGACAGACCGACCGACCGACCAACCGACCGACCGACCGACCGACCGACCGACCGACCGACGGAGTGATTTAGAGTCGCTTGCATGCGACAACTGCCGAGTTTAAGGTGAAGAACTTAATGTTCTGAACCAATTTTTCGATATTTGTCGTCAGAGACGTCGAGCTTCAAAATGATACCGATCTTGTCAGGATACGGTGCCTTTGTCGAAAGATTTTGCGAGACATACATACATACATTTATATAGACAGCTGAGACGAATATTATAGACTGATTTGTGTGTCCGGTGTTGCCAGGGTGTTTTGAAGTGTGGTGAGAAAAAAAATGGTTGTATACAGGAAGCCTCAAACCGATGAAAGTTAAGAGTGGTGTTAAAAAATGGCTGAAACATGGGGATGGAATCAAAACAACTATAGGCAGCCAGGGCGAAGAGAGGTGTTAAAAATAACAGTGGTAGTAGGCAGGCAGGCTCGAACGATGTGACACAAAGGCGAAAAGGAAAGTTAAAGAAAATCTGACGTCTTGTCGATGTCTCCATGACGCGACCGGTAGTAAAAAACCTTAAAATTCACAAAAGTCAATCCAACGGTGATGATGACTTGAAAATGTCGGCGACAAAAAAAGAAAGACCCTTCCTTGTTCAAATCGGCCGAGTTTAAGGTGAATGACTTAATGTTTTTGGCAAATTCTTCGATATTTGTCGTCCTAGACGTCGAGTTTCAAAATTATACCGATCTTGTAAGGATCCGTCGCCGCTGTCGAAAGTTTTTGCAAGACATACAAACAAGCATACAAGCATACATACATACATACATACATACATTTAAACAGACAGATGGCATTAATAGACTAGTCGTGATACCCGGCGTTGCACGGGTGTTTGAAGGTGTGTGTTTAGCTAAAAAAAAAAGTGGTAATAGGCAGCCAGGCTCGAACCCGTGAATATGGAGAGAGGGGTTCAAAAAAGTTGTAGTAGCGTGAAGAGGGGAGGAAAAACAACAGTAGGTAGTCCGGGTGGAGAATAGTGTTAAAAAAGGGGCAGTAGGCAGGCTAAAAAGTGAAAGAAATTCTAACGTCTTAGCCGACATCTCCATTACGCGACCGGAAGTCAAAAGCCTTGAAATTAAACGAAGTCAATACGACGGTGACGATGACTTACTAAAATGTTGGCGGAAAAATCAACCCCTCTTTGTACGAAACGGCCGAGTTTAAGGTGAATGAATTAATATTTTTGACCAATTTTCAACATTTTTCGTGCTAGACGTCAAGCTTCAAAATGATACCGATTTTGTCAGGATCCGTCGCCTCTGTCGAATGTTTTTCGAAACATAAAAAATACATTAAAAAGACAGGCGAGATTAATATTATAAACTACCCCGGGTACGCGACGTTGGTCGGGTGTCTGGAGATGTGTGTTTAGCAAAAAAAAAAAGAAAAAAAAGTGGTAGTAGGAAGGTAAGCTCGAACCTGTACCACGAAGGAAGAAAAGAACGTGAAAGCAAAACGTGACGTCTTTGCTGGCTCCCTCAGATGCCGTAGTTATGATTGTACTTCAAGCATTTGGTGTATCCATTGAAGTTACATGGGAATTTAAAATCAACAAGCGGTCCTCAGCCGCATATATAACTTTTGTTGAAGGAGGTCAGAGTTGCCTATTGTTTACTGCAGATTCTTCGCAGGCGCAGGAAAAGGACGACCGGTAGGCCGCCAGTTGCTGGAGCAGACGCCACCCCGGATCTCATCAGAATCGAGCTGTGTTCCTTATACCGTTGGGTATCAAGCCAATTAACCGTAGGATGATCTACCAGGAACCGAAGTCCCCGACGACATAACCTTGACACTACTCGTTTCACTACTATCATGGTGAGTATGAGTTGGAGATATAGGGTCGCTTCAGATAAGGTAAATAGTTGCTCCAGATCAAAAGGTTGCTAACGATAAGTGTTAGATGGGAAACATTATGACCTAGAAATCAGGAAGTATCGTTCTTGGAATATAAGGACTAAAAGAGAAAATAAGGTACATTTTCTATTCTCATCTACAAACTTTTTCTCCCATTATTTTGTAATTATTTATACATATTGAAGAAATTCGTATGAATATTAAGTTTTTAGTCGGATTTTATTATTTAGACTATTTGGAATACTGTTTTTACTTTGACTATTATTTTCACAGGGTTTTGGTTAATTTAAATTTCACACTTGTGCAGAGATGTGTTACCCACCTGTGAACGCTGTACGGAATTGCGAACGAAACCCTAATATTATTTCGTTCAAATTTTCGTAGAGATTACAAGAAGATATGCTTAAAGAAGTACGTCGACTGTGATGTTTTGAGCAACACATCTAAGTTGCGAAGATTCGTCACAATAACATTCCTCATCATCTATAATATGAATCTTACCTGTCTGTTTAAATGTATGTTTATATGAATGTACTACCTACCTACGTACGCATGTATGCACGGATGTATGCATATATGTATGTGTGCCTAAAACTTTCGACAGAGGCGATGGATTCACGAGATCGGTATCGTTTTGAAGCCCGATGCTTCGGACGACAAATATCGGAAAATTGGTTTAAAACGTAAATTCCTTCACTCTTAACTACGAACTTTTCTACACAGTGGGGTCGCTTTTTCGTCGATATTTTCGAAAGTCATCCCCTCTTTTCAATTGTCTAGCCTTAATTTAAACCTTCGCCACTTCCGGTTAAGCGATGGACGCAACAGCAAAACGTCACTTTTTATCGTCTTTTTCCTCCTTCGTGGTGCAGGTTCGAGCGTGCCTGCCTGCCTGCCTACTAGCACTCTTTCTTTTTGCTATTGTCGATTCTATAATAATACATATGCAATCTGCATAAATCATGTTAAAGCGTTTGGCAACGCCGGGAGTCTAGCTTGTAGTAAATAAGTGGATTTTTATACGTTATTTTAACTATACACTTTTTCAAGTTAAAATCAATGAAAATAAGTATGTCGTCATCTTTATGTATGATGTCACTATAACGACTACGACTAAAAATCTCAAGAACCATAATGAGATGCAGCGAGTTAAACCCATTTGGTTACTCTTCTTACAAGACAACGCTCTGGTCCACAACGCGCATGTCGCCAGATCAGAAGCACTATTACAGTGGGTATTCATAGTCTATCAAGACTGAAGGAAGCCAGTATATATATATATATATATATATATATATATATATATATATATATATATATATATATATATAAAAGCTTCTTTCTTAGAACTGCACGCCTGTGGAACTCTGTTCCGTCTGCCTGCTTCCCTCCGGACTACAACTTGGATGTCTTCAAGTCCAATGTTAACAAATTCCTAATGAACCGCCCCCTTAAGTAAAGACTTCATAAAATCTCCACACTAACGTAATGTACTTGCAATAACCCTTATCCCTGAGTGGCTTCCGGGTCTTGATAAGTGGTGATCACTGTGTAAAAAAATATATATATATATATATATAGCCACATAAAATGTTATATTCGATATTGTTTAACATTATTTAATACGTAAGGTTAGGCATTGAGTGGTGAAAGTATATATAACACTTAAGCTACACAGAGGCTTCCACGTTCAACCCCCGTAAGGAATTGCCAGGCTTAAACTATTAACTTTTGTCTGAACGGGTGGGAACCACGGCGAAAAATTTAAAAAAAAAATGAACATTACATCTATTTTTGCCGATGCAATCGGAGATATCTAGATGTTTTTATTTTTCTATAAACAACATTTAACGATATATTCATACGGAATTTATAACACAAAATTTTATTTAAGGACCTAAAAATAATTCTCTGGACAGAATCGTCTTAACATGAAAGGGGTTATAAAGAATATGATAGATATTATATACATACGTTTACATATATATTAAAAAAATAAATATAATAATATTACTAGATATAATTATTTCAATGAACCTGGGTTTACGGTATTTGGAGCTAATCTTTATTTACATACACATAAATACATATGATATAACTAAGGCTTATAATTATCATGGTTGAAGTCGATTTAGTTACGACTTTGTATATATTAAAGATAACGAAAAGTTTGGAAATCCAAATCATATTAAATATCCAAGGTAGTTGGAATTAACTTGTGAACACGCAAGAACACAAGTCATATTTATTGGTTTGGATATAAAATTTAAGGATGGGATATTTATTCATAAAATGTTTGATAAAATAAACTCTCACACTTTTAATACTGTTCGTATATCTCATAAAAAAAATTACCTAATCTAAGTATATTTTTACACGCGTCTTCTGCCCGAATTTCTGAGAATAGCTCGCGTTTCTTTAAGATTACTAGATTTTATACTCGCAGTTTATGTCCTAGTAACTAGAAGAATTTAACAAGCTAGGAATGAAAATCAAATATTTTGACTATTAAATAAGCACATCACGCGCCATCTGGAGACTTTACGTTATAAAAATTATGAAATAGATTGATAGAGAAAATTTTAAAAAAATACATAAACATTTATAGTTTTGGGCTCAAATCAAGTTATTAAGTTCGATCCAATATCCAAGGAACCTATATATAACATTTAAATTGTTTAGACCCTAAATTAACGGAGGGATTTGGTAGAGTTCTCAAAGGTCAACTCGTTGAATTTTGACTCCTTTAACAGCTAAATTTCCGGCCGAAAAGATTTTCCCAAATCTCTGTACCGTGTATATCAAATTCCGAGTCTGTAGACTAAAAATTGACAGAGTTATTGAGTAGGGAAATGCACACAGACACAGACACACAGACACAGACGTTCACTTATACATATATATATATATATATATATATATATATATATACCAAGTTAAAAGGTATTCAAGAGGGAAAACGCGTGAATTAAAAAGAGATTATGAAGAGTTCTCAATAAAAAGAGCAAAATATAATATTTTTATTTATATAGACCCAGAGACACGGGTACATGATTCCGACAGTACGAAAATATTAACAAAGTAACAGGCCGTAATTTTTGGCATTTTTAATATGAAAATATTTTAAATTTGCCTAATATCTACATATATTTGTCTCCGGAGAAATTGCTGGTTTTTTTTTTTTTTTTTTTTTAACACAGTGATCACCACTTATCAAGGCCCGGAAGCCACTCAGGAATAAGGGTTATTGCAAGTACATTAAGTTAGTGAGGAGATTTGCTGAAGTGTTTACTTAAGGGGGCGGTTCATTAGGAATTTGTTAACATTGGACTTGAAGACATCCAAGTTGTAGTCCGGAGGGAAGCAGGCAGACGGAACAGAGTTCCACGGGCGTGCAGTTTGTATTACATTTAATAATTCCTATTATCAAGTATATGAAAACAGAAGTCGTGGTTTTTATGCACGAACACTAAAATGGACGTGTAAATTTACTGAATATCTAAATATTTATACGTATTTTTCTCCGTAAAAGTTTTTTTGTGAGATGTTTATATACTTTTAATATTTTTTTTTTCTTTTGTGCAATAGTTTTAAAAACAGATGTGTTTTTTTTTTTGTATCAGGCCCATCGCCGGGCCAAATAATGTTTCTTAGTTTTTTTAAAAAATTTTAATAACTGCTCATTTATATAGAGAGGAACAGACTGAGAATAGACGGGATTTGAGAACGGATAATTTAATTTTTTTTTAATATAGAACATGGAAAGTTTATATTATGTTTATGAGTGCATGATTAAGTTACGAAGGGATCGAGCAAAATATTTGGAGAGTGTCTATATTGCCTCCCAGTCTTGACTGGTGGCTGTATGAACACTTAATACTATGAGAGAAAAATACCAACTACTTCCCCCTAAAGACGATGCAGTTTTGATGGTGTTGCTCCTAGCATGAAATGTAGGTTTTTATTATAACGACTAAATGTGTCTAAAATATCGTTCTTAAGTTACGTAACATAGTGACTAATAGTCTTGAATTAATGAATTTGTATATGACATCTATTGTGGAAAACCTCCGGTATTTTGTCCAGAGGGAATTATGCAATCAAAATATTATATATGGAGAGTTTATATATGTATGCATATATATATATATATATATATATATATATATATATATGCCATTTAATTATACCAAGTATTCGCTACATATGTGTACACATGTATCAGTTACGCTATCGTTAGAAATCCAGCTTTCTAAGCCTTGATATCAACTGCTTGAGGAAGCTCGATTTCTTACGCTGAAGCATGTGTGCACATGTGTAGCAAACACTGTTAGTATAAATTTTATTTATTTATTTTTTTTATTACATTTTCACCCCAAACAAGGCACATTGCCACTCAGGTGTAGGGGGCTACTATCAGGGTCAACAACTACGGGGGCACTATGTAGGGATTTGGGCAGCAATATGTCGGTTCACGTTGCACTTGAACTTCTGCATGTCAGTACAGTTAGGGAAGCATGATCCTGGAATGGAATTCCAGAGTCTAGCGGTTCTGGGGAAGAAACCACTGGAGTAGAAGGATCTTTTGCATCTAGGGAGCTCTACTGTGTGGGGGTGGGATTTAGCTGCCTGTCGGGTTTGTCGAGGGTGTCTGCGACGTGGGGGCACAAGTGTCTGCAGTTCGTCAGAGCATTCGCCATTAAAATATATGTAGAACAAGCAGAGGGATGCAACGTTTCGTCGATGGGACAGAGGCTGAAGCTTAGATGCCAGTTACTGGGCCTATCAGATTGGCGACTCTTTTTTGAACCTCGTCTAGGAGCGAGAGACTAGTAGTAGACGCACCAGCCCAGATGTGACAACAATACTCCATACATGGGCGAATGGTGGCCTTATAGAGATACAGGATACTTTCAGGTGTCAGTAGTTTTCTAGCACGGTAGAGAGAGCCTACCTTTTTTGCAGCGGCCCTGGCAATGTTTTCAATATAATTGTTCCAGCTCATATTTCCTGTGAACGTTAGGCCACGCAGTTTGAAAGATGTACTCTCAGACAGGGAGTCACTGGCCATTGCTATTGGTGGCAGAGAAGGTTTCTTGTAGTTATTGAAGGAAACCAGTTTGGTTTTGGCAGCATTGAATGTGACCATCCATTTATGTCCCCATTCCACTACAGATTGGAGGTCATCCTCTAGAGTTTTTGCCATTTCTTTAGATATGTGTTCATTTGTTTTCCTGTCATGCCTTTTATAGAGTGTAGTGTATCAGCATATATACCCATCTCAGAGGCAGTTTTGTCGGGGAGGTCATTAATAAATATCAGGAACAATAGAGGTCACAGAATAGACCCCTGAGGCACTCCCACATTTATATCACACTGTTTAGATATTCGACCGCCGAGGACAACCTGGATTTTTCTCTTGTTTAAGAAGGATTCAATTATGCTAAGTATTCTACCAGTGATACCGTATGATTTAATTTTCCTGAGGAGACCCTTGTGCCAGACCCTGTCAAAAGCCTTAGAAAGGGATTCATACTAATCTCTAAGTCTACATTGCATTGAGCACAGTTTTTTAAACACTTTTATTGGATTAACTATGTAGGAAAGAACTATGCATCCACACACTCACTCACACACACGAACACACACATGTGTGTACATATATGTATGTATGGATGTATATATACATACATATTACTATTTTTTAAGTCAACAAACAGGGTTGCGATAGTTTGGAGTTTTTTTGAGAGGAGCTATCTCCCTTAATTTTTGTAATCTGCTCATATTAGCTTGCAAATAGCAAGAGTAAAAAAAAAATAAATGAGATGAGAAGAAAAGCCGTCGGCAAATGATCTTGTCGCTTTGAAACGACATATTTCAATTATAAATACGAATAGTAAATAAGTTTGCTTTGCTGCAGCATGGAGCCGTGCTGATGTTGTTGGTGTTGTTGTTGTTGTTGTTATTATTATTATTATTTTCTTGCTCTCGTTTTTATTGTCATCTCCTTTCATGATATATATGCGTCTGATCCATTTCAAGAAAATCTCAGAACTGCCAAAAAAAAAAAAAAGAAGTTCAATGGAAAACAAGCGTATAGAGTAATGGGTGTTCGGAAACGGAGAAGAGATAGGTAAAAATTAACACGGCGTATGAAAAAGTGGAAAGAAAAGATGATGATAATAATAATAACGATAATAATAATAAGAAGAAGAAGGAGAAGAAGAACAAGAACAAGAAGAATGATATTAATAATAATAATAATAACAATAATGATAATGATAATAATAATGATAATGATGATAATAATAGCAATAATGATAAGAATAATGATAAGAATGATAATAATAATAATTATAATAATGATAATAATGATGATAATGATAAGATTGATGATAATAATAATAATGATGATAATAATAATGATAATAATAATAATGATAAGAATAATAATGATAATAATGATAATAATAATGATAACGATGATAATTATAATGATAATGATAATAATAATGATAATGATCATAATAATGTTTAAGAATGATAATAATAATAATAATGATAATAATAATGATAATAATAATGGTAATAATTATAACATTAATGATAAGAATGATAATAATAATAATGATAATAATAATAATAATAATGATAATAATAATGTTTAAGAATTATAATAATAATGATAATAATAATGAATATAAGGATAATGATAATAATAATTATTATAATGATGATAATAATAATAATGATAATAATAATTTTTAAGAATGATAATAATAATGATAGTGATAATAATAATTATAATAATAATGATAATAATAATGATCATAAGAATGATAATAATAATGATAATAATAATAATAATTTTTATTATTATAATAATGATAATTATAATGATAATGATAAGAATGACGATTATAATTACAATGATGATGATATAATAATATTATTAATAATAATAATATCAAAAATATAAATAATAATAATGACTATGATAATAGCAATAATAATATTAATGATAATAATGATAATAATTACGATGATAATTACAATAATGATGATTTAATAATAATATCATTAATAATAATTATAACGAAAAATATAAAAATTAATAATAATAATGGCGATAATAATAATAATAATAATAATAATAATAATAATAATAATAATAATAATAAAAGTTAACCCCTAAAAATTGTCTGCATAAAATGCCACCACATCAAATCGTCGAGAAGGGTAATGGAAGACAGAATGACCCAGAAGAGAAAGCAATAGTCGTTGCGTACGTGAAATTAATGGGGAAGGGCAGTTGCGATAAGGCAAATTAATTTGCAAAATGATATCGAAAGAGGTAGAGGTGTAACAAAGCGCATATGAGCGCATTTGAAAATACCACCAGCAGCAGCAGCCGAAGAATGGATGGCTAGCAAGGTATTAGCAGCAGCAGTAGCCGCCGTTTAAGCACGTATGCAAATTGCCAAGTTTGCGCGGACATGTGTTAGAAGAAAAAAAATAAAAGCCCCGAAAAATGCACCACATTGTGCAGAAAAATAAACGCCGATCGAGTGGGATGGGCGTGTGGTGCTGTAGTGACATTTAAACTGGTATCGAGACGTCTGGGTTTTGTTAATCTCGTGGCAGAGGAAATTAACAGTTAGAAAAAAAAACAGAAAGTAGTCATTGTTTGGAAAGAAATATTAAATGCTTTTTGCTAAAACAAGCAAACAAAAAAAAAAAAGCAGAGTCGAATTTATTTATTTATGTTTGGGTGGTCCTTTTTGACGTTACTTAATAGCGTGGAGATCCAAGACAGGTTTGAACTGTAACGGACACGTTACAAATAAAAATCTGGATGACGTGTTGTCACTCAGCCTACAGGGACTACTGCAGGTTGTTTTCGAATAGAAACCCTTGATAATGGCCTGTACTGTACCACACTATATCATACGTACGTTATCACCTTTCACGCACATCTGAAAATAATGTCGCTAATGTAAAACAATCTTACTTTAGCTTTTGTTCAAATGAATCGTTTCTAAATTAAATCGTTCGTCTTTGTCGACTAAAATAGTATATTCTAAATAAATCGTTTTGGAAGTATGGCATTTCTTTTATTGATTTGAAAGACTATTATTGGTTTTTAATCCATTAACATAGCAAATATTTTTAATAAACTTGCTAAATTAAAAAATGACTGTGAGCAAGGGCACTTGTCAACCTATATACTCAACAAATTTTTATCTACAGACTTGAAATTTGGTATATAGAGTATTAAGTAACGTATAAATTTTTTTTATTGGTTTACATCCAGAAAAAAGGCTAAGAGGGGAAAATTTAAAAATTGGTACATATAGGTCGTCGGATTTTTATCTGCTTGTCAATGGCTTCACGAATGCACATGCGTATATCGTTCACATGACGGATTACTTATGTTAAGAATAAGTAGGTTTGAAAACACTTTTTAAAGATCGTGTCAAGCGGATCTTTTTATTATCTTACTATACTCATTGCCTATAGGAGTTTGCTTCAGTCTCAACTCGAGCATTTTTTTTACTTACAAGAAGTGAACTGTTTAGAAAAAAAAACACAATACACGCATGCACATGTCTCAGTTTCTGTATAAATTAAAATATAATGTTTATGCGTATTTTACGGCCGGGCAACCCAGACGGTCTGATAGTTTTGCTCTAATTTCACACAAATAAATAAAGAGATGCATTTTTTTTTATTTGAAAACTATATAAATGACATTGACAATAACTTTTACGAATAAGTATTATTTTTCTAAATAGTATTAACGTTAGCAAGCACTTGAAATTTTAAAAGGACTTATATTATTAACCGTAAACTATACAGGTATTACAATAGAAAAATGTAAGCATGGACAGTTATATCGTTTAGCTTAAACATGGAAAAGTAAAGGACTAGTTGTTAAAATTGGAAAAGGACAATATATTCTAGTAAAAAATATAATAAATTTATAACTTAAAATATTGCAGCATTAAAAACTGATTATATAATGTTATAAATTGAATTTTAGAAAAAATTCTTAATCCTGCAATATTTTAAGTTTTAAATTTATATTTTTTGCAAGAATATTTTGTCCTTTTCTTTTCAAGTTTTAACAACTAGCCCTTTACTTTTTCATATTTAAGCTTAACCATATTACTTTTCATGCTCGCATTTTTAAAATTGTAATCCATGTTTTTTCCAGGCTTCCATTAATTCATTTGTTCTTTGTTCAATTTCAGTCTTTGTTTTGAGCCCCATAAACACATATGTAATAACAATGTACAGCACTCGCCTGCTTTCAAGAAAATACCCTCAATTATCTCCTTTTCATTCTTTCATTCTCTCTGTTTCACTTTTTACTTCTCTTTTCGCGATAGCAGTTAATTAGTAGCAACATTAGTCGTTGAAGCGACGTGGTTGCTATGGAAAGCAGTTATAAAAACGTAGCTTACATTCTTACATATTTTTACAATTTTGGACACCAGAAAAATCATCATATCTTTTGTTTTACTAAACGAATATTAAAGAAAAAATCACAATATAGCTGAGAAGGTTATCTATAAACTGTATATAATTGTTTGAAATTACTTCGAAAAATGAGTGAGCGACGAAGCTTTAAAGCAGTTCTAAATGACTAAAACTGCCACCGAACCATATAGTCAAACAGTACCGTGCCTGACTGATAAGACTACGGGAGTTATAATAATATGGCCGCAATAATAAAGTAGCTATTTATTTGCTTCTCCACTGAGCAAATTAGGTACAAGACCGATTTTTAATCGGGAGAGAGGGGGAGGGGACGAGCTCCCCCGAGAGTAACTAAATAGTGACAATTGGTATGAAGGGTTTCCAATACATTGACCAAAACTGATTGCTCAATAGCAATAGTCTGATATGTGGGGTTGCCTCCACATATTGTCTTAAGTGCTGCATCTGCCGGGGTATTTATTTGCTTTCCCACTGAGCAAATTAGGCACATGGCCGTTTTTTTAATGTGGAGAGTTAAGGAGAGGGGGGCCAGCCTCCCCCGAGAGGGAACTGGATAGTGAAAATTGGTATGAAGGTTTTCCCCTACAGGGACCAATAGCTGATTGCTACAAGAGCAATGGGGTTGCTCTCACATATGGTCTTTGATTGCAGCATCTGCCGGATAGATACTACACTTTGATCTTTGATCTCGGGACAAGAAGACCCGGGCGTTACCTGTGACAGGTAAGCATGGTGGCAATAACGAAGTAGATATTAAATAGTGTAATTCTTTTTCTTTATAGCACATCAGATTGATTGGTTTTACAAAGTAATTAATCGACTAAGCTTTAGGGGCTAGTCCTGATCAAAAAAATAATAGTCACAACATCAGCTTTTCTTTTCATTCTCTATTTGCCAAAATTCAAACAGAACTGCTAGGAAAAGAAAGAGAAAAATAGAACACGCAGAAGACAAAGAAGGAAAAAATAACAAGGTGTAAAAGAAAAAGAAAAAGAGGGATAAAGAAGAAAAAGAAACTGAAGATGAAGAGGAACAACAAGAAGAAAACAAACAACGAGTCAAAAAGAAAGTGGTTAAAGAAGAAAGAAAACCTATATATATCAATATCGTTGTACCTTTAACGTACGTACGTACGTGTGTCACGGTTTCCAGATTATACATTAATAGATTAGGAGATATTTTCTTTTTTAAAAAGGAGGATAGAAGGTGATTACTAGGACTATGACAAGAAAATATTCTTTTCATTGTTTTGACTCAGCTGGACACAGTATCTCAATTTAGAACTACATTACTTTATCTAAAAAACATATCAGGTTTTAACTCTAGAGTTGTAAGCCATGTTTAGTTTCAGGACAGTTTTCGATGATTAGATGTTCTATACAAGTCCTGGAGGTGACTGGTTCTCGGTAGACAGAACCATTTCCGATGATTAGTTGTTCTACACAAGTCCTGGAGTTGACTGCTTCTCAGTAGAAAGTTCTCGAGTTGAAAGCCACAGAGCAAACGAATCTTCCCGTGTTGACACAAAGAAAACATATGCGAAGTTGCTACAAAAAAGGTTTAATTTTTATGGAGCAATTTTAGATTCTGATTGGTTGGTAGCAGAGCGTGAATTAATTTAATTCGTCAGTTCCTAGCAGCATCGTTTATAAATAGAGTCTCCCAACTGTGCGGGATTATACCCCATTACTCCACCTGGATGATGGGATGTGTCTCCTAGCGGCTTCGGCTGCAGGGAGACAGGGTAGTACACGTCAAGGATTCGTCACTTGACACTCAGCCCAACAGGTGAGGGACCGGGAACTGACCCAGCATCTGTTGGACTGAGGTACGCCGCCTGTGTAATACCTACGAGGTCCACCCTCCCAGGCCTTGCCACCGGGCTTTCCGGTGGGGCAAGTTTATTGCTTGCTGCCTGAGGCGCCCCGACCGGGGAATGCCGACGGGGTTACTCAGGCAATTTTTAAAATTGCAGGAGTGCCCCTAATTTAGGGGAGCCTGCAGGGTTCCCAATTTCCGGCCTTGTGCCAAATAATGCTGATGTGGGAAGCATTTAAATATATACACCATTACTCTTCTTGTGATTGGATGTGTCTCCTAGCGGCTTCGGCTGCAGGGAGACAGAGTAGTAGTACACGTCAAGGATCCGACATGTAAAGGGTCGGGAACCGACCTAGCACCTCTCGGACTGAGATGCACCGCCTGAGCATCACCCAGGAGGTCCACCCACCCAGGCCTTGCAACCCAGCTTTTAGGTGAGGCAAGTTTATATCTTTTTCGCCTGAAGCTCCCCGACCGAGGAATGCCGACGGAGTTTACTGAGGCAACTTTTGTAATTTCAAGAAGGTCCCTCCTTTAGAGTCGCTTGTATTTGATCCTAGCTTTCTCGGACTTGTGCCAAGTATTAGGGATGTGAGCACCAATTAAATAACTACCCCATTACACTTTGTTGTAATGGGATGTGTCTCCTAGCGGCTTCGGCTGCAGGGAGATAGGGTAGTAATACACGCCATAGATCCGTTCTTGACACCCAGCGAGGGTCAGAGGCCGGAAACCGGCCCAGCAATTGTCGTACTGAGGTACACCGCTTCGGCATCACCCAAGAGGTCCATCCTCTCAGGCCTTGCCACCCGGCTTTCGGGTGGGGCAAGATTATTGCTTGTCACCTGAAGCTCCCCGACGGGGGAATGCCGGCTGTGTTACTCAGGCAATTATGGTAATTGCAAGAGTGCCCCTCCTTTAGGGCAGCTCGCTTTCGATTCCCACTTTGTTGGCCTTGTGCCAAATATTGGTGATGCGGCTACCAATTAAATAACTACCCCATTACAACCCAATATAGATTGTAACATTAACTGATATATACCCGAGAGTCAAAATAATGAAACGAATATTCTCTTGTCATAGCCCTAGTGATAACATATTATGAACATTAAATGAGTATATAGATAGGCTAATTCAATGTTTCTTGTTTATTATCACTAGGGCTGTGACAACAGCATATTCTTTCAGTCTTTTGACTCTCAAGTATATATTTGACGCAGTAAGACTAAGCCAATCAACCGAGAACCACATCAGTCTATATAAAAACACTAAGATATTTACAGATATATACTCAACAGTCAAAACAATGAAAATAATATGCTGTTGTCACATCCCTAGTTATCACCTTTTATCTTCATTTTAAATAAATAGGATCTCCCGATCACCAAAGATGCAATGTAAAAAATGTTGCTGCTTTTTTTAATGATGTCTCTGGGCCGTAAGAAAAATATACCTCGTTGTGTTTCTGGTTAGGATTCAACGATCTGTTCTGTCTAAAGATGGTTTAATGATATTGTGGGGTTTACGTTCGCGCCGGGCGTCCATAAAATGGAAATATGTCACAGACGCCTATACGGTTTTTCCCGGCGTTGTCCGGTTAATATATAACTTAAGGAAATACGAGGAGCAATATTCAGAGAAATATAACGAAAGAAAACAGAGAAAAGAAAAAAACGAAATAAAAAAGATAAATAATAAAATGAAGAAAAACGAAAGGAATCTAAAAAGAAAGACAGAAAAAAACGTCAAGAAAACAAGAAAAGAAAAACAGATCAAGAAGAGGGCGGAAAAGGAAAGAAGGAAGGAAGAAAGGAAAGAAGAAAAAGAAGAAGGAGAAGAAGGCGAAACAAAAGAAGAAGCAAAAGAAGAAGAAGAAGAATAAAAAGCAAAAGAAGCAAAAAAGATAAAAAAGAAGAAAAAAGAAGAAGAAGAAAAAGATGAAAAAAGAAGAAGGAATGAAAAAAAGAAGAAAATGAAGAAAAAGAAGAAGTGCCAAAAAGAAAATGAAAAAGAAGAAGAAATGAAGAGAAGGAGAATAAGAAGAAAATTAAGAAAAAGAAGTAGGAGACAAAGCAGAAGAAGCAAAAGAAAAGGAAAAGGAAAAAGATGAAGAAGAAGCAAAAGAGGAAGAAGAAAAAGGGGAAGAAGAAGAAAAAAGGGAAGAAAGCGTAGAAGATGAAAAATAAAAATAAAATATAAAGTGAAGTGTAAAAAGAAGAAAATAAGCAAATTTCAACAACAACAACAACAACAACAACAACAACAACAACAACAACAACAAGAGAAAATACCAAATAGAAAAATTTCGAAACGTTCTATTTTTTTCTTTTCAAAAGCGTGAGAGACTGCAACGGCGGTCTTATTGTAGGTGAATCCTTTGATGTTGTTTGTGGATCTTTGAAATTTTCCGATTGGCGAAAGGCTTTTCTTTTTTGCTTTTATCAAAGTAAAGTTTCAATCGCCGCTGACCTTCGAAAAGGACGAGATGTCGTGACAGCTTTGACAAGATGAAAGATGCCCTTGGCGAAATCATAATGAAGACATATCCTTATATAATGGCACATAATTACACGGGCACTCTCACAAATATGCATCACCATATAAACATAGTTGCATAACATATCTATATTTACATATCTAACTATTTATCTCCCTCTCTCTCTCTCTCTCTCTCTCTCTCTCTCTATCTATCTATCTATCTATCTCTAGACATTCCGACGAGTTATTTACGGGCGTCGCTTCCATGATCGAGTGGAAGAACTGCCGACTGTCAACACGACAGTTCTAGGTTCAATCCTTGGCTTGGGAGAGATGCTAGTCTAGCGATACTGATGAGTTGTGATACGAAACAGGACTTTATGTCGATGACTAAATATATATATATATATATATATATATATATATATATATATATATATATATATTACACATACACACACATATATATATGTCATCTCGTCAGCTTCAGACAAGGCCAAACTATTTGTCAAGAACTTTGCAGCTAATTCTAACCATGCGACGAAGGCCATCAACTCCCCATATTTCCTCCTATAACGCAGAACACGCTAGTTAACATACAAACTGTGCATGAGGTCGCCAAGCTAATCAAGAACCTTGATTCCAGTAAAGCTACTGGCCCTGACGGTATCCCAATTATAGTGTTAAAAAAGCTTCGACCAGAACATGATCCCATACTTACGAAACTGTTTAAACGTTGCCTTAAGGAGAAGTGCATTCCCACACCCTGGAAAACCTCATCAGTATGCCCTGTATTTAAGAACTCAGGTGATAAGTCATCTCCCTCTCAGTACAGACCAATAAGTCTCCTGTGTGGCATGAGTAAGTTGCTGGAATCCATATTAAATAGACAATAGTCAACCACCTCAGCAGAAATAACCTTCTTAGTTTCACCAAGATGGTTTCCGTTCTGCAAGATCTACCGGAGATGTGCTAACGGTTATATCTCATAGCATTAGTGAATCTTTTGACAAATGCTTCCTTTCCAAGACAATTGCTCTTGACATATCAAAGGCATTCGACAAGGTATGGCATAAAGGCCTACTTCACAAGATCTCCAGCTACGGTATAACTGGAAATATTCTCTCTATCATTAAATCATTTCTCTCTGATAGGCTCATAAGACTAGTGGTTGATGGACAAAAATCAGAGGCCTGCAGTATTAATGCTGGAGTCCCTCAAGGATCCATTCTGGGCCCAACTCTCTTCTTGATCTACATCAATGACCTCCCTAAACACATACTTAAATCATTCGTTGACATCTATGCTGATGACACGACCATCTACGGCAACACATCAAAGGCTGTAAATGACAAAGCTCTCTCAGATTCTCTCTCCTCTGATCTCGAACGAGTGGTTCAGTGGGGGAAGACGTGGCTGGTTACCTTTAATGCATCTAAAACCAAATTCCTATCTTTACATCATCAACGCTCTGATCCCCATCTGGCATCAATTGAAATGGATGGCTCTCGTCTAGGGGAAGCCCCATGTTTTTACAAGTTTCTTGGCTTGACCTTCACTCCTGATCTGAAATGGAGCACGTACATCAAGTCTGTTGCCAAGTTCGCTGGAACGATGGTGGGATCCTTCTACCGCTCCAGAAGATATCTCACTTTTTCGCAATTCTCTATCTATATAAACGCAATTCTCTATCTATATAAAAGCCAAGTACGTCCAAGGATGGAATACTGTTGCCATATCTGGACAGGAGCTGCTAAAAACAGCCTATCCTGCCTTGACAGAGTACAAAATAGACTTCGTGGCTTAGTGGAGATGCCCTTTTCTCTTCCCTGCAACCTCTCCCCCACAGAAGAGACTTTGCAAGCCTATCCTTGTTTTATCTTTATTTCCATGGCAGGTGCTCGTCTGAACTCCAATCTCTGGCCCCCGCTCGCCAATCCTTTATGCAAAAACACCCGTCTAGCTGAATCCACTGTCAATAACTTTCCCCCACTCTTTATCTATGCCTAAATCAAAACGTAGATTCCATGAACAAGAACTTCACTTAGAACTGCACGCTTTTGGAACTCTGATCCGTCTGCCTGCTTTCCTCCTGAGTACAACTTGGATGTCTTCAAGTCCAACGTAAACAAATTCCTGATGAAAGTAGACACTTTATTAAGTATCCACACTAACATACTGTACTTACAATTACCCTTATCCCTGAGTGGATTCCGGGCCTTGATAAGTGGTGACCACCTTGTAATATATATATATATATATATATATATATATATATATATATATATATATATTAGCGGGAGTGCGACAAGATTTGCCAGGTCATAATATGCGCTTAACTATGATATTTTAATTTGTTCATATTTAATTATATAATTATAAAGTAAAAAGAAAAAAAAATATTTCGGTGCCATCAGCTAATGTCGAAACCTTAAGTAAAACTTTATAATTCAAAGCTGCTGATGTTACCACTGTACCATATTAAAGACCCGTAATAGAACTGCATAAAAATCCAATCATTTGAAGCTCCTAGCGATGCTCTGTGACTTTTGGTTTTCGACACCGATAAATCGCTTAATGTAAACATCAGTTTTGCTAATTAAAAAGTAAACAAACAATTTATATTATTTATTCAATGTTGTTAAATTTATGTGCAAAACTCTTCGCAATGTGTGTTCACTAATAGTGACTCGTTCGGTCTACATCGATAAGTGGCTTAATGTAAACATGTCTTACTACTTATAAATTAAACCAACACTTAATTGTCAAATGTTTTTAAAATTATGTGCAAATATTCTCGAAATATGTGTAAACTTAAATTAACTCGTTCGATTGACACCGATAAATCGCTAAATATAAAAATAAGTGTATCTACTTAAAAGGTAAATCAACAGTTAATTGTAAATGTTCAATGTTTTTAAAATAAAGTATACAACAACACATATGTAATCTTTATATAGCTTCATACTGCATTCGTTCTTTTCAAGAATATTAAAATTAAAAAACACACACACATATACAGTGTATTGGCTGCAGAAGTACATAAACATCTGCTCTCGACTGCATTAATCGAGTATGCGGAATTATATTTTTTATTTAGCGTAGAAAGAAATAATTTTAGTCAGTTGTACTTTAACAAAAAAAATATATATATATATTTACATAGCTGTTTGTAAAGGACTAAGAAATTTAACGATTGAGCCAGTTTAAAGGCTTTCAAATCACGCGATCGCTGGGTCTCTAATGCAGTAACAGTTTAATCAGTTGTTTAGAATTAGGTCAGTACGCGTATAAAGAAAGAAATGCCCATGTGGCTATAAGGAAAGAGCTGTGCGTATGAATCGTAATCAATGTGTTTATTCGTTTGTAATCGGGGTATATTTACAAGAATAGCTTTTCGAGGGTAGAGAAGTCATGTTTTTTCATCGCTGGGGCGTTTGTTTTTTAATTAGGATTGACATTCTAGAATGAACGAATAGTTTGTTCGCAGTCAATGAGATTTGGTTGAATTTGAGGAGGGAGAAATCATTAACTTTGGATTCAAGGGAAGGTAAGTGTGTATAAGCCAGAAAATGACGGGGCTATTTTACATATGACCCAAGTGCAGATTATGTACCGACGTCGAGCAAGCGGTAGGAGTGATTTTTATTCAATTGTAAATGTTTGCGACAGTAATGATATTTTCCTAGGATGTAATCCATGATTTTAATATAGCGAATAAATGTAAGTAATATGGCGATCAAAAGTTACATAATATCGTCGCTGAGAGTGTAAACATAATAAATATGTATGTGGCATCTGTTGGAGCAAACCTACAGCATTTTGGTCCAGAAGGGAAATTTTGCAATTAAATTATACATATATATATAAAACATCTTTACTTTGCTTGTAGTAATAATAAAATAAATGTTTATTGATTTAAGCTTCCAGTAAAACTAAAATCTCTAGAACACACCCTCGCAAGTGTGTTTTTACATTTGAGAAAATATATGCACATTTAAGATGCGTTTTTACAATAATCGTGACAAAATAACAACTTTATAGTAAAATATTTAGAGATTTATAAAGAATCGGAATCGGAATCGGTAATTGTATCGAAATCTGTAATTGTATTGGAATTGGGAAAAATATTGGAATCATCCCATCACTAATATATATATATATATATATATATATATATATATATATATATATATATATATATATATATATATATATATTTGTATATTGTATTATTATATATTATATTATTATCGTATATATTATTGTATATTATATTATTATTGTATATTGTATATTGTATTATTGTATATTATATTATCATCGTATACATTATTGCATATTATATTATTTTTGTATATTGTATTATTGTATATATATTATTATCGTATACATTATTGTATATTATATTATTATTATTGTGTATTGTATATTGTATTATTGTATATTGTATATTGTATTATTGTATATTGTGTTATTATTGTAATGGAATTTGGTATCCTCGATAGTAGTTCAGTCTGGAATGGAGATAGATAAACAAACCTTAATTTACGATGACAATAAAAATGACCACTGATGCCAGAGAGTTGAACAAACAAGGGGATAGTTTTATGCACATACACGTTAGTCATGCAGAGAGATGTCGTGTTGTCTAGCGAGCGAAAAATTCACTCGCTGATGTTCCCAGAAGCACTAGCGGTGGACATTATAGCAAGATGCTTTACTAAGAATAAACGGTGCGCAACAATAATATAATATAAAATAATATATACGATAATAATATAACATACAATAATACAATATTCACTATACAATATTGATATACCATATAATAATATACACGGTAATAATATAATATACAATAGTACAATATACAACATACAATAATAATATAATATGCAATAATATATACGATAATAATATAATATACAATAATACAATATACCATATTCAATAATGATATAATATTCAATGAAATATTCAATAATAATATAATATACAATAATATATACCATAATAATACAATATAAATTAATATAATATACAATAATAATATAAAATAATAATATACTCTACAATAATAATACAATATAAACTAATGATAATAATAATAATAATAATAATAATAATAATAATAATAATAATAATAATAATAATAATAATAATAATAATAATAAGCGCATCAGTAAATGTACGATTTCCAGGATTCTCAGAATACCACAGTAAGTTAGTGAGAGCTTGGTGAGTGTTAGATGATAAACCCAAACTAAATAATGAATTTAAAAGCTTTGTTAAGCGGTTACCGTATTTAAGACGTAAATTTACATGGATGAAAAATACATAGATTTTTTTGTTCATAGTTTCATATCCTTTGTATTGCAGTGTAGATTCATTAGTTGAAATATTGGGGAAGTCTGAATCGAGGATTTGAGGGCCCTGAATTATCCCAAGTCTTGAAAATCTCATCCCAAACTTCCCTCAAACAATAACATTTCGATTAGAAGTTATTAATAAGAGTGAATTCTCATTTGTTTTAATTATGTAACATGTCGCGGAGGCGCGTATGTAAATGCATGCGAAATGACGGAAATAAATAAATAAGGAGTGATAAAAGAAGATCATATTAGAGACGTGGAGCACGCTCGAGATCACGTAAGAGGGGTGAATGACGTTCGAGAGCACGTTCATGAAAACGAGCACGTAAGGGACATCACACCAGAAACGAGAGAATGAGAAAATAAAAATCGTTGTACAACAAAAAAATTCGTTTGATATTTGTTCTATTTTTGGTCTACTTTGCGACTGAACATAGAATGTGTTGGTTCCCGGACAACGTTGTAATTGTAGAAAGAAAGTTCTATAAGAAATGTTAGAATTATTTAAAATAAATAAGTTTCTCTTTTGATGAGAAAGTTAATTCGTTGTTTGCGTCTATGTTCCTATTTACAATGCCTCCCCACGGGACAGAGTTAGTCACCAGGGCCGTTTTTTAACGTGGGGAAAAGGAACAAAAATTAAAAATTGTATCAGTTGTGAAGGACTTCTCCTCCATTGACAGAGAACAAGAAATTGAAGTGTAGAATCTGAAGAACAGATACTACCCTGTGATCTCGGCGTATGTGTTTATTAGTGCCGGATTGAGTATGCTTATGGCTCTGTGTATGTGTGAGTTAAGATAGCAACCTAA
This sequence comes from Euprymna scolopes, assembly GCF_053919585.1. Taxonomy (NCBI): domain Eukaryota; kingdom Metazoa; phylum Mollusca; class Cephalopoda; order Sepiida; family Sepiolidae; genus Euprymna; species Euprymna scolopes. The sequence goes on from NC_136510.1 coordinate 90,554,683, forward strand.
AACCCGACACGGGGCGAGGATAAGAGGCAGGATCGAATTTAACCCTGTTGTGATTTTGGCTAAACTCTTTATTTAAGAAAAATATGTCTTTTATGCAATCAGAATAGATCAAAACAGCAATTTTGATAGATTCAAAGAAATGATATGAATGAAATTAAACCGCGACACTAAACTTAGGCGGGTTTAACCGGTTTGCTCCGAAGGAGGAAGTGTCGTGGGAGTATGAAAGAGTTGAAGTGTTCCACAGTTGCATATATATTCCCGTCAAGGGAGACGACAATGTTAGTTTTTTTTTGTTTTTTTTTCTTTTTTGTAACTCTTGTAAAGAGGTGTCGACGTTCTCTTACATATAGCGCCTAGTATTCTCAAATAGGTCATCCGTCTGGTTCTGAACAAGTTGGTCACCCATCTAGTACTGAGCAGGCTCAACGTTGCTTAACTTCGGTGAACTAGCGAGAAATGTTTTTCAACGTGATTACGCCGTATATTATTCAGAGAAATACATCTTATTTAATTAGAACATTTTTATCTATTCATGTGTTTTTATTAATGAAGGCGAATGTATGCGTAGGACCAGCTGCGCAAATACGAATTTAAACATTTTGATTATTGTCACCGAAGAATAAACTTCTCTAGTGACAATAGGTAGTGAGATCTGTGTTTTATCAATCGAAACAAATAAATATTTACATGATGTGATTTTCCAGAATTTATTTATTTTAAATTGCATTTCATAATTTTGAGACGGACCTAATGTGGAAATTAATGATCCATCCTTATTTTATAAGGTAGAAAAATTCAGAAAATTCGCAGGTGGCGAAGTACTTATTTTTCCACAGTGTATAACACTTCGAACAAAAAATATTTTATTAAATATCAGAAGCGAACAAGAATTATGCTTTTTAAGGAAGGAGGCAACTAAGATATATAGACGTGAGCATTGTTGGGGAGCCTAGAAAAATGGCAGCTAACTGCGAGTAAAGGTGTTACAGCATAATTACCATACAGGATTGACGTTATCATACAATTTTCGTTGAGTAAGAAAATACATTAAAAGAATCCGCCACCTGCAGACTCCATTCAATATATACTAATCTATATCTCTATCTCTATCTATATAAAAGCCAAGTACGTCCAAGGATGGAATACTGCTGCCATATCTGGGCAGGAGCTGCTAAAAACAGCCTATCCTGCCTTGACAGAGTACAAAATAGACTTCGTGGCTTAGTGGGGGGTGCCCTTTTCTCTACCCTGCAACCTCTCTCCCACAGAAGAAACGTTACAAGCCTATCCTTGTTTTATCGTTATCTCCATGGCAGGTGCTCGTCTGAACTCCAATCTCTGGTCCCCCCTCACCAATCTTTCACAAAAAACACCCGCTTAGCTGAATCCACTGTGAAAACTTTCCTCCACTCTTTATCTGTGCCTAAATCAAAACGTGGATTCCATGAAGAAAGCTTCTTTCTTAGAACTGCACGCCTGTGGAACTCTGTTCCGTCTGCCTGCTTCCTCCTGACTACAACTTGGATGTCTTCAAGTCCAACGTTAACAAACTCCAAATGACCCCCCCTTAAGTAAACAGTTCATCAAATCTCCACACTAACGTACTTGCAATAACCCTTATCCCTGAGTAGCTTCCGGGCCTTGATAAGTGGTGACCACCATGAAAAAAAATGTAAATCTTTCAAAATTCAAGTTACTGGTCTCTCTCTCTCTCTCTCTCTCTCTCTCTCTCTCTCTCTCTCTCTACATTTGGATGAAAAAAATACGCACACACAGATAGAGCTGTAAGTATGTTTCTTGCCCACTAAACTTGTAAATAATATTATTTATTTAAATGAAATAGTAGAATCCCGGGATACACTGGTCTTAGGATACTGTTTTTTTTTTTCAGGTTACGATGTGGAATACGATGTTTTTTTCCGGTCCCTGGTCACAGCATTTGCCCTGCTTTACGGTGTTATTCATGATGTTATGTTATTATATACAAGTGTATTATATACTGTACTGTATTTTGTTGCTAATTTTTAATGGCGTATCCTGGGGTTCTACTGTAGTCTGATAACACCTAAGAAATAAATACAAAAATATGAGATAGATATCATAATTACAAAAATATACAGATACGCGATCATATAAAAATATTTTCATATACTTTTGACTTATAGGTTCAAATGCAAAAATTAGCTATCATAGTTTAACTATGCTTTGAACAGAAACATTCATTTCGAACGTTTCCCTATTTTATCAATGAACTTACTGTATATTTTATCAGGCTGGTTTTCTCTTGGGGCGTTGATAAAACTTCTCAAATGAACTTGTAATGTTAGAATTGTAATGTTAGACTGTATAAGGATGTTTACTTTGGTCGAAATCAGACTGTCCCTGTTTTAATTAGATTTTTTCGATTATCGATTATGAATAGATATCGGAAACATTCTGATATAAAACCTATCTAAGAACACTTCCATACACACAACATATATTTGTGTGACATTTCAAAACAAATCAGTGCACACGTTTCAGAATCCACAAGGAGCAAATCCACTAGCATAAATATACACGGGAAAAGTTCCATCTATAATATAAATATCACGTATCTATTATATGTATGTGTGTATGTATGTATGTATGTATGTATGTATGTATGTATGTATGTATTCCTAAAACTTTCGACGGAGGCGACGGATTTCCACGCGATCGACATCATTTGGAAGCTAGACTCTTCGGACGACAAATATCGAAAAATTGGGCAAAAACTTTAATTCTTCCCCCTCATCTGATCACTTTTCAATAGGGAGGGGTCGCTTTTTCCCGCGATATTTTCAAAATTCATCCCCTTCTTTCGATCATCTAGCCTTAATTTAAACCCACGTCGCTTCTGGTTTGGCGATGGGTGCAACAGCAAAGACGTCACGTTTATTTTTCACATTCTTTTCCTCCTCGTTGTACGGGTTCGAGCCTGCCTACCGACTACCACTTTTTTTTTCTTTTTGCGCAACACACACCTCCAAACATCCGGGTAACGCCAGGCCCCCAAGCTTGTTTATATATCAAGTAGAAATACGGCTGTTATGGTGACTGAATTGTTAAGAATACTGGATTGGAATTATAAAGATTGGAAATTCAAATCCTTAGACCTACTATCCAAGTATACAAACTACACTGATGACTGCTACTCTGCCTGAAACATATGTTAATGAGTAATAAATATGCATCTATGAAGAACTAGCATGGGGACCCGACCTTGCCTGGGATAGAATGATTATCAACGAATGTTGCACACTAATAGATTTTTATGTTCATGGAAATCGATGAAATCGCCCATTTTTCAATCAAATCTATTGACTGCCTGCTGTACTGTAATCTGTTTTAAGCTGAAAATTTTGCTGCAAAGGCGTCAAAGTTTAAATGATTACACCTTTGTAGCCTCTAGCAAACTACTCAGCCAATCTTTGGTCTAAACATGGGAATTTTTACATAAATCGTATTCAGACATGCAGCAGTCTATTCAATCAATTCTTGGACGAAAATTTGGCTGGCAAGAGGTCGAAGGGTAAAGAGTTGACCTTTGCAGACACTACAAAACTCCTCCATAAATTTTTTGTCAAAATACTTGAAATTTAAGATGTAGATTACCTGGACATGTGTCAAAATTTTATTTTTATATATATCTACGTATGCACATAAATTTATGAACAGTACATAGGGCCCGAGCAAAACCGGGTTGAACTGCTAGTATATATATATATATATATATATATATATATATATATATATATATATATATATATATATATTACTTAAATATAATTGCATGATCCCAGATGACAAAGAACAGGAATCCGTACTTGATTCGTAGGATCGAAGCTATTTGATAGAATATAGTCACTTCTATTGTTAAACGGGAAATTCCTCACTGTGTAAGAAACCTAATAATGACGGTAGAGCAAAGCATATATACACACACCGTGTATACGTAAAGCACGCGCAGTATTGAGAAGTAGAAGGGAAACAACAGATATTTACATTGAAAGGCGAAGGTGCGACAAAAGAAGAGTGGAATCACTGAGTTTCTGTCTGTCATGCCATTTTAACGATCAAGCAAGTGTCGTCGGCCTTTGTGGGTAACGCCTTATTAAATCCGTTTTCGCGCGTTTCCTGCTCCCCTGCGCGCAACCAGTAAAGGTGTCACCTCTTCAATTCCGTTTTTACCAGCTGCGTCTCCGATCCCGCGCAAGCGCAGTAACGAGTCTCTTTTCAATAGAGAAATAAAGAAACGCCCGCGAACAATAGGCATGTGAGTTTATGTCAAACGCAGCGAATAGAAATTCCGACGACGTCTCCGTTCGTATACTGCCAATGTCAAGTGACAACACTTGTTTCTTGGGTGACTTTATTGCTGCTTCATACGAATGAAAAGATAACAATTAAAGAAACTTAGAATATATAACGTTTAGATTGGCTTTAAAATCGGGCAAGATTCATCGTACGTATCTAGTCCAAAAACAATATTAATAATCTGCTACAATATAAATCTCACTTGCCTGTAACAATGTATGTATGTGTGTATGTATGTATGTTTGCCTCGCATAAACTTTCGACATAGGCGATGTATTTTCACAAGATCGGTATCAATTTGAAGCTCGACACCTAGGACAACAAATAGCGAAAAATTGGCAAAAAACCGTAATTGTTTCGCCCTAAACTGGGCACTTTTCTACATGCGGAGGTAGCAAGAAATCGTCTTTTAATGACAATTTAGCCAAACACGCATGGAGAAAATGTTATTTCTCGAATTTTAAATATAAGTAAACGACCTAATTTTGCTCACCCGGTCGTTTTAGAAGCAGCGTCGATATCTTAAGATTGCATGTTCGAGCCGAGATATCAGATATATTGTTTTTCTTTCGATTTTTAAAGTTCTTATGTTGAAACAGGGTTACTTATGCCATTTTTCGTTAGCTTTTTTCTATCACGTTCGCTGTTTTTTTTTGTTTGTTTTTCCAATTTTTAAAGAAGTTTTAGCATCGTTCGCTTATCTTTATTTTGCATCACGTTCGTTGTTTTTTTTTTAACATTTAAACAGGGTTATTACGGTCGTTTATTCTTTTTTTTCCATTTTGTTTTGATTTAACCCTCCACTCCTCACTACACTCGGGCAACGCGGTGTACCCCCGTTAGTCTATTATATAAATCTCACCTGCCTGTTTAAATGAATGTATGTAGGTTCGTATGTCTGCCTAAAACTTTCGACGGAGGTGACGGATTTTCACGAGACCGGTATCCTTTTAAAGTTCGACCGTTCGGACGAAAAATATCGAGAAATAGGCTGAGAACAATTATTCCTTCTCCCTTAAATTGCCACTTTTCTACAAGGATTTTTTCCTTGACGTTTTTGCAAGTCATTAAAAAATTGCCTCAACAACGTCGCATAAAATATGTTATTCAACTGCTTGTGACGTCACAACGCAGTAGGCGCATCGATAAGACCGTTCTCTTTTTCACCTCTTTTTCCTCTGTCACGTTATGGGTTCGAGTCTGCTTACTACTCCTATTTATTTTTGCGCTTGCAATTTTCATTTTTTTTTTTTGCTCAATTAATACGCTTACACACATTCACTTTCTTTTTCCGCCTTTGCGTTACGGGTTCGAGCCTGCCTGCCTATTTCAACTGCTTTTTTTTTTTTTGCTCAATACATACCTTCAAACACCCGGGTAACGCCGGCACCCGGGCTAGTATAATATATAACAATATTAACATAAAAAATGATATATATATACATATACATATATATATATATATATATATATATATATATATATATATATATATATATATATAGTATAATTTTAATATACACGAACAGAACCCGTGTAAATGAAATGAATAAAGAATAAAATAAAACATTTAATAACGCATTTAAAACAATTTTTAAATTAATTCTTATTAAATCAGTTTAAAGCTAAAAATAATTATTATTTAAAATATGTAGATGTAATTTATTTACTTTTGTTTTTGTGATACGTTTATACGTTTTGAATGAATTCAATTATTTATATGAATGTGCATTTTACCTGAATTCGATTTGGGAATAATATTCTCTTTTACCAATTTGGTACCCCCAAATTGGGAACGGCATATATATTGTTTTTAAAATATAATTATCCATTGACACGTGCTCCGTTGTCGACGACTCATCAGAACCACTCTGGTGAGTCGTAGATGACGAATCACGTGTCAGTGAATAATTATATTTAAAAAAAAAATATATATGCACACACATACACACACACAAACATATATATATATATATATATATATATATATATATAAACACAATGAATAATAAATTCAATAAGTTCACAGTAAAAATTGTGTCTATTTTTATGTCTTATTTTTTATTTTGAAGTATGCGTATATTTTTCTTGCTCGTACTTTAATTCTAGTGCTCTGTCTATCAATGACGTAATTCTAAAAAAAATGTCTAACACATTAAAATCAGCATACCTTAGAATAAAACTAAAAACAATGTAGGCACTTTCAGTATTCGTCTAAACTATTAAATTATAACAACAATAACAACCTCAGGCGCATTCTCAAGCACGACGTCTACTCACACCCCCGCTCTACATATTACTACCATCCAGTTTATAATTCTTACTTATTCTGCTTTTTTCAGGAATCCTGGGGTAATCAAGGCACATACAGACCACTATTAGACGTTAATGTCTTAGTTTTAAATATTGTTTGTCCACGATGAGAAATAAATATCAGTAATTAATCTTTTTGATCGTGTTTCGTAAAGAAATAGATTATTAAATGCCAATCAATAATGTTGCTGTAGTTTCTTGTCAAAAGCATAGATCGATCGTTTGATATCTTCAGATCAGCAAGACTAGCGAAATACCAAATTATTCGCACGTTTTTATGGACTTCAAACGAATTGAAAATTATAACATTTTATTTTCTCCATTATTCCAAAAATAAAAACGCAGCATTAATCAATTTTCAAATAACATTTTTTTCAATTATTCCAGATAAACATTCTTTATTACAACTCGACGATAGGTGGCGGTGGTCTAGTAGGTAACGACACGGACTACTACCCTTATTTATCCAATTTGTTCCACGTTAAACAATTTCATTTGGAATCTTGTAAAAATGTTTGTGTCCCAGATGTCTTTATTGAAAGAAATCTGACTAGAAAATTATAGGGGAAACCAATGTCAAGAATAAAATCTTCGGATTCATACAGTATGATGCTGAATAGGATTGTTGTGACGACAATTTGTAACTTAGATGTATTGTTCAATACCTCGTGGCAGATGTAACTCCTGATTCATACGATGAGATAACGATTAAAACCTGCTCCAATTACCGGAGTTTTAGTAAATTAATCTCCTAGTTAATCTACAGGGGGAAACAATACAAGTGTCGCGCAAAAGAAACAGTACAGCTTTATTTTAAAACTTGTCTTGAAAAAAATAAATTCAGGTAACTTCATTATGTAGTAGAGCTGACATCTCTTCAATGTAGATTCGTATTGAGGCTGTGATTGTGGCTTTCAACCTCAATCAAAACCTTGGTACGGGTTCAGAACTGGGAGTATGCCCTTTCCACAACAACCGGTGGGGGTCGGCGAATACTCAACCAATAGCAACGATTAACATTGCTTAGGCTATATGCGAGGTTATGTTGGTGATGTTCTCGACGGATGACCTAACGAAGTAGTCCAACAGGTTCAGGACGAAGCGAGGAGGAGGCCGATGAGGTATGAGTACAAAATAGTAGCACTCCTTCTCAGGCAAGCCTAGGTCTCTGTGGGATTGTGAGCCGGCGCAGATTCTTGTTGCCACACCCAGGGTCTACCAACGGCCACCTGATTGCACCAGGAGATCGCCACACTCTTCAGCACATCCACATACTACACTTTAGTATTGACTTTCAAACCGACTTCGAAGATGTGGGGAAGCATAATGTGACCCTCACTTGGAACGAGGCCAAAGACCATAACCGTGGCCGGAAACTTCGTTGAGCTGTTCCCTCGTGCGTTGAACCATCTGGATTTGCATTTTGAGGGTGCTGGCAATGAACCTGCTGTGATAACTTGGACCGTTAGACAGCATGAGTTGTACAGCAGTGCATCTCTGATCTCGCTCGTTGAACATTGTGTCACTTTCAGACATGATACAAGGCTTCTGTCCCTCTTGGAAGTTGTGCAGAATTGGCCAAATATTAGATGGTCTAAAACAAAATGGAATACCGATTTTTCTCAAACGAGAAATGGAATAATACCGTCTTTTCTAAGACGTTCTTTCCTGTATGAGAATATAAGTTATTAATATATATGATTTTTGCATCTTTGCGTAATAAAATCGTCGCTAAAAGATTTCCCTGCTCGATGCTGGGTACGCAGATGTCTCAGCAGCCCAGATTTATTTTTACATGTCCCGTTTCATATACTAAATAGCAAGATTATATGTACGGCATGAACAAAAAAACTGAAATCTTGGGAAGATCTTCATGATTCCGGTAATTATAAGAGCAATTGAATACATGAAATAGGAATTTTAATAAATACCTTGCAAATATACCCGATGAACCAAGTACTAGAGAGATATAAAGAATTGCATATAAAGGGACGGTTACAATTTTAAGAACGATCTCCCGGTCGTAATGTATGAAGAAGCAAGTAAATATCTGGCATCCGGTATGATGCGGCATAGTCACGTTGATACACCGGTTCCCGTCAGATCACCGAAGTTAAGCAACGTTGAGCCTAGTCGGTACTAAAATGGGTGGCACATTTGGGAAGTGCAGGTGCTGTATGCAGGAGGGCGTCGACACTTCCGTGCAAAAAGTTGCAAAAACCTAACGTCGTCATCTCCCCTAACAGAGAATACATGCGACTGGGGACCGCTTGTGAATTTCATACTCCCATGAAACTTCCTCCTTCGGAGAAAGCCGGTTAAATCCTGAATAGGTTTGGTACTGACTGCACACACACATTCGGTATGATGCACCATCCCCGGTTTGAGCAATATAATAAGAAAATTAAAAAGAAAAAAACAATAACGAGCTCAATTCTACTCATTAAGAATAAATTTTTATAAACTCACTTTACTTGTACACCTACGATGTAAACATTCCCGACAAGCGGCAAAATTTCACCCTTTCACTCTTGTAGTCCATAGATGCCGGGAAGCCTTCTAGTCTGTTTCTCCCGTCTGGCGATGAGACTTTTGAAATCATTTTCTAGTTTCTTGCTTCCTTAACTGCTTACATGCAGAAGTTTAAATATGTCTGAATAACACCTTGCCGATAACCCCCCCCCCCAACAATTCTCTGTAAGACATGATCACAAAAAGTAGTCGCTTATATGCCAAATGTAAGTATGTTTTGTCTGGAGTGTAAAAACAATAAAAATAAAATTCACATTCTACCCTCGCGTTTACCCCGCGCTGTTGGCTGGTTGCTGTCATGATTGACAAATCATGGTTGGCATGTTTAGTCGTTGACAATCTTGCGTTTGGAAGACAGTTTTTTCACCGACACCGCACACGTGCAGGCAAAAGAAATGCAATGCTCAACACGGTGTTACTAAGCCTAAAGTATTAGAGCAGTCGTGCTTATAATCCCACAAAACATGTTCCGCCAAATCGTTTTAAAAGATGTTTTCTCTAGATCCTCAACATTGTCAATAGAATTTAGATTGACTTCGAATATATCTTAATAGATACTTTCTAAAACGTTCAACACACAGGTAAACACACGAAACCCACACACACACACGCACACACACACACACACACATATATATATATATATATATATATGGTCTTCGTAGATTTTAACTTTTAAATATATTTATATCATTCGTTAGAAAACCATTTAGTCAGTAAATCATTAAATCACCTGCAATCACTGCATTAACTTGCTCTCTCGAATACACTACAGTACTAGTAATAATTAATTTATTTTTTAAGGGATTATCAGTTGTTTACCATGAAGCACTATTTCGGCGATTCGGGGATATATATATATATATATATATATATATATATGTAGTTAATATATTTATATATAACGTACTTAGTTAAAACAATAATTACATATAAATCTATATATCTATAAAAACAGAGATGTGTGTGCCACAGACGATTTCTGATTGGTTAATCCAATAATCACATCTCCTAAAAAAACTATGGTTCCTACGCTCTTACCTTTACCATAAAATATTATGGCTTTATTTACTGTCCATCTTGGAAGGGTTTAATTTTTTTCATAACTTGTTATTTACAAATTTTAAAAAAATACGAAACTTACACAATCTAACAATCCAACCTACGACATCACGGCCGCCATTCTGGTGCTAGCCGCAGACACGTACACACAACACGGAAACAATGTTTTGAAAATCTAGCAAAAATTAATTTTCCTGAAATTTTTCAATATTTAAAAATAAATTATGCCGGCTGATAAAATATTAAAACTTTTTTTTAAAGCTAGAAAGATAAAATTTAAAAATACTTATTTTTATATAAAACGCGCGTTCACTCGTGGTCTTTTCATTTCGGGTTTGTATTACTGTACACATAGATTCGAAAAAGTTGTCAAAAAACAAATATATAACAAATAAATGTTATTAAAGGCAAGATAAGTTACTTTTCTACCAAACTGGATATATTTTTCGTGTTTTTATTCAATGTAACATATTTATTCAGCTCGAAAAACGGGTTGGTATTACTGTACACATAGATTCGAAAAAGTTGATAAGGTACGAAACAATATGCATAATATAAACACAGCACTACAAAAACAGGCGCACACACGCACACACACTCACGCCCACTACCGTCCTTGGCTACGTCACGTTGTTATGGCAACACGATAAACACACAGTAAATTTGATTTTCTTCATTTCTACACGCAAATATTACGCAAACATAAATCATATAGAATATTTGTATGAATATAATTACACGTTAAATAAAGATGATCATCGTATAAGAGAACAAAAAAAAACTAATAGGGAATTAATTAAAAACGATAAAATATATACACATTAGCTAGATCTTTTGTAGATGAATGCAATTCCACGACTCATAAATAACAAAGTTGTATTTTCTTTTTAAATAAATAGAAAAAAGGGGTGTTGATAAGACTATCAATACACACAAAAAATATAGATTTATTTTTGGGTAAAGTTCCCCCGGGTTTTTCTTTCACTTCAGTAAATAATGATCTTTTGTTATATACATGGCGTACTATTATCCTTATATATATATGATGTTTATGTTTATATATATATATATATATATATATATATATATATATATATATATATATATATATAAGTGATAGTGTCTGTGTGTGTCTGTGCGTCTGTGTGCATTTCCCTACGCTAAAACTCTGTCAATTTTTAGCCTACAGATTCGAAATTTGATATACAGGGTACTGAGATTTGGGAAAATCGATGTGATAGGTTTTCGACAGAAATTTGGCGATTAAGTGGTCAATATTCAACAATTTGACCTTTGAGAACGCTACCAAACTCCTCCTACAATTTAGGGTCTAAACACGTGATATTTTATATATAGATTCCTTGGACATGGATCTAACTTATTAACTTTACTTGATCCCTAAACAATAAATGTTAAGGTCATAATAGGGGGCAAAGTTTAAAAAAACTGACCGTTTTTTTTTCCTCAGCATACACTTCAAAACACCTGGGCAACGCCGGCCACCGATTGCTAGTAAATAATAAAGTTATCATTTAGACAGCTTATACTAAAGCAATAAATAATTTCTTCAAATGGGTAAAAACTTGTGTTGCTATCCATATAAACGTCATATCATTAAAGATATATATGCATATATATATATATATATATATATATATATATATATATATGTATATATGTATATATATATATATTAATGATAACTTCCACTGTGTTAGGGGTAATGTTGATATGAAATTTAAAGTCCTACGGCGAGGATTTGTTTTTTTTAATATACAAACATGTTTTTATTGCAGAAAAAGTGCAGCATTTTTTTTAATAAACAAAAATATTATTGTATTAAAATTAAATTCTATATTTCGATCTATAACTAAAAATTTTCATCAAAGAATATAAGTTGTTTTTTTTCTATTACGCAGCATGTTATTGGTGGTAACGCCTGGCACATGTCTCGCAAATGCTTTGGTGAGGGTAATGTCCGGTTTAGTAGAACGCTGCTCTGTTAAATGATAAAATTCTACTTTGTTAAAAGCATACTTTTACGTTAGATAGTTAATTCTATTTTCTATATTGTGCATAACTGCGTACAAATTTAAGACGAACCTGATTATATATACATACATATATACATGTATATATATATATATATATATATATATATATATATATATATATATATATATATATGTGTATATCAAACTTACCTTGTCGGTGTACATGTGAAATATTTCTATCAACTCCTCTCTTCTACAGGCTTTAACATTGATTTTGTTGAATACATATATTTCTGTTTGCAGGCGATCTATGGATGAGTTTGTTTTGTTGTTCGTTGACTTGGAATTGATGTTTTTAGTGAGTGCTTTATATACGGCAGTTAATTATATATATATATATATATATATATATATATATATATTATTTTATAAAGGGGAGAGTTGATTTAAATGTGTGGCTGGGTATGTGGTCGCCTAGGCGTGGTTAATTTTAACTATTTATTTAATGATTACTTGTATATCCACCTGTCAAACCCAAACATAAGTGCAAATATAAGCCATACATACCCACAGACACACATACATTCGGACATATACATATATAGACATACACATATACATATATATAGTATACACTTACGTACAAACACTGATCCATGCCATGCTTATATAAATACAGACTTATATACATATGCATCGTTATACTAATGCATGTGTGCACTCAATGACATATATACATACCACAACGCAAACACATCGATATGATCAAGTGTAAACATGCAATTCATACTCCTTTTATCATACAATCGTATACGTACAGCAAATATACAACTACATAAGTGTTATGTCTAGAAAGAGATAAAGGTGCGCACACTGATACATATAACATACAAATACAGAGAACGTGCACCTACCTTTAAAGATATATATATATATATATATATATATATATATATATATATATATATATATATATATACATCAACACATGATCGGGTTTATCTAGCGATTCTATTTTAGAGAGGGGTGTATTCCGCCATTGCCAACAACATTTTAATATGGTCTAGGGAGATATAGATAGTTAGAGTGTACCAATATTCGGCAAAATGTATATATATATATATATATATATATATATGCATAAACAACTATACATAAGCGTATATACGCATACACACACGTGCATACATACATATATACACTGCAGCCCATAATCCTATGTATATAGACTCAACACAAAACGAACTTCTACAAGCTCACATATATATATATATATATATATATATATATACATCCACATATATAAGGAAATGAAGTTAATGGAGACAAGAAAATGTACATATATATATATTTATATATAAACGCGCATATATACACTTATATATACATATACACTTATATATACATATACACATACACACATATACACACATATATACACATATATATACAGATGTACAGCCATACATATATAGACATGTACAAACATATACTTGCTCAAACATGCACATGTATAAGAACACATATAGACATACGTAAATATTAACATTACTACAGCGCATACAACATCCACCCTCTCATGCGTGCATATATATACATTCATACAAGCGTGAATCCATGTTTGTACATATAGGGGCAACGTGCCAAAACTAGTTCAGGTATGGCGGCTTAAGTGGATTTCAGCTGGCTATATTTTAATGTTTTCCTGTGCTTACATAACAAAATAAGCTCATTTTTGGTGTTTATCGTGGCGTTAGGATATGTTATTATTGCAACTGCTTCTGAAGTGAAAAGGTTGCAGAATTTGTATTCAGTAGTGTATGAATTGGATTTTTTTCAATAAACCCCATTTTAGCGAGTATGGAATATTCCTATATTGGAGGTCTTTAATCAGAGTTCTTAGGGAGGTGCCTCTATTGCTATTTGGATTTTCATTATTAAAGGAGCTTATATGGTTGGAAATTCTCAGTTTAATTAGATTTGTCGTTGCGCCGATATACGTGTAGGATTTTACATTTGCATTAATGGTGTTTAAGCTGTCGGAATTTCAACTATGGGTGTGGGATAAACTTATAGAGGGGGACGGGATGATTAGGTTCGAATCATTTTCACGATGGGGTTCCTGAGTGACGCGGGTGTTATCATGTGTCTTATTTATGGAGTTGGCATAGTTGGAGTCAGTAGAGCTCTCTAATGCTGTTGGTTCAGTTAATGTGTTTTGAGTACGATTTTTTGGTGTTCTATCCTTTGCTCTTGTTGTGGTTGGGAGTTCAGTGACTGTAAATGAATAGATTACGTCCTTGTGGATGCAATCGTTTCCTAAGGGGCAAGATTATTTGTTTCGGCAATTACAATTTTGTGTGATTGGAGTCTGCGGGGAATGGGCATCACCACTTGTCAAGGCCAAGAGGCCACTCCAGTATAAGAGTTAAAGAGTGTACAGTAGAAACTGGACAATATAGTAATCGTTAGTAATAGAAATTCGGAAAAATCGTTAACTCATATGGAACGGCTCATCTTTTGTTCACGTTAGACTTGAAGACAACCATATTGTAGTCAGCTGGAAAGCAGGAAAACGGAAGACAATTCCATAGGCGTACAGTTCTAAGAAATAAGCTTTGTTCATTGAATCTACGCTTAGGTTTAGGCAGACATAAAGAGATAGGGTTTTCTACTAGACGGGTGTTTCTTGTGAAAGTTTGGCGAGGGGGGATCATAGATTGGAGCTCAGCCAAGCACTTACCATGAAAATAACGATAAAGCAGAGACAAACCTGCAATATAAAAAAAATGTAAGTGTAAAGAAAGTTGTGGGAAAGTATGAAAAAAATGATTGTAAAACATGTCTTAGAGACATTGGAACTGCCAAATCCCTATGGCAAATAATATTGATTGAAATCTTAAGATCAGTGGTCGCGAAAAGTCTAGGTCCATATGGGATACAGATTCTTAACATTTGGAATTATTCCATTTTTATATACGCCATCTTTATGGCGATGTTCAGTTCGTCAATCACGCGCAGATTACATGCACGCATATCATCTCTATATGAGATTTTACTGTTATGTGGCTCCGTAAAACTGTTACGCGTAAGTTAAAAAAAATTGTTATTGTTGTTCTGTCACGATTAAGTATGAAATGTTTTTGTTGGCTATTAATACTTATTTAGGGAATACTTTTTCTGCGTTCTGTCATTCTTACGTAGCGAATATTATTTCTGTTACTCTTTTAAGCTTAAGTAAAGAAATAGTATTTCTGTAACACTGTAATACTTAAGTTGAAAAAAGGTATTTTTTATTGGCCCATCTCGTTTGAATTTATGTTTGAATTAGACATAGATTATTAACTATATGTGACGTTTAAGTTTTGCAGTGCATGCTCGTATGTCCATCACACTTAAATTCTAAATAACAAATCGTTCATTCCGTGATGTTTTAGTTTGAAATATCATTTTGTTAATTCGTCTGAAATAATGTATTTCTAGGTCAAGTTTCATCTAACAGAATTCCCATCGACATAGAATGCTTAAGTTCACGCTTTTATATTTGTTCGTCTGTAGAGACTGAATTTTAGAGATTTACTGTGCTCTTTCACGATTAAGTTTGAAATAACATTTTTATTCGTATGTTAGAGCAACTGATTCTTTTTTTTTACACAGTGGTCACCACTTATCAAGACCCGGAAGCCACTCAGGTATAAGGGTTATTGCAAGTACATTACGTTAGTGTGGAGATTTGATGAAGTGTTTACTTAAGGGGGCGATTCATTAGGAATTTGTTAACGTTGGACTTGAACACATCCAAGTTGTAGTCAGGTGGGAAGCAGGCACACGGAATAGAGTTCCACAGGCGCGCAGTTCTAAGAAAGAAACTTTGTTCATGGAATCCACGTTTTTATTTAGGCACAGATAAAGAGTGGGGAAAATTTTTCACAGTGGATTCGGCTAGACGGGTATTTTTCGTGAGAGATTGGCGAAGGGGGGACCAGAGGTTGGAGTTCAGACGAGCACCTGCCATGAAAATAACGATAAAACAAGGATAGGCTTTTATATAGATAGAGAATTGCATCAGTAGTGAGATATCTTCTGGAGCGGTAGAAGGATCCCACCATCCTTCCAGCGACCTTGGCAACAGACATGATGTACGTGTTCCATTTCAGATCAGGAGTAAAGGTCAAACCCAGAAGATGAAATACAGTTTTACCTCTGTTTATGAATATCTCGTAACTAGAAAAATATAGTCTTGGATACGCTATAGCTAACATTGTCTTGTTTTATGATTAGTCTGTGGTATGGACCTGTGCACTTCAAGAACGAGTGAATACATTCTCATCTTTTTAGTAAGAGTTTATTTATTGTTTATCCATTGAGGCGTCCTTACTAGGGAATATCGACAGATATACCTAGAAAATTTATGTTCGGCCAGGCTGCTCTTTCTATAGAGCACTGCTCTTAGGTCCCATTTTACGATCTTGTGTCTAATTTTTTTGCCGTTGGCAAGGCCTACATAACATAATACATCTTACAGGGTTGCTACTCCCGGGTCTTTAAATTAAATTCTGGGTTGTAAAAATAATTTTGTACTTATATTTTTTAATCCGTCTTTTCTTAGTGGCTGTATTTGTAAATACCTACTACAATTCGTTAGTTGTTACTGAGCCAAACGCATCATTGATATCACGAGCTGTCTCGGCAGGTTTTCGTCCTAGTTTGAATTTGAACAATAAAATTTTGCGTATCTTAATTTTGTCCATGCTGTGGAAAAGCCTGCAAAAATGAATGAAGAGATTGAGAACGGTAAAGAATAACACGATGCGATAGAGCGTAAAACGTGCTTCAAAATGATATCAAACATGACCATGTATGCCAATGTATTGATTCAGAAATCAAGGTGATTTAATATCTATATACATATAAAAGTGAGAAAACGATATAGTTTTTGCACCAACCTCATATTTTACTTACAATTTTTAAACCTTAAACAAAATGTGAATTACCGAATAATTCTTTCATTACATTATTTTTAATGGGAAAATTGAGGTGGTGCGTGATAGTAGCTAAGTTTTTTTTATTTATTATTTTTTTTATTACATTTTCACCCCAAACAAGGCATATTGCCATTTTGGTGTAGGGGGCTACTATCAGGGACAGCAACTACTTGGACACTATGTTGGGATTTGGGCAGCAAGATGTAAGTTCACGTTATAATTGAACTTCTGCATGTCAGTACAGTTAGGGAAGCAGGGACCTGGAATAGAATTCCAGAGTCTAGCGGTTCTGGGGAAGAAACTACTGGAGTAGAAAGATATTTTACATCTAGGGATCTCTACTGTGTGGGAGTGGGATTTAGCTGCCTGTCGAGTATGTCGAGGGTGTCTAGGGCGTAGGGGGCACAAGTGTCTGCAGTTCGTCAGAGCATTCACCACTAAAATACTTGTAGAACAGGCACAGGGATGCAACGTTTCGTCGGTGGAATAGAGGCTGAAGCTTAGATGCCAGTTCAGGGCCTATCAGATTGGTCACTTTCTTTTGAACTTTGTCTAGGAGCGAGCAATACGGACTGACAACCTGAGGGTTCCATGTCCAAACCAATTATTTAAATTGGGATGTTGGCAACCTTCATGCTGTTCCATTCTGTAAGTACCCGATGTATTTCTAAAAAAGGTTCTAAGAAATATATCGGGGAAACCACTGCCAACAATAGAATCAGCTAAGACGTCCGAAATGAATGTATGAATGGGAAGATATGTTTTGGTTTTGCAATGGATTTTTAGAAAAATTACTGTGTTCACAAAATGAGGTTAAAGTGTTCCATATTCGATAATACCTCACCTTAAAGTGTCTGATACAGTGTTAATCCTTTACAGTTACGTTTGAAACGGCATCTGTGTCGGTGTGATCATGTTTAACCATGGAAAACGATTCTCGGTGATTTGTTAGGGTTCAGTTGGAATTTTAATTTTAATTAGTAAACACGCAGTTATAATGAACGTAACTGAAGAATAGGCGTTGCTTTTCTAAATTTATTTTTTTTTTCAAACCAAATATAGATTAGCTTTCGGTCGTGTACAACACATTGCGGTGATAATGAAGTTTTCAATGATTTATTAGTGATCATGATGTCCAAACTATCACGATTGCCAAATTATTGTAACGGAATTACGCCGTATATAATGAGACGAAATTGGCCTGAGAAAAAAAAAGCCAGCGCCATTTTGTTTATTTGTTTCTTTGCAAGGAATATTTTATTTTTACTTTTTCTTTCATTCGCCAATTATTTGAGTCTTAACTCTCCGCAGGTTTTGCTCATTAGTTTCAAATTTATTCGTTAATTAATTTCGTTATTCTTTTTTACTGTTTTTTTTAATCCATATTTTATTTAATCATTTCTCGATTTTTTCTCTCTGTCATTTAACATTATATGTCTTTCTTTTCCTCCATTCTAATTTTATACTTTCTCTCATGCCTTTTGCATTTTTCTACGCTCTCCTTTTTAGTCGCACACGCCCATCAGTGGGTGGATTAAAGGACGTGGACGGGATTACATCAATAACAACGAGGGTACACTGCCAAGGTGAATGGCGCACTTCGGGAACCTACTAAACGACCAGTTAAACAAGCCAGATGATCTCCTGCAAATGAGCCTGGAGCATCCCGTCCGTTACTGAATGGCATTACCACCCTTTATCCAGGACTTTCACAAAAAGCTTAAACGTATGAGAGCAGCAAAAGCCTGAACTCGATAACATCTCACTGGAGCGTACCGCCTACAGTGGCCCCGAGAGAAGGAACCGTCTCATGCTCCTTATATTGAAGATTTGGGATGAAAAGATTATTTTAGGGACTTCCACGATGCTACGGTTTGAGTATATTCTAAAGATGACACCACAACAATCGCCAGCACAATTTTCAACCCTCTCCTCGTCCACGCCGAAAATGACCTGCCATCATGCGAGTTGCTTTTCAACCTTCCTGACAAATACAGGCAAAAAGCCTTGAACAGCAACACTCCGCAATGTTCATATTTTGTGATCTTAAAAACCCTTCGAAAAAATACCCTGACCTGCTATATGGGTAGTTTGTCACCCTGATGCTCGTCATGCATGACAGAGCGCCGGGGGGATATGCCACCGGAATTCCCATCAACCATTGTTTTCCGCACAGCAGTTGTTTTCACGCCTGCGAAACATAGACCCTATATAGAAACGAGGTAAAAATGCTAGTACGCTTCCGACAACTATTCTCAAATTCTAACATCTCTTCAGAGAGCTACACAACCAACACAGAAATGCTGGACAGAGCCTCAATGAATAGTGTCGAGGCTACCATCTCACACAACTACCACTGCTGAGCAGGACACGTTTACAGGATGGATCCTTCCAGCCTGCCCAAGAAAATTTCTTTCTACATATCCCTCTACATCTCACTCCCCCTGTATCGCTCTACATATTTCTCCACTTTCCTGTATCTTTCTTTCTATTTCTCTTTTAATCTAACTCTGTATCACTATCTCCTACTCTTAACGTTTTTATTTTTTTATTTGATTTTCACCCCAAACAAGGCACAGTGCCACTTTGATGTAGGGTGCTACTATCGTGGGCATATGTTGGAGGGATACTATGTAGGGAGTTGAGTAGCGAGATATCTGTTCATATTACACTTAAACTTCTAAATGTTAGTATGGTTGGAACAGCAGGAACTTGGAAGGGAGTTCCATAGTCTAGCAGTTCTGGCGAAGAAACTATTAGAGTAGAAGGCTTTTTTACATATAAGGATCTCTACTGTGTAGGGGTGAGATTTTGCTGCTTGTCGGGTTAGTCGGGGGTATTTACGTCGGGAGCTACAAGGGCTTTCAGCTCGTCGGAAATACTTGTAGAACATGCAGAGGGATGCAACATTACGTCGATGAGACAGAGGTGAAAGCTTAGATGATAGGCTGGCGGTTCTCTTCTTAACCCTATCCAGGAGCAAGAGACTTGTAGCAGCCCAAATGTGACAACAGTACTCCATACATGGGCGAATAGTGGCCTTCTTGAGAAACAGGATACTTTCAGGGGTAAGTAGTTTTTAGCATGGTAAAGGGAACCCACCTTCTTCGCAGCAGCCTTAGCAATGCTCTCAATGTTCCAGCTCATGTTCTTTGTGAACAGAAGGTCAAGGAGTTTGAAAGAAGTACAATCCAGGTATTATCTCTTTAGTCATAGCTATTTGTGGTTGAGAAGGTTTCTTGTAATTATTGAAGGAAACAAGCTTAGTCTTGGCAGCATTGAATGTGATCATCCATTTTTGTCCCAATTCAACCACAGATTGGAGGTCTTCCTCTAGTATTACTGCCATTTCCGTAGATATGTGTTCATTTATTTTCCCATCTTGCCTGTTATAGAGCGTGGTGTCATCAGCAAATATATCCATCTCAGAAACATTTTTAGGGAGATCATTTATGAATATTAGGAATAATAAAGGTCCAAGGATCGATCCCTAAGGTACAACCGCATTTATATCACATTGTTTAGATGTACGACCATTGAGGACAACCCAGATTCTTCTCTTATTTAAGGAAGATCTAATTATGTTAAGTACTCGTCCAATGATACAGTAAGATTTGATTTTCCTGAGAAGACCATCGTGCAAAAACCTATAACAGACCGATATATCTAGAGATACTGCTCTACCCTGACCTGCTTTGTTCAGTGAATGGTATATACGTTCAGAGATTACAGTAAAGATATCTGCTATAGAACGAGCTTTTCTAAATCCATATTACTGGTCAGTCAGAATTTAGCAGATGTAAGCTTGATTAATTATAGACTCAAATATTTTGGCTAAACGCAGGAGGATGCTAATGGGGGCGATAATTTGATGGGTCAGTTATTTCGCCAGGATGCTTGTAAACTGGTACTACAGAAGCAGTTATCTTTTTTGTTTGTTTGTCCCAAAATTGTTCATATTTTTTGTTTACTGTCTCCCTCACACTCTCACTGCATCTCCATACATTTGTCTCACTTTCACTTTTTACCTTTGTAATGCTGTTATTTGCTCTAACTGACGCCCATATACACGGGACCAGACATAGCTGGCTTTCAATACACGGTACCAGAAAAAGCTAGTTCTTAATACACAGCACCAGACACAGCTGGATTTTTATACAAGGTACCAGACACACCTGATTCTCAACAAACGGCGCAGGATACAGGTGGCTTTCAGAACATGACACATGCCACAGAACCGGCAATAAAAAAATACCCACGTGCTTGTCGAGCGTAACTTCCCAATCGGAAAGCGTCTTTTCATTTTCGTTTTCTTTGCTTCTCGTCTCCTTTCTTTCGATGTTTATATCTAGATATTCAGTCCATTCCGTGACGTCACCGTTTAAAATGATGACTCCTCACGTGAGTCGTCATTTAATGGTGGATCCAGACTACGTTATATGCCGTCATTTAAATTTCACTATTTCTATATTGTTCTCCTTTTCAAAATCCTTCCTATCTAACTCAACCTTCTTTATCTCCCTATTTCGTCCTTTTTTTCTCAGCCTGTTTCACTGTCTCTCAATCTTGACTTAAAAATCTTATTCTGTTTAGTATTAAATATAATTCATGTCTTTCTATATGTCTGCCCCCCATCTTTCTCGCTCTCTCCCTCCCTCTCTCTCTCCCTCTCTCTCTCTCTATGCATATCTCTAACTCTATCTCTCTCTTTCTCTTGCTATCTCTCTTTTAATACGGCATAATCATGTTGACACACCGGTTCTCATTAGATCACCGAAGTTAAGCAATGTTGAGCCTGGTCAGTACCAGATGGGTGACCAATTTGGGTATACAGGGCGCTGTATATAGAAAGACGTCAACGCCTCCCTAACACTTACCCTAACCCTAACCTATTCATCTCTCCTAACTACGACTGCGAGCTTGTGAATTTCATACGAACATGAAACTCCCTCCGTACGAATCCTGCCTTTTTTACGGCCCTGTCGGTGGGGCATTAGAATACACCGACTCCCCCCCTGCAGAGGGTAAAATCCCTCAATGGGGGTCGTGGATATGACCATAAACTATATCCAATGGTGAAGCCCCAGCTTGCGGGCTTTGGGGAGTGTGGAGTCACCCTTTAATTACCATTGCTCCCAGGTCCACTCTGACCCGGAGTGATAGTACCTGTTAGGGTTCCAACTATGGGTTGAATATAAACCGACTTAAAAACAACAAATATATTCTATTAAAAATGTTTTCTTCAAAATCTTTGAATTCGGCATTAAATAACCCGAAAAGCGTTGATAGTCCGTAAAACAAAAACAACCAACCAACCAACCAAAATTACAAAGATAGTTTTTTACATAACTCAGATTCATTATCTCTTTCTATTTCTATTTTACATTCGCTCTATGTCTTTTAATTTTTGCCTCGCTTTTTAGTCGCGTGCAAAAGACTCTATAAGTCACTCCGTTGGTCGTTCAGTCGGTCGGTCTGTCCGTAACATTTTGTGCTTGGCCTTTTTGGTTAAGATCAAAGGTCTGTTGTAAATATGTGCTGTTCTTAGCTTTTTAAGTTTTTCTTGGCCTTTTGGGCAAGATGAAAGTGTAGTATCTGGTCCGGCAGATACTGCAAGCAAAGATCATATGTGGGAGAAATCCCACATATAAGACCTTGGTCAGTGTAGGAGCAACCTTTCATACTAATTGTCACTATAACTCCCCGGGGAGTTGGTCCCTCTTTCACCTTCACTCCTCACATTAAAAATCGGCCTTGTGCCTTATTTGCTCGGTGGGGGAGCAAATAAATACCAACCCTTCATAACAATTGTAACTATCCAGCTTCCCTACTCCCCAGGGAGCTGGCCCCCATTCCCCCTTCATTCCTCACATTAAAAATCGCCCTTGTGCCTTATTTGATCGGATGTGGAGCAAATAAATACCAACCCTTCATACCAATTGTCACTATCCAGCTCCCCTACTCCCCGGGGAGTTAGTCCCCATTTTTCCTTAACTCCTCACATTAAAAATCGGCTTTGTGCCTAATTCGCTCGGGGTGGAGTAAATAAATACCACTTTTCTTGGCCTTCGGGTCGGGATCAAAGTGCAGTACCTGTTCTGGCAGGTACTTCAAGCAAAGACCATATGTGGGGACGACCCGACATATAAGACCTTGGTCAATGTAGGGGCAACCCTTCATACCAATTGTCACTATAAAGATCCCCTACTCCCCGGGGAGTTGGTCCCCATTTCCCCTTCACTCCTCACATTAAAAATCGGCCTTGTGCCTAATTTGCTCGGTGGGGGAGCAAATAAATACCCTTTTCTTGACCTTTTGGCCAATATCAAAGTGGAGTATCTGTTCCGGCAGATACTGCAAGCAAAGACCATATGTGGAGGCAACCCCACATATAAGACCTTGGTCAATATAGGGGCGACCCTTTATAGTAACTGTCACTATCCAGCTCCCCTACTCCCCGGGGTGTCGGTCCCCATTTCCTCACATTAGAAATCGGCCTTTAATTTGCTCGGTGGGGAAGCAAATAAATACCCTTTTCTTGACCTTTTGGCAAAGATCAAAGTGTAGTATATGTTCTTACTACATGCTGTACTTGTGTTTGTAACTTTATGATATAAAGTGGGGGATCACTTTTCTGTATTAATTTAATGTAAAATGATCACCCACTTTACAACCAGTCAGACTCAAAGCCATTCAAGTCATTCTCCAGATTATTCAATTTGTTTTTGAAGGATTCCAGTTATTTTTAAGCGTTCAAGTCATTCTTATATCATTCAATTCATTCTTAACTCTATTAAAGTCATTCTAACTCATTTGCTTTTTATTTATTTAAGTCATTTCAGCCCATTTTTTTTCGTTCATTTAGTTCATCTTTAAGAATTGACTGTCAATCCTACATTCACGCATTCATTCATTACACGGGAGCACGCGACTAATGGCTATCGGCCTTGGGTTTGTTACGTCTCTATTTAAATCTGACTTTACATCTTTCTTTATCTCCTTAATCTATTTTTGTTCCCTCCGTCTTTCTATATCTTACCCTCTCTCACTATTTTTAACATTCTTTCACATCTTTTTTATATAGTCTCTAAATCCCTATAACCCTGCCTCCCTTTTTCTTCATCTCACTTTAAATTTTACTTACGCTATATCTTTCTTTTATGCTACATTTTCTGTATCTCCTTCTCTCTCTTTCTCTACCTTTCTTTAAATCTTTCTCTCTCATTATATTTTACTATTACTGATTCATATCTACCCTCAATCTCTGTTTATGCGTTTTGAATAAAGGGATTTATTATCGTTATTTTCCAAATAACAGTTGTCTTGTTTTGTTTTTTACAGTTCCTCTCGCACCGAGACGTGCTTAACAAAACATCTGCTGTGTCGAACGCGTGGTTTAGAAGTCTCTTTCGCCACCACGGGCCCACATGTCTATCTCACGTCTGCACGCCGTGTCTCTCCCCTGCTCCTACGTATGCCTTTTTTCTGCTTTTCTTTCTCTTCTTTTCCTCCGCCGAAACATCACTTACTGCACTGGTTTGGTTATTTGCATATGCATCATGTGCCTGCTGCTTCTGCTGGTTGCGACTCCGTTACAGCTCTGTATTTCTGCTTCTCTTTCTCCTTTTCCCTTTCTCTATAAATCTTATCTCTTCCTCCACGTCTTTCTTGTAACTCTACCCCCTTTTTATCTCACGCTTACTTTCTAACCCCTATTTTTGCTTCATGTATCTCCCATACACAATGCATCTCTCTATTATTGGCCCCTTTTCTCTTTCTACCTCTCTTTTTGAATCTCACGTGCTTAATTTTCGGTCCTGGATATAAACTTAAACTATATCCGATGTTAAGACACTAGCTTACGAATTTTAGGAAATTTGGAGCCACCCTTTTATTACCATTGGTTCCCGGTCAACTCTGACCCGAAGTGGTAGTACTGCTAGGGTCCCAACTATAAGTTTAATAGATTGGTTGATTGGTTGTGTTTGTTTTACGGACTATCAATCCTTTCCACCTTATTTAATGCCGAATCCGGTGATTTTGAAGAATTTTTTTTTTAATAGAATATATTCGTTTTTTGCAAGTTGGTTTCTATTTAACTCATAGTTGGGACCCTAACAGGTACTACCAATCCAGGTCAGAGTAGACCTGGGAGCAATAGTAATTAAAGGGTGGCTCCACACTCCCCAAAGCCCGCAAGCTGGGGCATCACTATCGGATATATTTTAGGTCATATCCAGGACCGAGTTAAATAGAGACCGACTTGAAATAATATATTCTATTAAAAAAAAATTTCAAAATCAATTGATTCGGCATTAAATAACTCGAAAGGGTTGATATGCCGTAAAACAAAACCACCAACCAACCTTACTTTTTCCTCTTTTACCTTCCTCTGTCTTTCTTCAATCCATGTCTCTCACTGTCTTCCACGTTTACTGTTTCTTGCGTGCCCCATCCTCTCCCTAAAACTCTCAACTATTCTTTCAGCTTTCTTTCGCTATATATTTCTTATTCTTACTCCATCTCTTTCTCTGCGTCTTTTTACCAAATCTTGTCTCACTAGTTCCCACTATTTCTGTTTCACCTCTCTCCCTCTCTCTCTCTCTCTCTCTCTCTCTCACTCGTCGCTTACCCTCTCGGCATGAACGTGTCACGTCTATGAAATGATAAAAAATTAAAAATTGAACTAAGATGAATGTACAAAATGTATAACAAGTTTTTCAATTGTAACCCATTTTTGACCCCTTAAAAACTATTTTAACCGGCTAAAGACCCATAAAAGAACGGCCCGTAATAAATTTTTTTTAATCATTTGAGGCCCTTAGCGCCGCTCTGCGACTTTTAGTTTCGGAAAAGATAGAGTTTGAAAATTTAGAGACAGACAGACAGAAAGATAGACATACAGACATGTAGCCTTCTATGTCTCTTTCTTTGCGTCTTTTTACCCAATATTGTCTCACAATTTGCCACTATTTCTGTTTCTCTGCTTACACTGTCGGCATCTCTCTACCCTAGTCTCTCTTTCTTTCTTTTACTCCTCTTCCTTTTTAACTCCATCTATGTCGCACGCCTTCTCTATATTTCTTCCTCTATTTTTCTCAATCTCTCTTTCTCACCGTCTCATTTTATTTCACCCTCTCTCTCTTTCTCGCTATCTCCTATGCGATGACTCACACTCTCTCTATAAGTCTCTATGTTTCTCTTTGCCTTTTTATTTCTTACTTTTAAATCCCACTTATTCTCTGTCACTTTTTTCCTACACGTCTCTATCGTCCTATACCTATCTTTATATCTCTCTGCCTTTATCTGTCTTTCTCTCTCCTTCTTTCTCTCTCTTACAATTTGCAACTGTTTTCTTTAAAATTTTCTGTTTATTCTAATTCAATCTTGTTCATTTTTCGCTATGTATGCTTGTTATTTTATTTATATTAGATTTATTTTATTTATCCATGTTTTTTTCTCCTTGAAATTGTTCATTCATATTTCATTCAACAATATTTCCCATCTTGAACGTTTCATTTTTTTATTTTTTAATTTTCATAAAATCTTTCCTTGTGCCCCCGAGGATCTTATAGGAAAACAGAAAACTTCAATCCCACACAACTGCCACCACACTTAACACTAACAAACACACACACACAAAAGAAAAAAAAAACAACCAATAAAAAAAAAACGCTAGATTAAAAATGCTGGAACTTTCGTAAATAAGAAAATAATTTCTATCCTGTGCGTAATGAAGAATTTGAAAATAAACAAAAACAATGAAATCTGATCAGAAAACGAAAAGCAAAATAAATAAAAAAAGAAAAACGCAAACCAGCGACGAACAAGCCAAATCAGTTGAAAAACCAAACGAGATTCTCGTTCACTCTCGTCTACGTCACGGCGTGAAGACGGATTCTACCGGATAATTCAACATTCGATTATCCTGCGAAAAATTTCCAATTTCAATTTCAATTTGCTGGAGCGCTTGAGTAGTCCAAAAATGGCGGGGATTGGGAAAGATTCCAGAGGTCGCCTGGTGTAATGTTATTCCACTAAAGACCTGGCTAATTGCAAAGTTCAGGCGGAACGAAGATGGCGACCATCATCAGCAGTGTACGGACGAAATCGAAGGCGGGAGTAAATTGAAGGTGGTTTTTGGCAGGAAAGAGCGTCATTGAATATTGGAGTCGTTCTAGTAGAAAACGTTTTGCTTAAAGAAAAGAACGAGATAGAAGAGAAGAAAGAGGGAGAGAGCTGGAAGTCTAGGACGATGACGTAGAGGAAAAAAGAAAACGAAGAAAGGGAAACGAAGAAAAATAAAGTGTAGAAGTAAAAGAATGGAAAAGGACAAGTCATTTTGTTGGCTGTTTGTTTTTGTTTTACGGACTATCAACCCTTTTCAGGTTATTTAATGCCGAGTCTAGTGATTTAAAAGAAAAAAAAATTAATAGAATATATTTGTTTGCTTTTTTTTTCAAGTCAGTTTCTATTTAACTCATAGTTGGGATCCTAACAGGTACTACTACTCCGGGTCAGAGTTGACCTGGGAGCAATGGCAATTAAATGGTGGCTCCACATTCCCCAAAACCCGCAAGCTGGGGCATCACCATCGGATATAGTTTAAGGTCATATTCAGGACCCAGCCGGTTAAGAAATTAAAAAAAAACTGAATACAAAGTAACGAATGAAAATAATAATATGAAGAATACGAAAACAAGAAAGAGAAATAGATTAATAATGATAACTAGAAAGAGTAAAAAGAAAAAAACGCATAGATAAAACCAAAAGATGAAGGAAGA
This sequence comes from Euprymna scolopes, assembly GCF_053919585.1. Lineage (NCBI taxonomy): Eukaryota > Metazoa > Mollusca > Cephalopoda > Sepiida > Sepiolidae > Euprymna > Euprymna scolopes. The sequence goes on from NC_136510.1 coordinate 90,582,694, forward strand.
TAGGAAGTACTAGACAGAAATCGATACAGAGATGATAAAAATAGCGAAAGGTATTACCGGAAAGATGAAGAGATCACGAAGAAGAAAAAAACAGTAAGGATAAGGAAAAGAAACTTATGTTGAAAGAAAAAGAAGAGAAAGCAGATAAAAAAATTATGAGAAAACAAGTGAAGCATACATAGTCCCTTATGAGTGACCCGCGGACGAGGTATAACAAAATGACTAAATTCAACATTTGACCCACCCACCCTATTGAGTCCCAAAAGTCCTCAGGGGACGTCAAATCGTCGTGAAAGTTAATAAACAGTGCAGTTTTAGGCCTTAACATATGAAAATCTGAGTTCAACACCATGCAAAAAAGAAATGACTTAGTCCATCATTTGCTTCCCCCTCCCATTTAGCCCCCAAATCCCCAAGGCCTTAACATATTTAAATTTGAGTTCAGCACCATGCAAAACTGCTAAATAGACATACACAGAAATTTTGGACAAATATGGTAAAATAGTTCCAAAAATGAAGTCTTTTTATTAGCCCTAAAAGAGCCCGTGGGGCACACCCAAGAGTTATCGCGAAGTATAGACAAACAAAAGTATATATAAATCAGTTAGTTACAACTTTCCAGAAAGTTTTATAAAAATCCAAAGAATCAATTTCTTTTAATAAGCACAAAAGTGTCAATTTTAGCCATTTTAATACGAAAGGCACCTTTAGGGAGATAACCGGAGTTTTCCCGGAAAATACGTTCTGTTACTTTTTTACTTATATCATGTTTAATGCTTGTGCAAAATTTTTAAAAAAATTCCAAGACGTAGTTATTGAGAAAAGTGCGAACAGACGAACGGACGAACAAGCGTGAATTTACAGGTCCACCCTCTTTTAATCGGGAGGGGGGAAAAATCAAAATACAAAATAACAAAAGGAGAATGAACAACAAAGGATAAAAAAAAAATAATGTCGTTTGCCCGGGCTAAATACATTTAACTATAATATTTTAATTCGTCTAGATTTTGTATATTAGTCCACGCGCAAAAGGGCAGGACACAAAATGTTCTAAATAATAATAATAATAATAAAAAAAAATAAAAAAATAATAATAATAATAATAATAATAATAATAACAAAGACTTTCGCTGGCGAGGACTACTATTCACCGTAACCAATTATACAGTCCTTTTGAAATTTTCAACTCTATATTTCTCGTTATGTACTGAATATTTGTTAATAAAACACATATGAATTATGTTCCTTATTAAATTTTTAAGATTTTCTATTCAGAAAGAAGTTTAAAAAATTGAATCTAAAACAGTTATTTTAAAGTTTTTGTTAAAAAATCCAGATTTTCTCATTATTCAAACTGTGTTACAAAGAGGGGGTTGCAAAAAATGAGTTGTGGTGTGAGAAGAAACACAAACTGAAACAGAGAGAATATTTAGACCTGTAATAATACAAAGAGGGGGTTGCAAAAATGAGTTGTGGTGTGAGGAGAAATAGAAAGTTAAATAGAGAGAAGGAGTGTTTTAAAATATAATCTTAAAAAGATAAGATACAAGTTAGAAAAGCATTTCATCCAAGGCATGAAAATTGTTAAACAAACTGTTTTTACTATAAGCTTAAAAATAAAGGTACAAGATTCAATTTGGATTTATTTTGTGTAATGTACATTCTGTTGCACTAAAAAAAAACATATTATTATATCTATATCATTAATTGCTAGATGAAAGATAATGTTTTTAAATTGCAACAAAATGTACATTACATAAAATAAATCCAAGGTAATTTTTTGATTCAATTTAAATTAAATTTTTATACTTTACTTTGTAAAATTTATAAAAGTGCACTTTGACGATAAATAAATTTACAATTGAATCTTGTGCGTTTATTTTTAAAGCCTATAGTAAAAAACATTTTGTTTAACAATTTTCATGCCTTGGATGAAATGCTTTTCTTACTAACTTTATTGTTATAAAGAAAAAGTAAAGAAATGAAGAAGAAAAAGAAAAAAAAATAGAAGAAGAAAAATAATAATAGGAAAAAGAATAAGAAGAAGAACAAGAGAAGTAGTAGGAGAAGAAAAATAAGAAGAAGAAGGAGAAGAAGAAGAAAAAGAAGAAGAAGCATAAAAAGAACTTGAAGAAGAAGAAAAGAAATGAAGAAGAAGAAAAGGAAGTAGAAAAAGAAGAAGAAGAGGAATAAGAATAGATGAAAAATAAGATTAGAAGTAGATGAAAAATAAAAAGGAGAAGGATAAATAGAAGATAAAGAAAAAAGAAAAAGAAAAGAAGAAAAAGAAGAGAAAAAAGAAGAAAAAAGGAGAAGAAGAAGAAAAAGATTTGAAGTCGAAGAAGGAGGAATGAAGAAAGGGTAGAAGAAAAAATAAATGCAAAATAAGAGTAGAATGAGATTAAAAATAAAAGAAGGGGGGAGAAAAAAAAAAGAAGAAGAAGAAGAAGAAGAAGAAGAAAGCATTCAATAGTTTGAGTAGATTTTAAGTTAGCGTTTCTAAACAAATCCAAACGAAGCAATTTCTAGCGCCTTCAAGTTTTTGGCACAATGGATTCTACGAAACGCAGTATTATGCCAAATTGCAAACAAATCTTTCTTATACGATTTGTTGCATTCTAATTACTAAAGGCTGCTAAGCTCAAACAAGAAAATCAGAACCATGACAGGTCTGCCATGAATATAGAAATAGAGATGTTTTTTATTGCACGTGCAATGAGCTATTCCATTGTATTAATATTTTACCCACTCAAACACTAGGTACGGGCAAAATGAATGCCGATGCTCAAAATGTATAAACATGTTGTCCCACCTCCCTTTGCTTAAAAAATCACCAAAAATCAGGAAATTAAGAAATTTTAATGAAATTTTCAGTATTTATCAAATAATGATCACGGAATATAAAGAACTAATAGTTTTTATTTAAATATGAGTGAAAATGTATTATTTTGTTTAAACAAAGCATACCTTTACTAAAGTTATGATTTTCAGTAATAAATAAAAAACAAGAATTTATTTTTTGCTTTTTTTATATAAATAAAGCATCGAAATTTTTAACAAGAAAAATGAAATAAAATAATTTTTACAGGGAAATAATCCCTGAAGTCCGTATTAATGAATTCGATATAACTTAAAGAAAAATGAATTTCTCGAACTAAGGAGATTACCATTTAAGTAAGCATTGTTATATAATATTTTCACACAGAAAAATTATAATTGCAAAAATATATTTCTACATTTTTTTTTTAAGTACAAGTTTCGCGTAATTTTTATATGCAAGATTTAATAATTTCCTTGCTCGCAAGAATGTGAAACTTTCGGGGTAACATATTTTTTTATATAATATTGAACAATAATTTAAAAATAATTCATTTAAAAACAGGAACATAGAAAAATAATTATATTAAAAAATGGAAAAAATTTATACGAACGTTCAGAATACGAATGTACGGATGCACGTCTGGGGAAAAAAGAAAAATATCACACCCCTTCCTCCCTTTTAATTACATGACGTCATGTTCACAGTATTTGGACTGCCTGAAATTTTGGGCATTCGTATATTCCGCGTATACAAAAATTTAGTTTGTTGCGGTTTGCAAACGGCAAAATCACTCGGTTTTGGACCCATATGTTTTGTACAAACAAGGTGTTATTTTTATCAATATCGTAGGACTTTACTAATAATCTTTGAAATAGACCCAGAAAACTAATATCAATCTTTTAAAGGATTTTTACAATGAATTTATTTAACTTCAAAATTTAGCTGAATTGAGTAGCTCGCCGTGAAAACATTTTTCATAACTTTTTTCTTTTCACATGTACAAATATATTTTTCCTTTTGGAAATTAAGTTTAATCCTTAATCTTTCAAATACAATCAAAACGTAGTCGGAAACCTACAAAATAATTATGATAAATCGGCTTTCAAAACTAGGTCCCCCTATTTTTGCCCGCCCATTTTTGCTCATACCTATCAGACACAAATGAATCTATACTGAAGAATTTATAAAAGATGAATCAAACCATTCCTCTATCTCTATCTATCTAATATTATACAAGGTGGGGCAGAGCAACTTGCTTATTTAAATTTGGCGCCCTAAAGCGATGGTTGCTCCAACAATGGTAAAGATGGATTTATTTGAGGGGGTGGGGGCTTAAAAGTTTGTTTCTTAATGTGCATCGTTTATTTTGTTTATTTTTCAGGAACAAACAGCGCGCGCGTCAATGAATATTTTGGGGCAGAAATTCTCACGACACCTAATCTGCTCGAGGGGCGATCTGCATTGTCCAGCACGGTGTCCTGATTTATTACGAGGTGACTTATTTTTATTTATGGAGATATCTGAACACACTTGTTTACAACGATCGTCCTAGCACCTTGACTCACCTGAAAAACAACATTTGTCGAGATGTCAATATTTTCGAAAGAGTTGACCGAAACTTCAGAGTTCGATTAACTTAGTGTTTAGAGAGGAATGGGCGCCATCTTCTTCATCTTTAAATCTGTGAACAAATGAAATGTAAATTGCATTAGTTGCAGTGTAAAAAATTACATGTACACCTACGTATATCTATCTATCTATCTATCAATCTATCTATCTATACGTATATATTTGTGTTTTTCTATCTATCTATCTATCTATCTATCTATCGGTCTGTCTATCTTCTATATATATATAAAAGTGAATGTGTCTGTGTGTCTGTATACCTGTGTACATTTTCCTTCGCAATAACTCTGTTAATTTTCAGTTTACAGACTCGAAATTTGATTTACAGGGTACTGAGATTTGAGAAAATCTATGTGATCGGTTTTCGGCCAGAAATTTAGCTATTAAAGGGGCCAAAGTTAAACGATTTGACCTTTGAAAACTCTACCAAACTCCTTCGAAAATTTGGGGTCTAAACACTTGACATTTTAGATATATATTCCTTGGAGATAGATCTTACTTAATAACTTGATTTGAATCCCCCAAATCATTTTAAGGGGTCATAATAGGGGTCAAATTTAAAAAAAAATTGATAGATTTTTTGGAGGGGGGGGGGCTCAGCATGCACCTTCAAACACGCGGGCAACGCCGGGCTGGAATGCTAGTATATATATATATATATATATATATATATATATATATATATATATATATATATATATATATAGTAATTTATAAAATATATATGGCGATTAAGCTACACTGAATATTCTGCGTTTCATCCAACTATAGGATTCGTCAGGCTTATGCGCGAATTCTGTCGTTGCTTCTTGTTTTTATATATGTTGAGGATTTCTAGTTGGCCAATCAGCATTCTAGTATCCACCGCGCCCCTTCCTATCCGCCAATGGGCATGCATTTTATCAAACAAAGGATCTGCTTTAGAACTAGGTAAGTGGTTTTAGGTGGCCGTTCTCCTTTTTTTTATACATATAAATATACCTATGTGTACACAATAATGCACATATATATACATACATACACACACACACATATATATATACATATATGTGTGTGATCGTTTATGTATATTCATGTTTATTTAATTAATTTAATTTATTTATTTGTTTGTTTTCTATTGTTATTGTTAGTTTTAAATCTATTTTGTATCGCTATCCTAGAGTAAGTTTTATTTTGTGAACACAGTTGTTTGCTATTTCCCGCCTACAGTTTAATAAATTTTGAGGTTCTTTAAAGTACAGGTTAGAAAATTTTTCATGGAGGCATAATTTACATGGGTCGTCTAAATGTCTGCATGTGGTAGCTTGTCTCATTATTTTCCATTCGACTACCGGCGAATGTCCGCTTTCTTTGAGTTCCCAGTATTTATTCGCTAGTGTTGTTTTTATACGGTGTTTTTTTTTTTTTTTGAATGTGCTTTTGTGGTCATAGTATCGGGTTTTGAAATCTAAGGAAGTCATGCCTATGTAATATTTCTTGTTGTTCGGGTTTTCTTTCGCAAATATTGTTGCTTGATAAACTACGCTTTTTGTTAGACATTTATTTTGGACTGGGCAAAGTGTGCGGTGTCTACAATTGCATTTATCTTGTTCGTTATTAGTATTTTTATTTATGGTACGGTTGTTCTTGCCCGGAGTGGGGGGTGTTTAATGAAAATTGGGGAAATAATATTCCGACATACTGGAGTGATAACAAGATAAACAAAATAAAAACAAACAAACAAACAAACAAACAAAACAAAACAAATTAATGTTTCAAATTTATTTCAAGATTTCATCGAGTGATCGATTTGGAGCAATAAATTATACCATTAAAATATTTGAAGATAAACGTGTTATATATATATATATATATATATATATATATATATATATAGATAGATAGATAGATAGATAATTATTTACTATAATAATTAAATACCTATATATATATATATATATATATATATATATATATAAAAGTGAGAGTGTCTGTGTGTCTGTATACATTTTCCTTCGCAATAACTCTGTTAATTTTAAGTCAACAGACTACTGAGATTTGGGAAAATCGATATGATTTGTTTTCGGCCAGAAATGTGGCTGTTAAGGGATGAAAGTACAACGATTTGACCTTGGAGAACTCTACCAAACTCCTCCGATAATTTTCTGTCTACATACTTGGAATTTTAGATATAGGTTTCTTGGACATGGATCTAACTTAATAACTTAATTTGAGCCCCAAAATAAGTTATTTTAAGGGGTCAAATTAGGGGTCAAAGTTAAAAAGTTTGACCTCTGCGGTCTCTACCGAATTACTCAGACAATTTCTGGTCTAAACATTTGAAATTTCACATAAAGGAAATTCAGAGATAGGGCAAGCTTTTTTATCGGTTTGGGTCGAAATTTTTTAGTTACCAATATATAAATTTCGATTGTGTTGCCGTAATATAAACATAAGTCACTTCAGTTTTGGCAGTGGTTGTAACCGCAAAGACCTCATGTTTATTTCCCCGTTCTTTTCCTCCTTTGCGGAACGGGTTCGAGCCTGCCTTCCTACTACACCCCTTTTTTATTGCTCAACATACATATCCATACACCCGGCCAACGCCGGGCTGAAATGCTAGTATATATATATATATATATATATATATATATATATATATATATATATATATAAAAGTGAACGTGTCTGTGTGTCTGTGTACATTTCCATACGCAATAACTCTGTCAATGTAAAGTCTAAAGACTCGAAATTTGATATAAAGGGTATTGAGATTTAAGGAAAATTGACGTAATCCGTTTTCGGCCAGAAATTTGTCGATTATGGGGTCAAAGTTCAACGATTTGACATTTGCGAACTCTACCAAACTCCTCCGACAATTTTGGGTCTAAACACTTGAAATTTTAGATATAGGTTCCTTGGATATGGATCTACCTTAATAACTTAAGTTGAACCCAAAACAATAAATTTTAAGGGGTCATAATAGGGGTCAAAGTTAAACAAAATTGACATCTGCGATCTCTTCCAAATTACTCAGACAATTTCTGGTCTAAATATTTGAAATTTTACATAAAAGGTATTAAAAGATAGGGAAAGCTTTTTCATCAGTTTGGGTCGAAAATTTTTAGTTACCAATATATAAATGTATGTATGTATGTACGTTTGCATGTCTGCCTTAAACTTTCAATAGAGGCGACGGATTTGACCAAGATAAGTATCGTTTTAAAGTTCGAACTTTCATACGACAAATATCGAAAAATTGGCTAAAAACATTAATATCTTCCCCTTCAACTAGGCACTTTTCTACAGGGGGGGTCACTATTTTCGCCGATATTTTTTAAAGTTATTCTCTCCTTTAGATTTTTTAGCCTTAGTTTAAAAAAATGTCGCTTCCGGTTGTGCGGTGGTCGTAACAGCATAAACGTTAGGTTTTCGCCCGTTCTTTTCCTTTTTTGCGGTACGGGTTCGAGCCTGCCTTCCTACTACCACTTTTTTTTTGTTCAACAGACAATTCCAAACACCCGGGATATCTATAAAAGTGAACTTGTCTGTGTACCTGTGTGCCTGTGTGTTTGTCTGTGTGTCTGTGTACATTTCCCTACGCAATAACTCTGTCAATTTTTAGTCTACAGACTCGACATTTGATATACTATATACTGAGATTAGGAAAAATCTATGTGATCGCTTTTTGGCCAGAAATTTTGCTGTTAAGGGGTCAAAGTTCAACGATTTGACCTTTGAGAACTCTACCAAACTCCTCCGCCAATTTTGGATCTACACACTTGAAATTTTAGATATAGATTCCTTGGACATGGATCGAACTTTAAAACTTGATTTGAGCAAAAAAGAATAATGTGAAGGGGGCATAATAGGGGTAAAATTTAAAAAATCGACCGTTTTTTTTGTTTTTTTGTTTTGTTTTTTGCTCAGCATACACTTCCAAACTAGTATATATATAAGGAACTGTGATTGTGCGTTTGTTATTAAGTTGGATCCATGTCCAAGGAACCTATATCTAAAATCTGAAGTGTTTAGACCAATAATTGCCGGAGGAGTTTGGTAGAGTTCTCAAAGGTCAATCGTTGAACTTTTAATCCGTAACAGCCAAATTTCTGGCCAAAACCGATCACAAAGATTTTCCCAAATCTCAGTACCCTGTATATCAAATTTCGAGTCTGTAGACTTAAAATTGACAGTTATTATGTAGGGAAATGTACACACACACAGACACAGACACACACACACACGTTCACTTTTATAGATATATAGATATATAAATATATATACTAGCATTGGTGACCAGCGTTACCCGGGTATTGTTGAGCATGTGTGCCCGGCGTTGCCGGTCTTTGCCCAGATGTGTGTTTAGCAAAAAAAAAAAAAATGTGTTAGTAGGAAGGCAGGCTCGAACCCGTAACGCAAAGGAGGAAAATGACGGGAAAAACGTGACGTCTTTTCTGTTACGACCACCGCCAAACCGGATGACGTAGGTTTAAATTACAACTAGACAATCGAAAGGAGGGGATGACTTTAAAAAATATTGTCGAAAACAGCGAGCTTCCCTGTAGAAAAGTACACAATTGAGGGTGATAATATTAATATTTTTAGCCAATTGTTCGGTGTCTAGCTTCAAAGCGATACTGATCTTGTGAAAATCCGTCGCATCTGTCGAAAGTTTTAGGCAAACATTTAAACATACATACATGCATATTGGTAGCTCAAATTTTCGACCCAACCCGCTTAAAAAGCTTGCCCTATCTCTGAATACCCATTATGTAAAATTTCAAATGTTTAGACCAGAAATTGTCCGAGTAATTTGGTAGAGATCGCAGAGGTCAATTTTTTCAAAAATTTGATCCCTATTATGACCCCTTAACATTTATTGTCTTGGGCTCAAATCAAGTTATTAAGCTGGATACATTTCCGGGGAACCTATATCTTAAATTTCAAGTGTTTAGACCCCAATGGCGGAGGAGTTTGGTAGAATTTTCAAATGTCAAATCGTTGAACTTTGACTCATTAACAGCCAAATTTCTGGCCGGAAACGGATCACAAATATTTTCCCAAATATCTATACCCTGTATATCAAATTGCGAATTTGTAGACTGAAAATTGACAGAGTTATTGCGTAGGTATATGTACACAGACAGATACATAGGCACACAGACTGACAGGCACTTTCACTTATATATATATATATATATAAAGATGGAGGAGGAAGGTCTCTTAATATTAATACACTCCTTTATTATAAACGCAATCATAGGTCGTAAACAACGAAACACTTTTTATTGACACGCGGACACACTCATTCAAGAAACTTCAAATGTGTAAAAATAAAATGTTGTTGTTCCTTCTTATGAAACGGATTTTTAATTTAATTATAACTTGATTTTTAAATTTTAAATTATCAATCACATTACTTAATATATATATATATATATATATATATATATATATATATATATATATATATATATATACGTCATCTACGATTCCTCAGAGTGGCTGAATTTAGCGATATTTGAAATCTGGATCTCATGGAATGAAGCCTAAATGTCTACCACTTGGTTATTTTGCACGATTGTCCTTGTGGTAAAAGTCTAGGCTTCTTTTCATCGGGTCCCGATTTCGAATCTCTCAAGATTCAGACACTCTTATGAGTCGTAGACGACGAAACATGTGTCAGTGGATAATTATATTTAAAAAAAAAACAATATATATATATATATATATATATATATATGTGTGTGTGTGTGTGTGTGTGTGTGTGTGTGTGTGTGTCTTGGAAACATTTTTAAGCTTGCAACCTATATCATTTTTTAAAATTTAATTTTTATACATTCGTTGGAAAATAATTTTGTTAGTAACTCATTTAATCTCCTGCACTCGCTGAATAAACTTGCTTTCTCGTACTCACAATAGTTTAAAGTTTCCAGGATCATCACTTGTTAAAACTCATTCAAAAACAAAACAGCATATTTAATCATGGCTCTCAGCAGTGTTCATCAAACACCGCTTCTCTGAGACAAAAAACAAAAAATATTCCGGATATTGTATCCATTTTTTTTTTGTACACCAGATTGAATAGGTTGACCTATTCGTGTTATCCCAAAAAATACTTTACAAATCTACTTTATTGATAGGGTTTGGATAGAATCCACTTATTACTTATTTATCACCTTCGTTTTAATTCCTATTTATATATTTATTTTCTTATTTATTGATCTCTCTCTCTCTCTCTTTCTCTGTCTCTCTCTATATATATATATGCATACATAAATATATATATGTGTGTGTGTGTGTGTGTGTGTGTATGTGTGTGCTGCAGTTTTCTTTTTCGTCTGAGTATATTTCCAAGAAAATTGATTTATGTTGAGTGATTTTATAAAAAAATAGAAAACAAAAATAATCTGAATCTTTTAGTGAGTTCCATTGTTTACCGACTAATGGCGTCTTCGCGCCAAGCAACCATCCATCTCGCTAACCATCATGCGCTTACGTCAAATGGATTTCCAAATTGGAACTGCTAATGTGTGAATCTAGACGCAAGGAAAAAATAATCCAATGCTTTTAAGAATCTATTTATCCCCCGAATATTCCAAGTTAGGAATTGAATATACATGAATTTACAATCGAAACTCTGGAGATTAAAACATATGATTATGCGTGAGTGTACAATGATATCAAAATACTAGCAAGGGCGTCCGGCATTACTCGGTTGTAAAAAAAAAAACGCTTTAATATGATATTTTAATTGGCTCAAATTTCGTAATTGTTTTTATAGTGTCAATTATTTTATTTTATATTGCACCCAATATAAAATCATGATTTAAAATATATATATGATTTGAGTGTCATTAACTGGAATCGAAACCGAAACGAAAACATAACAAAACGTAGTTTCATTATTGAAACTATGTCTACAAGTTAAGCAAATAAGAAATGATAGCAGATGTGTTATCTCTGAATACTTAGTTGGATGGTTCAGCCAATGCTGGCAACTCCATATATAACTTTCTAACTAGTTTTATACATTTCAAGAGAAATTTAGTCGAATCTATTCATAATTCTGTTCTTAGTATCGCCCGCACTGATGATTGAACGTGAGGATCCGTACCATAACGGATAAATTACTAAATAAAAAAATCAGTTTTTAGTGATACTATTCTGGTTCAATTCTCGCTACAGGCGATATTTTATATTATGTTTAGAATTGTTTTTGATACCGTGTCCAGTATTCTTCCTTGGGCATCGCTGTGTATTCTACCAGCTCTTTAATTTCTGTGAAACCGGACAAAATACTGAAAATTAAATTTAATTCTAAAGGAATCAGGGCTTATTTCTAAGATCAGGCTTTTATTAAATACTAGCAGGTGACGTTCAACTTTGCCAGTTATAAAATAGGTTGTAATATATATTGAAATCCATGCATATTTTGTATTTCTCATAAAATATTCTCTGTTATATATATATATATATATATATATATATATATATATATATATATATATATATATATTATATAATCTTTAAAAACTCACAGACACTAGCGCGTCATCCTTTCGGAAATCATTAGAACAAGGTGTCACGATTACGGCCGATTACCGATTACACGATTACTATATATATATATATATATATATATATATATATATATATATATATACTAGCGGAGGAGGGCGGCCAGCTTTGCCCAGGTGTAACCACCCTTAACTATGATATTTTATTTAGTCCAGATTTCCTATATATTATAATAAAGGTTTGATTTAAAAATAAAAAAATAAAATCTTGGTACCATGAGCTTGAATCGAAACTGTGGCATTTAAAGATGGTGGCATTTCCACTGTACTAACGTTACACATACAAACTGATTAAAAATTAAAAAATAAGAATAAACGAAGATGAATTTACAAAATGTTTAACGAGTTTTTTTTTCAGTTTTGACCCATTTTTGACACCTTAAAAACAATTTTAACCGACTGAAGACCCATAAAAAAACGGCCTGTAAAAGATCCAATCATTTAAGGCCTTTAGCGCTGCTCTTCT
>NC_136510.1:90597668-90750168 GCF_053919585.1 Euprymna scolopes
TCAAAAATAATCATACCCCCTTATTTTTTCAGTATTAATCGAGTTTCTGACTGTTTGTTTTCTGTTTGATTCTTATTTTGAATGCTTTTATACAACCTTTGATTAATTTCATTTCGTTTTTTGCATTTTTCAGAAATTAAAATGATATCAACTGAAAACCAATAAAAGAATAAAAATTATTAGAATGAGGAAGAAAAAAGAGCTTAGTAATGATCTTAGGACTAAAATTGTGAATTCACATAAGGATGGTTTAGGTTACAAGTCAATTTCCAAGAAATTTGAGGTCCCTACAGCAACAGTACAGAGCATCATCAAAAAATTCCAGAGCCACCACACAACAAACAACTTGATTGGTAGAGGAAGGAAAAGGAAACTGTCTGCTAGAGCCACCAGGAATATTGTAAGAAGTGTTAATGCAAATCCAACCACCACTAATAAGGACATTTTAGAAAATCTGGAGTCTTCTGGCATAAAAATATCAAGGCAAACATTGCAAAGGACTCTGCATGAAAATGGTCTGAAAGGAAGAAGACCAAGAAGGACTCCATTGCACACCGGAAAACACCTTGCAGCACGTCTAAAGTTTGCTAGGACCCATGTGAATTCTCCAGAGTCCGTTTTCTCAAGTATTTTGTGGACTGACGAAACAAAAATTGAATTGTTTGGCCATATGGATGCTTCTTACGTTTGAAGGAAGAAAGGAGAAGCTTACAACCCAAAGAACACCATACCCACGGTGAAACATGGTGGTGGTAGCCTAATGTTTTGGGGCTCCTTTTCGGCTAGTGGTCCAGGTAGTTTGGTCAAGATAGATGGAACCATGAAGAAGGAGCAATATTTGGAGATACTCCAGAAAAACATTAGACAGGATGCGGTGAAGCTCCATTTAGGACCAAACTGGGTCCTTCAACAGGATAATGATCCAAAACATACTGCCAAAATAGTCAAGAAATGGTTTGAGGATAATCAAATTAATGTTTTGGAATGGCCTAGCCAGAGTCCCGACCTGAACCCTATCGAAAACCTCTGGCACATATTGAAAACTGAGGTTAAAAAGCGGATACCTAGACATTTGAGGGATTTGGAGAACTACTGCATTGAAGAATGGTCAAAAATCAGTGTTGATGCTTGTAAAAACCTTGTTGATAAATATCCCAAACGGTTACAGGCAGTTATTAAGAATAAAGGGCATGCTATTGACTATTAGTAAGAGAGGTATGAATAATTTTGAACTAGTGCCATTATTGTTTTTCTTTGTATAATGTTTCAAACTTGCATAATTTATTTATTTGTTGAGTTTAAATTAAATGCTTATGCTTGATTTATTGTTTGAAATCCCTTTAATATTGTCTACCTTCTGGTTTGAGCAATATTCTTATAGAAATCTCAAAGATCCGAGGGGTATGAATAATATCGGGCACAAGTGTATATATATAAGTATATATATATATATATATATATATATATATATATATATAGTAATTTATAAAATATATATGCGCATAAGCCTGAGGAGTCCTAGAGTGGATGAAACGCCGAATATTCAGTGTAGCTTAATCGCAATATATATTTCATAAATTACTAACTAGCTCTACCTACGTATTGAGCACTTTTGAAGTAAATACTTAAAGTTTACGCATAAATCTATACTTTCGTATATTAATTTTATGTGAGTAAATTAAGTAGTTATATATACATATATATATATATATATATATATATATATATTTAATAAAGCAGTAACTCTGTAATAATATATATATATAATCTCTGTGAATTTACATATATTAAAAGTATTTTACGGCGGAAAAGTTTGGCCGCCACCTGTCAGTGTTAAATATAACTTTGCTCAGAGAAATGATTCTCATTCCTTCAGAAATTATTTTAATTTTTAATCGTTTATCCGGTCAATGCATATTGGAGTACTGGCAGAGAACAGAGCGATGCCCAAGTAAGAACACTCGTATCTCCACATTGGACACGGTGTTCAAAAGAAACCTAATAGAGTTCGTCCAGTTTGACAAATTTCAGTTTAGGTCCTCTCGTCAGAGAGTTGAACCCTGTGTCTGTATTAAAAGTACTTCTACGAAATATGCTCTGACAACCCTAAAGTGCACACGCCCAACTCACCTAGTTGGCAACAAAATACCATTCCTTCATTTGGAAGGGACCTAGATGCCGAAAGATTTTTTAATCTTCTGTCCTAGGTCCGTTTTCTGTTGTAATTAACTTCCGCTCCCTGTTTTCAAACCCTACTAACATGACGTAAGTTAAGTGTAAGGTAAACAAACATCTTGCTGCCCAACTCCCCACCAAGGTGCCTCTTTCCCCAAAATTTGACTTTTCATATGGTAGAACCTTAGAACCTTATGTCTTAGTGCTAATATGCATTATGTTGGCTGAATAAATAAGGAGAAAGCAAGAATGAAGGGAAAGGCATATTTAAAATAGAATCAAATTAACTTGTGTTGTTCGGCCAGGGTCACATGCAGAAGATCTTCTGGTCTTATGATATACAATAATGTTTGTTATTTGGTAGGTCACCGCTGATCAGGACTGAAGGATCACTCGAAGATTTGTTGGTTGAACGATGAACAACGCCATGAGAGTATTAAAAATAATGGGTGGAATAGGCTGATTAATTAAGAGGACTTGATTATCCGAGTAAAGGGCTAAAGAAGTGTTTGTGTACATTAGAGTTGAATACACTCAGGCTTTAATCGTTTGGAAAGCAGCATCGTGATATTTTATTCCACAGGTAAGATGTTTTATGAAAGAGACTTTGTTCACTGCAGTTCCACTTGAGTTTTGTGACGGAGCTAGAATGGAAAACTTCTCTCCAGTGGTAGTACCTATTTACTATGCCTCCCCACGGGACAGAGTTAGACACCAGGGTCGGTTTTTAATGTGGAGAAAAGGTACCGGATAAGTTTTTTTTTATTAATGTTTTGCAGAGGTGAATGGGGATTGAAGCTCAGTCGAGTACATACCATGTACATAATGATACCGAAGAGAGAGGCTAACAGCATGTCTTATGTGTGAAAGAGGTTGTAGGGACAAGAAGAGTTTTATCCTCACTAGATTATGAAATCGATTTCATAATAAAGAAAAAAAGTGTTTTTTAGTGGACCTCTCAAGATACGACAACAAAATATTGGAATTAATATTTCTCTTGTGCTGGTAGAGGACGTTATAAAAAGTGAAGCCTTTTCTGGAGCGGTGGAATGATCCAAACGCTTTCCAGCACCTTAACAAAGTGTTGATGTAAGTCTTCTATTCTGAACTAATGCACTTCCTCGAGGAGAGAGAAAGAGAGAGAGAAAAAGGAGAGAGGGGGATTTATATTGGCTAGGAAGAAGTGTCGATGGTATTTCGTTACTGTAGCGAAATTGGACAGCCGAAAATTTGAGTTTTCATTAAAAAAAACAGTGATTACGATGACATTTGTGTTGTCACGAATGACTTGCGATGTAAACAAAAGAGAAACAAAGAAGGACCTATTATGCAAGGTAAAATTGCTAGTTTCTTCGAAAACTAATACTTTAAGTTTTAATTTTTTTACCTTATCGTTTTTCGGAAAGTTTGGATACTTTGATTACTGCGACATGACAATTCAGTAGATATTTGTTTTCATTGATATTCAATTTTTAAGTTTTCGAATTTCGCTACAATCACGAATAACTGATTTTTATAAGCGTTAAAGGTAACAAACGACTCCTTCCCTTATTGCCCTATGTGCTCTAAATCGATAAAGGTAGATAGATAGATAGCAAGCTAGCTAGCTAGATAGATGGATAGAGAAAAAGAGAGAGAGAGAGAGAGAAGGTATCCTAAAGCCACTGTATAGCAGCGAAACAAAAATCAACAAATGTTTCACACTTCTAATATTTTTTTAATTGTCATATTGAAAATCGATGAAATCGCCTATTTAAAATCAAATCGATAGATTGTCTGCTCTAGTCAGAGAACCATTGCGGTACACCGAGATGAAGCTTCACATGCCTCGCCGCGACGACATATTACACAATACAGCTTAGTATACATTGCAGTATACATATCTATAACAGCAAAGAACCTACAGTTTTTATGCCGTGTCCTTCTGTTTATATGCTGCTAAAACTTCTCAAGTGCACTTGGGACGTTAGGTTATATAAAGGTGTTAACATTGGCCAAAATCCAACTGTTCATCTTTTAACTGTTGTTTTTTCGATTATCGATTTTTGACACATGTCGAAAGTATTCCGATACAAAACCTTGTTAGAACACTTCCAGGCACATAAAATATATTTGTGCGAAATTTCCAAAAAATCAACGGAGCATTTCGGAGTTTATAGAAAAGGAACTTATACAAAAATTCAAACAAACACAGAGCCAAGCTGCCTTTTATATATAAGTAGAGATACCTTTGTATTTGATGCCATTTTCTTCCGTAAACTCAAACACGTTTTTACCTCACACCAGGTAGGTAGAATTGCAACCCGCTACAAAATCCTAATTTAGACCCCTGCTAAATTGCATGACTTCCATATAAATTTATATAACCCCTGGTTAATTTATTGCGTTCCCCACACTCCACGTGTCCTGGTGTTAGCTTTCTTTATTTCCGGCCGGAGCAGCCTTTTCCCGATAGGATATTAGTGGCGGCTACAATCGCGTGCAAACTGGCAGTTCAGTCGGGTTTAAAAGGTTAGCGCCTTGCGGTATTTCCTCGACCACTTATTCGTCTTTTGAACGATTTTATTTAATACACATTAGCGAAATCTTTGTGTCATCAAGCACGAGAGACGATGAGAAGAGTTTAAAGCAAAATGAAGTTAAGTAAAACGTGCACACAAGATTTTTTTTTGGGGGGGGGGGTTCTCTTAAGGGTACACTGTATATATCCATATTTGAATAACAGGTATGAAATAAAATCTGCATGTTCTATTTCACCCTGTCTCCACTTCCATTCCCCTACCCTACCTCATTGTAAATCCATATAGTATATATATATATATATATATATATATATATATATATATATATATATATATATATATATGTGTGTGTGTGTGTGTGTGTGTGTGTGTGTGTGTGTGTGTGTGTGTGTGTGTAAGATGGGCGACTTGTAATAACGTGGGAATGGAGCTTCTTTTCCCCAAACGAACGCACCAGGTTTATCATATAAAAAATTAACTTTTTGTTGGAAACATCGGGTGGAAACTAAATCTGACGAGTTCATGAGAAAGAAAATTTCTATGAAAGCATAAAATCATAGAATTGTCACCCCATTAACGAAACAGCTGTAATGAAGATACCAAAGATGAAATAAACAAGAGTTATATATACCAGGCATGAAATAAAATCTGCATGTTCTATTTCACCCTAGCTACACTTCCTCCACCCTACCCTACCTCACTCTAAATCCACATAGTATTTCTCTCTCTATCTCTCTCTCTCTCTCTCTCTCTATATATATATATATATATATATATATATATATATATACACTTTTATCATCCTACCTATCTTAGTGTAAATACACGTACACTTCTAACGATTACTATCATATTGTCCTTTTGATCACTGTACACTCTTCAACCCTTATCCACGAGTGGCATCTGGGCCTTGCATTTTTATCCAATATATTACTTGATTTATAAAATATATTACTTGTTTGATAAAATATATTACTTGATTTATAAAATATATTACTTGTCTTATAAAATATATTACATTTTTATAAAATATATTACATTTTTAAAATATATTACATTTTTATAAAATATATTACATTTTTATAAAATGTATTACTTGTTTTATAAAATATATTACATTTTTATAAAATATATTACTTGTTTTATAAAATATATTACATTTTTATGAAATATATTACTTTTTTATAAAATATATTACTTGTTTTATAAAATATATTACGTTTTTATAAAATGTATTACATTTTTATAAAATATATTACTTGTTTTATAAAATATATTACATTTTTATAAAATATATTACTTTTTTATAAAATATATTACTTGTTTTCTAAAATATATGACTTTTTTCATAAAATATATTACATTTTTATAACATGTATTACTTGTTTTATAAAATATATTACTTGTTTTATAAAGTATATTACATTTTTATTAAATATATTACTTGTTTTATAAAATATATTACATTTTTATAAAATATATCCCTTGTTTTATAAAATATATTAATGTTTTATAAATTATATTACTTATTTTATAAAATACATTATTTTTTATAAAATATATTACATTTTTTAAATATATTACATTTTTTTATAAAATATATTACTTGTTTTATAAAGTATATATCATTTTTATAAAATATATTACTTGTTTTAGAAAATATTTTAATTTTTCATAAAAATATATTATTTTAAAAAAATATATTACTTATTTTATAAAATATATTACCTTTTTATAAAATATATTTTTTTATAAAATATATTATATTTTTTAAAATAGATTACATTGTTTAATAAAATATATTACATTTTTTAAGAAATATATCTCATATTTTTGTAAAATAAATTACTTTTTTATAAAGAATATTACATTTTCATAAATTATATTACATTTTTCATAAAATATATTACATTTTTTATAAAATATATTACATTTTCATACAATATATTATTGTTTTATAAAATATATTACTTATTTATGAAATATATTTCATTTTTATAAAATATATGACTTTTTTATGATATATTACATTTTTATAAAATATATTACAGTTTTTATAATATGTATTACTTGTTTTATAAAATAAATTACTTTTTTATGAAATATATTACATTTTTATAAACTATATTCCATTTTTATAAAATATATTACATTTCTATACAATATATTACATTTTTATAAAATATATTACTTGTTTCATAAAATATATTACATTTTTATTAAATATATTACATTTTTATTAAATATATTACATTTTTATAAAATATATTATATTTTTATAAAATATATTACTTTTTTATAAAATATATTACATTTTTATAAAATATATTACTTGTTTTATAAAATATATTACGTTTTTATAAAATATATTACATTTCTATAAAATATATTACTTTTTATAAAATATATTATATTTTTATAAAATATATTACATTTTTATCAAATATATTACTTGTTTTATAAAATTTATTACTGTTTTATAAAATAAATGATATTTTTATAAAATATATTACGTTTTTCATAAAATATATTAAGTTTTTAAAAATATATTATATTTTTTACAAAATATATTACATTTTTTGTAAAATATATTACATTTTTTGTAAAATATATTACATTTTTTGAAAATATATTACTTGTTTTATAACATTTATTACCTTTTTTCATAAAATATATTACATTTTTCTAAAATATATTACATGTTTTAAAATATATTACATTTTTATAAAAATATATTACATTTTTTATAAAATATATTACATTTTTATAAAATATATTACATTTTTTATAAAATATATTACATATTTTATAAAATATATTACATTTTTATAAAATATATTACATTTCTTCATAAAATATATTACATGTTTCATAAAATATATTACTTGTTTTTTAAAATATATTACTTTTTTATAAAAAATATTACATTTTTCCAACATTACTTGTTTTATAAAATGTATTACTTGTTTTATAAAATATATTACATTTTTATAAAAAGATACCAAGATTTGTTTTTTTACAAAATTAAATTTTGTAATGAATAAAAATTATCATTTAAATTTATAAATAATTTTGAACAGTCTTTTATTGAAAGTGTATTAATTTTGTTATTTTCAAACGATTTTCTTTTAGAAAATATAAACTTACGTAAAATCAACTTTAATTGTCCATCCCTGTTTCGAGTTTTAGTTAGAAAAAAATATTAAAATAAACAAACAAATAGAAAAACAAAAAAAAAACTTGTGTGTGTTAATGTGAGCATTATATTTTAGTGAGTCTTAAGTACGTAGTCTATTTTCCTTTTCGGAGTTTAATGGCTCCCAGGAGGTTGGTCGAGTGTCTTTTCTTTGTGCCATTCGACCAAATGTCGCTGTATCTTTCCTCACAAGTGATGAGTCATTATTAGGCGTCGACAAATAAAGAGACACAAGAGAGTCTAAAAAAACATAAGCCCCAAATCTAATTAAACCTCGCATGTAGCTTTTATGGACGAAAACTACCGATGTAAGATTTTTAACCTCTACATTGATTGTGTTTTAAGGCAGGAAGTCGCGGTTGGGATGAAGTAAGAAAGAAAAAAACTTTGGTAGTTCTCAAATTTTTAACAGACGTTTTATTAAACAAAGAATGCAAGGTTAATAGGATAGTTTAGCAATAGACAAGCTATAGTAACAGCTTCCGTCATTAACCCACCTGCCTAACAATCTGTTCTGTGACTGCATATCAGGTTTTTTTGTTTAAGAGAATAATCCAGCTATTGCTGTAACACAGTCAATGATGCGCGTGCATAGGCAGCAGCATTACACATATGCAAATGAGCAAGCCGACGTGCAAGGTGAAGTGTGTGAAATGTGTAAAATTGCACTAACCCTATTTGAGTATAACCGACTTCCTCCGAAGTATGAAATTCACAAACGGTCCCCAGTCGCTTGTATGTCCCTGTTATAAGAGATGACGACGTTAAGTTTTTGCAACTCTTTTGCGGGAGGTGTCGACGTCCTCCTACATACAGCGCCTAAAATTCACAAATTGGTCACCCATTTTAGTATTGACCAGGATCAACGTTGCTTAACTTAAGTGATGTGATGGGAACCTGTGTGTGTACGTGATTATGTGCAAGGCGAAGCAACAACGAAGGAAGAGAAGGGAAGGAATGGCGGAAAAAAATAAAAAGAACCACGTGAGCGACCAGACGATTGGGAAGGACGGTTTTGTGCTAGAAGAAATTTTGAAATAAGATTCAATCTGAATTTCGAACAAAAGAAATAGTCGGACGACAATATGCGTGGGGCGAGCTGCAGATATAACAGTGGAAGGAAACAAAACCCCCAGAAATTAAAAATATAAAAACGCGTGGAGACGACTATAATGGAGCCTACCTGTCGACGCGGGAAGCGAAAAATACGTGTTCGACACGGCAGAGTTTTCTTAACTACATGACGAACTCAGACAATTTTAAAACAATATGCAATGCGCTGTTTGTAAATTACCACGCATAAATATCTTTTACTTCTGGTTCAAAAAGGCTGAGTTTAATTTCCATTTTTCTCTCCTTTGTTTCTTTGCGAGACTTCCATATAGACCGTGTGGGTTTTTGCTAAACTGTAACTAGAACGACACTCTCATTTAAGAGACTCCTATTCAGATTCCTACCTCTCCCTCTTATACCAGGGTTACATTTTATCCGGTGTTCTTATATCTGAGTTACACTGTAGATTAACACAGGCTCTAACTTGGAACCAGATAAAATCTCTCTTCTATCAATTTTTTATAGCATTCGAGTCTCTTATACCCGGGTTACACTGTATCACCTTACACTCCAACTCCTAAAATCTCCCATTCCAGATTAGTGCAGAAATACGTAACGTTTACCGATCAATAAACCGAACCAATTAATGGTTTTACATAACTGCAAGTGTTTATACTAGGTATTTTTTTAGTCGATTCTCTTCCTCGTTCTTTCGGGTCTGGATATGACCTTAAACTATATCCGATGTTGAGGCCCTAGCTTGAGGGCTTTGGAGCGTGTGAAGCCATCCTTTAATTGCCATTGCTCCTAGGTCCACGCTAATCCGGAGTAGTAGTACCTGTTAGGGTCCCAACTATGGGTTAAATAGAAACTGAGTTAAAAAACAAACAAAACAAAAAATAAACAAATGTACTCTATTTAAAAATTGTCTTCAAAATCACTGGATTCGGCATTAAATAACCCGAAAATGGTTGATATGCCGTAAAACAAAAACAAACAAACAAACAAATCCTCGTTCTTTCAAGATTGTAGTTTTATGTCGTCTTATTGTGCGTGAGGTAAGCTGCATACATAGTCCCGCTACAGTGCTATATAACTAATGAAAAAAAAAGTACTAAATATTGAAGAACACGCTTGACATTTCCTCTTTCAGATGAAGCTGGTTCAATCCGCCTAGGATTAATAAAGCTGGCTATGACTATATTTGTCAAACCTGATCCGACTAGATCGAAAATCAGAAAAATTCTAACCTTTCATCGTTGACATTTTTAGATGCGGGAAAGCCTACCAATCTAATAGTTTATTTACTCTGAACTGCTAGAATTTGGAATTTCCTACAAAGCTCCTGTTCCTCTGACTGTACTGCCATGCAGAAGTTTAAGTGTATTTTAAACAGACATCTCGCTGTTCAACACCCTAAGTAGTGTCCTTGTACACATGATCTGAAATAGTAGCCCATTTACATCTTCGTGAAACTGTTCCTTGTAAGGGTCGAACAAGAGTAACAAAAAACTTCTAATAAAGTGCTAGAATATGATATTTATATACCGATTTCCAGCATAGATGGATAAATTGTCGTGGCAATCATGGCGACAATTATATAAGAATATACAAGAATATCAGGCGCATGCATTCTGTACGTCCTATTTCTGCGTTTCTATGAATACATTCTTTTAAATAACCACTGTGTGATCCTGACTATTAGCGGTTCTCCAAGGTCAAACCATCGAATGTGATCAGAGTTATCACGTGTAGAAGATAAACTATAGATTTAAAGAAGCTATGCTCAGAAAGGCGACAGTATATGAGATAGGGAGTAAAAATAGTGACAGAGAGTCTTGAAAAGTAATGAGCAACAGCTTCGTATTAGTTTCAATCTATGTACTCATACTCCAAGCTGTCACAAAAGAGTACTCATCTAGCTAGAACCACTATCAACCATTCTCCTCCACTTTCTATCTGTACATACATCTAAACCCAAATTCCATGATGAAAGCTTTTTTTTTCCTAGAACTCTTCGACCGTGGAACTCTGTTGTGCTGGCCTGCTCTTCTAGCTGACTTCAACAAGGTCGCCTCAAAAGTTCGATCTAAACAAGAACTTGTTGATCCGTTTCTATAAATAATAAAATTCTACCAAATTCCTACCATTAAAGATCAACACACTGGTGTCTCAGTGCCCATCCTCACTCATTAACCCTTTTCTCCGAGTGACTACCCTGTGAAAATGAAAATAAAAAGAAAGAATGAATACAGACCAATACAGTTAGTTTTGGTTCTTTCTTCATTATGCTTAGTGCTTAGCAAACGGTAAATGTACCACGTAAGAAAGACCATAAAAAATGTAGTGAATCTATATATTTACAAATGCAATCTCTGGTTTATACATCACAAGTCTTGTTTTGTTTCCAAGAAATACACAGAGGTGTACATGGTTTAAGACGATTTTTACGTTGCATAGTTAAAATATATGATTTTAATATATGAATTCATGTAGTAAAGAAAATACAGGAAAGAATGAATTGAATCGAACTGAATCATTTATAAGTTGCAAAGGAATATTGATCAATGAGCATAGAAAGTCTTAAAATATGAATAGAGAGAAAAAGTTTCAGACATGAATGAAGTAATGAAGGAATGTGAACAGAAAAAATATATACTTGCAACGTTTTCTGTATCTTCCAATTTCATTCTGAAGTATATATATATATATATATATATATATATATATATATATATATATATATATATATATATATATATGATGTATATGGACGCATGTATGTGTGTGTGTATATTTTTTGCTCTAGGCATACTAAACAGGTTTGGGCGAAGAGAAGAAACATTGCATTGTTCAAACATCGTGCTATGCCCGAAAGCTATGATTGCTCGCTCTTTGTCTCTCAATCGAGCTCTCTCTTTTTACACACACACACAAACACACACACACACACAACAGACACACACACACACACACACACATATATATATATATATATATATGTATACGTGTGCGTGTGTGTGTGTTCGTGTGCTATACGTTATAGCTATCACTGTAGCCCTCACACAATTATGGAATACACAGGGAAAACGACATTTGTTCAAACAAGAGGCAATGCCCGTAAGGTAGGTTTCATTCTATCACATTCTCTTAACACTAACCCTCCCGTTATATATATATATATATATATATATATACGGGAGGCGTGCAATAAGTAATGCCCCTGACCCACTTTCAGTTCTCTAATCTAGCTGAAATTTTGCATCCGAAATGATTTATATCTCTACGGGTTATGTGGCAAGTTACAGCTCTGAACTAATTGTGGTTTCTGTTTTACAGGTGTTTGAACTGAGTCAGGTGTGAAATGGCGCCTGCTGAATGTCGAGCAGTGATCCGGTTTTTGTATTTGAAAGGACGCACACCACAGGAGACTTTTTCTGAAATGAAAGAAACTTATGGTGATAATGCCCCATCATATGATTTTGTAAAATGCTGGCATTGTGGATTAAAACATGGTCGAAAGTATGTGGAAACAGCTCCCAGATATGCCATTGATGAAGCATCTGTCCGTCAAGTTGAGGATGCCATTTTGGTAGATCGGCGCATTCCTATTCGCCAAATAGCCCAAAATGTCAAGATTAGTACAGGGTCTGTAGAAAGTATCATTCATCACCATATGCATAAGGTGTCTGCCAGATGTTGCTCACACCATTCCAGAAGCGAGAACGCATCGAGTGCTCGAGGATGAATTTGGAGATGTGCCAAGAAGATGACTCAAAGTTTTTCAAAATAATGATTACACAGGATGAAACCTGGGTCAATCACTATGATCCAGAGACCAAAGCCCAGTCAATGCAGTGGAAGCACTTGGACTCACCACTTCCAAAGAAGGCAAGGGTGCAGCCCTCCGCTGGCAAGGTCATGCTCACAGTCTTCTGGGACCAGGACGGAGTAGTGATGAGAGATTTCCTGGCAAAGGGTACCACAATTACAGGAGCCTATTATGCTTCACTTTTGAGGAAATTAAGGGAAGCTATAAAAATCAAGAGGCGGGGCCAGATCAGCAAAGATACCCTCCTCCTGCAGGAAAACGCTCCTGTACATAACTCGCATGTCACCAGGCGTGTGGTTATGAAATCCTCCCCCATCCTTCCTACTTTCCTGACCTTGCACCCTCTGACTTCCACCTCTTCCCAGTCATGAAGTTGTTTTTGAAAGGAAAGCGTTTCCCAAATGATGCAGCTTTGATTTCTGAAGTCACGTCGTGGTTGGAGGGCAAACCTGGGGTGTTCTACAAAAACGGTCTTCCGAGCTGCATCAAACGATGGGAGAAATGCATAGCCCTGGGTGGTTCCTATGTAGAGAAAGACTAATATCTGTGCCAAATCTCGTTGCTCTACTGCTATGGGAAGTGAGTAAGGGGCATTACTTATTGCACGCCCCTCGTATATATATATATATATATATATATATATACATATATATGCATTTTTTTATTGAAATTTCATTCAGAAAACAAATACTTTTTCAAAACAAAAAAATTATTTGAACAAATAATAAAATTTAGAATAATTTCCATAATCCATGGATAATTCGTGGATTTTCCACGTAGGCTTTAAATATAAAAAAAAAAAAACAAAAAAAAAACTATACATTATATTTTGCTCTCTTGTATATTGAGCAATTCTTATTTGGCTGAGATTGTCTTATATAAACATATTACCCCCCAGGAATATTTTGTAAGATATAATACCACAAGATTCAATAATCTGTGATTCAATTCATCTCATTATTCCGATATCCGATATATATATATATATATATATATATATATATATATATATATATGTGTGTGTGTGTGCGTGTGTGTGTGTGTGTGCGCGCGCGCGTGTGTGCGCGCGCGTGTGTGTACATATATATATATATATATGTACATATGTACATACATATGCGTAGCACAGTTGTTAAATAGACTTAAATGTGATATAATTTACACAAACTTCGTATTTATTATTATAGTACCAAGTATATGTGGATAAGAAAATTGTAACGAATATAATGATTTCAAAAGTTAAATATATATATGTAAACACACACACACGCATATATATATATATATATATATATATATATATATATATAATCTTTTATATAGACAAATATTACATCTTCGCTACCACTAGACGTGTTAATGTTTCGGAGCAAATAGCTTTATAAAAAAAAAACTTATACATATATAAATATATTTACCAATGCATATATAGTTAATTCATTAGGTGGATCACATTAATTAGGGGTATAGGATATCTATACTCTTTATACCTAAATATCGTCAGTCCGTGTCGTTTACCACTAGACAACTATTACATCCCAAACGTTTCCTAAATACTTAATTATAGTACTATTATTGGAAGAATAAGTCATAAAATTTGAGATTTTAAATCTTTTTACATGTCCTAAAACTTGTTTTTTTTCAGGTTTGAAGAATTAGAGACCGATTTCCTGCTAAGAGAAAATTTAGAGGATGTTGTTTTAATCTTACTATTTCTATTAATAACTCCTCCTACTACCCACACTGCTCTCTCTCATTCTGTGGCTCTCTGTACACACAGACACACACACACACACACACACATACAAATACATGCATACATACATATATATATATATATATATATATATATATATATATATATATATATATAAAATGTTGATTAGTAAAATCCTGAGGATAGTGCTAAATATTATTGCAGAACAAATATTATTTTAATTATCGTTTCCTCTGCTTTGTTACACATGTTTCGGTTACCGAATCGTATCAACGACGCAGTAACTTTATCAGAATTTAATAGAAAATTTACATATATATAATATTATCTGCTAAAAGGCTGCCCGACCTGCAAACAGTAATTAACAGTTACAAACAAAAAACTGTAAGAACCTCACTCTAAACTTTGTAATTTATCAACTCTAGCATTAAAATTACTATTTTTCCGATATCCATTCTACTGACTTACTAAATCATTTCTTACTATTGTAATTATTTTTTTTTTTTATTTCCGGTGATTTTTTTCAGATTTGTTTTTTTAGAAATCTGATGAATTTATTGGGTTGATGGTTTTTTAGAAACATGTGGAGCGAAGCTGATACATCGGTAACATATATATATGTACAAATTATAGAAAAACTATCTTACATAAACAAAGTAATATTAATAAAAATTATAGTAAATAATTTATTTGTAGAATAAAAAAAAATCCAATACACTCTAATTCATACATTGAGTAAAATCTATCTATCTTTATAATATGAACAAACATGGCTGCTAGAACAAACACAGTGTGTTGAGTCCCCTAGGAACATATTTCTTTTTGCAGCCTTTCAAGGTTCCTTAAATAAGTTTGCAGATTTTCTTTGTACAGGCATTTAAAATTAGGGTAGTCACTTAGAAAATTAATTATTGCTATACAACATAGGAGATGACTGACCGCTTTTATGATTTCGCGTTTAAACGAACAGCTACAGCAGGTATTGGAATAACCCCTACTAAAGGCCGATCGTCACACCTGGTGAATTTAGAAATTCTATCTGAATTTAAGGATATCGTAGACGACGATATGCAATAAACTTCTGTTTTAAACTTGGAAAAATGCCACAGAAACATATGGAATCATTTGACTGCATTTGGACAATCTTGCATGAATCGACACTTAGTTTTCGAGGTGAATCAGAGATGCAAGGAAGAATGCGGCAGTCAATAACTCCATCCTTGTCATAGAGTGTTTGACCAAGATAGACAGTCTCTTACCGTTCCTTAAGTTCAAACCTTGCTTCCTGTGACTTTTGATTATTTCATCGAGTAAGCTGTTGTTATGAGAGAAGAAGCTCTGACGAGGGTCATTGACATGCTCACACAAGAGGACTCTTACGAGGCCTTTCAGTAGTTGCTGAAATGGTACAACAACTGGATTGCAGTCGGAGGCGATTATTTCGAAGTTTCATGTGTGTACTCTCAATAAAAGTGACCAGACTAAAAATGTTTGGAAGCTTATTGAAGACACCTCGTATATTGTCAAACAGTTTTATATCTAACCAAAGACGTTCTATTTTTTTTCTGGGACGTATATGCACTAAATAACCCTATTGACATAATAATAATAATAATAATAATAATAATAATAATAATAATAATGGACGATTGTTACTGCATAACGGAACGATCTATAAAAATGTACTGACATTTCAACATGCTGGTGGGGATGTTTTGCAGTAAAAATAAATATCCGAATCCTAGTTTGTTACTATACCCGTATTCTGTTATATATGCTCTGTAGTTATATTAAACATACATTGAGATTTAAAATAGGATTGGTATAACCAAAGAGTGAAATATAATTGAAAGAACTTTTTTACCAAACCAACAACACACACACACACACACACACACACACATATATATATATATATATATATATATATATATATATATATATATATATATATATATATGGGTGGGTGGGTGCGTGTGCGTGCGTGTGTGTGGATGTTTGTGTGTGTGTGTTAGAGAGAGAGAGAGAGAGAGAGAGAGAGAGAGAGAGAGAGTTTGTCTGTGCGTGAATTTTGCTGTCAATTTTAACTTATGAGGATCATATACTATTTACGTTCTCCCAAATCTACACAGATGATTTGCTCATAGTGGTGACTCAATTGAAATAGGCAAGTGTTAGCAGTTTATATATATATATATATATATATATATATATATATATATATATGTGTGTGTGTGTGTGTGCGTGTGTGTGTGTGTGTGTGTGATGTTAAAAACGATATTGATTTTTAGAAATCGCTTACTAGCGCTATCTGGAGCCTGACGTACGCCCATAGAATTAAAGATTACTACATCTAAATATGTTTCAATATTTTTTTTATTATGTGATTTTTTAATCATTACATCCCATGAAATAAAGTGCAGACTTCTATTTAATTTCCAGGTATTGTTGGATAAATAAACTTGGAGATCGTACACACGCGATTTCTAGGTAAGCAGAGATCAAAGAAAATACTATGTCAGACTTTGACACATACATTGACCTATGAGAACAAAGAAAATACCACGTCGGACTTGTACACATATATTGACTTCTGGTGGAACAAAGAATAAAGATGTCAATAAAAGCAAGAGGCTCGACGAACAAAGAGACAGAGAAGGAGAAACGAAGGAAAGAGGCACGATCGATAACCCCAACCTCACATTTAACCACCCACTGCTCAATATATCCGTATATATATATATATATATATATATATATATATATATATATATATTCATTGACCACTTCAGGCAAAATAATAATTAATTAAACTTGTTTTCTTATGAAACCGTCTCTGTGTTTTTTTTGTGTTGTTTTGTCAAACCGTTACAACACGCAAGAGTGTATATATTTATTTCGCAACGCGCAACTTCGTAGAAGTGCAACAAATATAATTATACATACGTGATAACATTTCTCATGTGTTATATCTACCCTCTTTTGGAAACAGGGTACGATTATGAATATCTTCAGTATCAAGTAATCCTTATATATCGTGAAATTTACTTATGAAATCCAAAAGAGGGAGATGTAACATATGAGTAACATTTTGAATAAGATCGTTATTTCAAATCATTTGAAATTATAACAGCAGGTTTTAGTCTAACTTTCATCAAGGATAAAGGTTTTAGGGAAATATTAGATATTTTGTCATTCAAATGCAAAACTAAGAAACAAATGACTGTGATTTAAACATTTTGTGGCTGTAAAAATGCCAAAATAGGCTATGGATAATGAATGATCCCCTTAATCTAAGAGTAAATGTCACATAACCCACTACACGACTCAGTCATTATCTTCCTAATGAGCATTCATTTGTACAATTCTGATCAATAGTCGCTAAGACTTTGAACTTTATATATTTCAAAAAATTGTCGTATATCTATCTATGTGTATATCTATCCATCTATCTATCTATTTGTTTGTTTGTCTGTCTGTCTGTCTCTCTCTCTCTATATATATATATATGAATATATATATATATATATATATATATAAATAAAGAACACGTCGGGATACGGCATTAAAAATTAGTAACAAATACAGTACAGTATATAATACAATAACAATATAAATAACACGACGGGGCGGGGAAAATACCGTAAACAAGGGCAAGAAAAGCATCGTATTTCACATCGTAAGCTGAAAAAACATATTTTCTGGCCACATATATCTATACTGGTAAGCAAATTGAATAGTGAAATGCTTTGAGTCTCTGGGACAAAACTGCATGCAACTGTGAAGGCTTTGGAAGGATTATAATACTATTTAAATTTTATCATAATTAGCAAAAAAAAAAAAAAAAAAAGGAACCAATATTTTCAAACCTAAGAATATGCCTGAATTTTCCTATATTTTATATATATATATATAGTGTCCTGGGAGGACAGTATTAGTTTTGTTGCATTGGGATTAATTTTGCTTAATGTCTTTTTTTTTTAGTTTGGTAGTTTCCCTTGTGACCTTGCCATGCCACTAACATATATATATATATATATATATATATATATATATATATATATATATATATATATATATACTAGCAAAAGTACCCGTCGTTGACTGGGTTCAAAAACAGCCTACAGGAAAGTGACTCTGATTTATGAAAGTATGGTAGGTTATGAAAACGAAGGATTGTAAAGAGATAGCTTCGAATTTGGGGGTATCAAAGCCAAAGCAAAATATGATGAAAGTAAAAATAAAATAGATAAACCCTATAATTTATGATACCATACCTGTTCGCAGTGAAACACTTATCACAATATTTTGTGGATCTATATTAAAAAAACCTTGTTAAACTTTGTGACATATTTCCATTCTATGGAGGTCAGGTGCGAACGACCACCCCATAATTTATTATACCATATTTCTTCAAACTGAAACATAATTATCAAAGTATACTTACGTAGATAGATATGAAAAGTCTTTATTAAAGTTTGTGCTTATTTCCATTCTATGGAGGCCAGGCGCGAACGCAGACCCCACAATTTTATTATAGCATCTCTATTTTAATTTAAAACATATTTTTTATATTTTTCTTATGTACATCTATGGCGAAAACATTTGTCAACGTTTGTTTTTTTCATTTGTAAATTTTTTATTTCCATACTTTGTGGACCAGATTCGAACGCAGACCCCACAATTGTAATGAACGACCGTTGTGCCAGATCAAACATACCCATTCCTATATCACGATACATCTTCTATCATTATATGTAATCAGTGTTTTAAAATAGTCAACCATATAAGAGCCTATTCGTGACCACACACACACACACACACACACACACACATTCAGCTTTATATTATATATATATATATATATATATATATATATATATATATGACGTGGCGTCCAAAAGTAAGGATACACTTTTAAAACCTATTATTTGTTAGAAATAACAACTATGAAAAGTTGAAATTTTGACAACTGGTCGTCGTTATCATCCATAATAACATACTAAAATTTGAATAATTTGCAAAGGATAGAAAAAAGCATTATAATATTTATTTATTGATTTTAAAATAGGAACGTCCAAAAGTAAGGGACTTATTTCAGAAAAACAATGAAAACAGCAAAAAAAAAAATGAATAAATAAATAAAAATACAGGTACCATCAATATTTAGTAAATGAGCCCTGGATTCCAATGACAGCTGCACGTCTTCGACTACAAGGATGAATCAGTTTTTGACAATCCTCGATACTAATTTTAGACCATTCTTCTTGACGCTTCACCCATAGATCCTCCGTGTTAGTGGGATTTCTTTCTATAACTTTCATTCCTAAGGTCTTCCAAAGATTTTCTATCCCCTTTGTCTTGTGTCATGGGGCATTATTTTGCATAAATGTAGCCCTATCGAAACTTTAATTCTGTATGATTGGCACATGATATTGAACAATGTTTTTATAGATCTGGGCGTTTGCACGAGTTTGTAACCGGGCAAACCCCGTTGTACCTTGGCTAGTAAACATTCCAAATACCATGATGTTTCCGCCCTCAAACTTGACACTGTTCTTAGTACACTTTGCACTTAATCTTTCACGAAATACATTTTTTTACATTGGTTTTTCCATCATTTCCAAATAAATGAATCTTGCTTTCATCACTAAAAAATACTTTTGCCCAATTTTCATATGTCCAAATTACACACCTGTTTGCAAACTCTAATCTCTTCTTTTTATTGTTTTAACTAACAAGTAGTTTCTCCCTGGCGTTCGATTAAACAACTCCATTTCTTGCAGTCGTCTAGAAACAGTCTGTCTTAACACATTAACACATGAGGTACTATTCATAACCCTGTTAATTTCTGGACTAAAATTAAAAGGGCCATATAATGGCATACGCTGCATTATTCGATCTTCCCTTGCCGGGGTTTTGCGGGGTCTGCTGATTTTAAAAGCACAAACTCTTTTGCCAGTATCATTATAGAATTTAACAACCCTGCCTACAACACTCTTGGAACATTGCACTTTCTCTGAAATCTCTCTAATGATGTACTTTTCCTTGTGTAGCTTCACAATAGCTTTTCTCACAGAGTAATCAAGTTTTTGGCGTTTCGCTATGGTGCCCGCTGATGCAACGTTTACGAATGACTAAGAAAGACTTATTCTTTAAAGGAAATCAAAATATTTGAATACAGCATACTGTTTACATTGTTTTTCTCAACTTTGTCACTTACTTTTGGACGTTCTTATTTTGGAAATAAATAAACAATTGTTATAATTGTTTTTCTATCCTTTGCAAATGATTCAAATTTTATTATGTCATTCTGGATGATAACGACTATCAGTTGTCAAAATTTCAGTTTGTCACAGTTGTTATTTCTAACAAATATTAAGTTTAAAATTTTGTCACTTAGTGTTGGACACTACGATGTATATATATATATATATATATATATATATATATATATATATAGTAATGTGATTGATAATTTAAAATTCAAATTAGAATTAAAGATTAAAAATCGGTTTCATAAGAAGGAACAACAACAAATCATTAATTTGTACGATCGTTTCGGAAACGATGTTTTTATCGTGATAGACATTAAGCCACGGACAATAATTTTCACATATAGTTTTTTAAACAAAGTCTCCTCATCAGCAAAAGTATTGGGTGGGGTTTTTTTTATATGTAAAAGACATCATAAATAAACCTAGTAATTATTAAAATGATTTTAAAAAACTATATGTCAAAATTATTGTCCGTAGCTATCACAATAAAAACATCGTTTCCGAAACGATCGTACAAATTATTGACTTTGTTGTTGTTCTCTCTTATGAAACAGATTTTTAATTTTTAATTCTAATTTGAATTTTAATTTATAAATCATATTACTAAATATTAAAGTAGCTCTAGGATATTTGCCTATCGAGCTTATTATATATCTGAATTACAACGAGCACTGTTCTTTTCTTGTATTTTAATTAAATTAGTAATTTTACTATCACATTAAAATAAACTCTGCGCTTTAGACTACTGTTCTAATCCTCTTTAAATTTATATATATATATATATATATATATATATATATGTATGAATAAAGTTTTAATAGTTCGAGTATTAATATATCCATATGCATTTTTATGAGATTGTATTGAAATAGAAGAGTCGATTTGTCAAGTTTTATTTATGTTTTATTTTTTTGGAAACTATTCGTTTTGAAAGAAAAAAAGCCTCCGAAGTTTCTTACGATAAGAAACCAAATAAAATACATTTTCGCCTAACCACACGGCCTGAAGCAATGTTCAAAATACCTGTCGGCCGAACGCATATATTAAAAAGAAAATACATACATTCAAGCGTATTTTTATCACACACATACATACATACATATACATATATATATATATATATATATATATATATATATATTTATATATATATATATATTGATAAAGGGGAGCCACGTTTTATGTGTCTTAACGCAAACATGCACGTATATACAAGCACATAGAAACACACATACGCGCGTGTACACACACATACACCCCCCATATATATATATATATATATATATATATATATATATATATATATATATATATATATATATAAGAGAGTAATGGTTCCTATTTTTATCTGAGACGAATGGATGAGATGGTAATTAAAATTGTATTGTTATGCCCACTGAACTTATTCATTCACGACCGAAATTTTCATCTCTCTGTTACAGATCTTGATGGTATGAGACACTTATAAAGCAACCCATGACATTGATGTAAAGATTCGTCATTGAATTTCTTGCGCTGATTATGTAGAAAAATAAATTGTAATGCACAATAAGTCAGTCGTTTTAATCCTCTTCCCTTTTCGTAACTCTTCAACATTCTGAGTCCAAAAGTCATTACTTTAGAACAAACTACGTTTAAGCAAGCCCGGATGTGCATGCACAGCAATCATTTATCACTGGGAAAAGTGCATTGAGAATAGTGGTAAGCGTGTTTCGTCTGACCAAATTACCTTGTTCCAAAATCCTTGGGGTTGATTCAACCGTGATCAAACATGCTTAAGCTTCAATAATGGAACTTTTCCTCGGGACTTTGATACAAAAACTGCACTATTAAGAACTCTACTCATAGTATCCTTGCTCACATTAATCCCAGCTTCTCTGAGGTCGGTTTGAATTTCAGCACAAGTAAGAAAAGTTTTTTTGTATCTTTCTGCTTACCCACCATGATTTGTTTTCGTTTAATTTTCTTGGCCGACCACATCTTGGAAGATTTGCAACAATTTCACCAGGGTATTTAAACTTTCTAATAACGTTTCCAACTGTACTAAGTGGTAGATTATGTACCCTTGATCTTATTCGATACCCTTTTCCCTATTTTTGCTTATCAATGATTTTTTGACGAATGTCTATTGAAAACTCTTTAGTTTTAGGCATTTTTATAAATGAACTTGTTGACTTCAAAGGGATGAGCCCAAGCTGGAAGAATTTTAAAAAATGATTTTAATATAAAGCTTTCTGATTGGTCAATGCTTACTCGTTTTCATTACTGCAACACGCTAAGCAAAAGCCATTTAAATTTATTTCAGAAAAATAATTTTTTTAAAGTGTATCCAATACTTTTGCGTCTGTTAATACATATTTTCCTTAAATGTAAACTTTCTAAACTTTGATTTTGTAATTACTACTTCAAATATAATTTAGAATAGTAATAGGAATATACTGGGTAAAGTTTAAGTAAAATCTTGAATCCTAATAAAAGTTATGAAGAAAAATGTAATGTATCCAATACTTTTGCGTGGCACTATATATATATATATATATATATATATATATATATATATATATATATACATATATATATATATATATATATATATATATATACTTCGATAAATGTTAAGGTTTTTGTGTATTAATATTCATATTAAAAACCTATTTCCTATATATTTAAAAAGAAAATACAACTTAGTTATATATGATTGTGGAATTACATTCATCTACACAAGATCTAGTAAATTTGTATATTCTTTTAAACATCTATTTTAATTAATTCCGTATTCGTTTTTCAGTTTTCTCATGGCTTGCTCATGTTTAGGAAACTATTACGTGTAATTATATTCATGAAGATATTCTACAAGATTTAGACTCGCGTAATATTTACATTAAAAGGTTATAGTAAATACAAACATCTTTCTATATATATTTATGCATGCGTATAAATATTTGTTTGAAAATAGTGCCTACCAAACTCTTATTAGAGTTTTTGGTTTACGGATATGAACATTTATATATAGGGTATTCTAGCCCATGCGAAAATTTATATTTGGATTATAGGCGGGGAAAAATAGTGTAAATGTTTGGAAATTAAAGAAGTAGAATTTCCCAGGTGAAGGTCAAACGGATATGCATGCGTAAAGTAATAGCTATTAGTTCATGTTTTAAATTTTAGCCTTGCAGTGAACATGCCTCCATAGCTCAAGCATTAACGTCAAAGGAAAAAGTAAATCGTAAGGTAAACGTTCTGGTTTCGATTCTCGGTTGTGGGGTATTAGTCATTGTGAAGTTGCCTGTGTGTGCGTATGTGTGTGTCTGTGTGTGCGTGTGCCTGTGTGTGTATATTTCTCTACCAAACAACTATTTAAAGTTCCGGGCTACACACTGAATATTTGACATAACGGGTAATGAGATTTGAGAAACATTTTTTAATCGGTTTTCGGACAGAAATTTGGGTGTCAGGGGGTCAAAGTTCAATGATTTGATCTTTGAGAACTCTATCAAACTCCTCCGCAAATTTTGGGCCTAAACACTTGAAATTTTATATGTGGATTACTTTGGCATGGCTCTAAAATTTTAATTTGATTTGAGCCCAAAACAATAAATTTTAAGGGGTCCAAATTGGGGTCAATGTTTTGAAAAGTTTTTACCTCTGCGGTCTTTACCAAATTACTCAGTTACTTGAAATTTTACATAAAGCGTATTCAGACATAACGCAAGATTTTAATATGTGTTTGTCCGAAAATTTTGCTGCACAATGGTCAACGTTTAAAAATTTGACCTTTGTGGTCGCTAGCTAACTATTCAGCCAAATTTTGGTCTAAACATTTCAAATTTTACATAAAGGGTATTCAGACATGCAGCAAGCTTTTTACTCAGTTTTTAGGCGGAATGGTCAGAGTTGAAAAACTACTACTAAACGCCTACGCTAATTTAGGATCTAAATACTTGACATTTTAGATATAGGTTACCTGGATACGAATCAAACTTTTTAATATATATATATATATATATATATATATATATATATATATATACATATGCACTAAAGTTATGAAGAATACATATGGCCCGAGCAAAGCCGGACTGGACTGCCAGTGTATACACACATACATATATACATATATATATATATATATATATATATATATATATATATTAAGTAATGTGATTTATAATTTAAAAGTTTTAAAACTTTTAAATTATAAATCACATTACTTAATATTGAATTAGCTCTAGGACATTTAACTATCGAGCTTATTATATATCTAAATTACAACGAGCATTTCCTGTATTTTAATTAAACTAGTAATTTCACTATTACATTAAAATACACTTAGCTCTTTAGACTATTATTCTAACCTCCTTTAAATTATATATATATATATATATATATATATATATATATATATAGAGAGAGAGAGAGAGAGAGAGAGAGAATACATATGCTTCCTAGACAATGCTCTTGTGTGTTGTCTATCTCATATGGATTTTCGCTTAAAAGTAAATCCTGACTTAATATTCGAATAATATAGTAATTGAAATCCAAAATATATTCCTAGGTATGGCGATATAGGAGAGAACTTGACTGCCTAACAAACCACTATCCTCGTTTTTCTATGTTCTTTCTGTACAGGGGCGTGTAATGACAACCTTACATTAGGATACTTTTCGCCACATGTAAACCCTGAGTAATTATAAAAAATAACATAGTATTCTCGGTCCAAATATAATCGTATATGTATTGCCAACCCACACTGGCTTTTTTTCTTACACTTTCACTCCAAACAAGGCACGTTGCCACTTTGATGTAGGGTGGGGGCTTATATCAGGGACCTAAGTTGAAGGGTGACTATGTAGGGAGTTTAGCAGCAAGATGTCTGTTTACATTACACTTGAACTTCTGCATGTCAGTGCAGTTGGGGAAGCAGGAAACCGGAAGAGAATTCCAAAGTCCTGCAGTTCTTGGGAAGAAGCTATTAGAGTGATAGCTTTCTTACATCTAGGGATCTCGAATATGTAGGGGTGGGACTTTGCTGCTTGTCAGGTTTGTCAGGGGTATTTTCGTCGAGGGGGTACGAAGGCTCGTAATTCGTCAGAACATTTACCATTAAAATACTTGTAAAACAGGCAGAGGGGTGCAACATTACGTCAGTGGAACAGGGGCTGAAGTTTAGATGACAGTTCGGGACTTATTAGGTTGGCTACTCTCTTTTGAACCCTGTCCAGGAGCGAGAAACTAGTAGCAGATGCACCAGCCCAAATGTGACAGCAGTACTTAATACTTGGGCGAATGGTGACTTTGTAGGGGTACAGAATGCTTTCAGGCGTAAGTAACTTTCTATCACGATAGAGAGCCCGCGTTCTTTATAGCAACCTTAGCGATAATCTCGATGTATCTATTCCAATTCATGTTCCCTGTGAACGTTAAGCCAAGGAGCTTGAACGAAGTGCTTTCAGTTAAAGTATCGCTAGCCATAGCTATTGGTGGTTGGTAAGGTTTCATGTAATTATTAAAGGAAACGAGTTTTGTCTTGGCAGCGTTGAATCTTACCATCTATTTTTACCCCATTCCACTACAGACTAAAGGTCTTCCTCTAAGGTTTCAGCCATTATCTTAGATATGTGCTCATTAGATTTTCTCACGCGTGGTGCCTTCTATTAGTGAGTTTACCTCAAGTAACAATACAAAGCTGGATACACCTGCAGACTAGATGAATACTTCTGCTGGAATCCAGATACGTGCGTGTTCTATAAATTTGACATTCTTTATTTGATTCTGCCTAAGAGTGAGAGACCTACTGCAACAGCCTTAATGGAGCAACAATACTCTATGCAGTGACAAATCGGCGCTTTATTAAAATATAGATTCGGGTTATTTAAACCAAGAGGTACTAGAGCTTTGCGTTCGTGAGAGACCTTGTCATTAAAGTAATTGTAAAGCATGTACAGAGATGCCACATTTCAACGATGAGGCAGAGGTTTGATTTATATATATATTATATTTGCTCCTTTTTATGAATCCTATCTACGAGCGAGAAGATAGTGGCAGGTGCACTAGCCCTGATATGACAACAATGGTCCATAAATAGGCGAATATGAACTATGTAGAGATACAGGATACGTCCAGGATAGTCTTTGGTGTGAATAATTGCTTGCATTGTAGATTACGCCCACCTTCATTGTAGGTAGAGCACTGTTGATATCTTACAGCAAATCGAGACCTTCCACACGCCGAGACACATATACGTCCATTCCATACGAAATGATAAGCCATATGCAAGGTGTTCATAAAGCTTTGGGCACATTTTGGCATTGAATATCTTCTATAAAGGAAATAAAAACGCATCCTGTATATTCAGAAAACTTTTAATCTCAAGTATTTCATGGAATGTTTACCGATGTTCAATGTTAGCAGCATTGGTCACACGATACACATCAAGCTGATATATCTAAAGCCGGAAAGCAGTTCGAACTTGGTCAACCATATCTTCTGAAGTTGAGAGGCGTCATGTTCTCTTAGCTGTGCAGAAGCATCCACCCGGCATGAATTTACCATGCCGTCTCAATACAGACTTTCTGTCTTGTGGCTGTTTTTAGATTTTTTTTTTGTCGAAATGTACGTCAAACAAATATCCATAACTGAGATTTTATTGGGTGACCTCCATTACTAGATCTGAAACAAAAATGAAAACATCGATAGTATTACAAACACTAAATGCATTTAGCGTTGAAATGCCGTTATTTTCATCTAATTGCCATTCATAATTAAGCAAATATGTGGACTTGAAAAGTGCCTAAGACTTCTGAAGTTGGGGGCGTCCCGTTCTCCTAGCTGGGCATAGGCACCCATCTGCCATGAATTTACCATAGCATCTCACCATGGGCCTTCTTTCTGGTAACTGTTCTCCGATTTTTTTTTTCGAAATGTACATTGAACAAGTATCCATGATACATTTCTTGAAAATTCAAGCACACAAAACGCCTTTTCTGGTTGAGTGAACGCCATTACTAGATCTGAAAAAAAAAATCAAAACATCAATATTATTACAAAAAACTTAATGCATTTAGCTTTAAAAACCATAATGTTTCATCTTATTACCATTCATAATTAAACTGATATGTGAGCTTAAAATATGCTTAAGACTTTTGGAACACCATGTATTCAATTGTCCAGATCACGTGTACGCACGCGTGATATACAAACTACCACGTCCTGAATTTCACGATATTTTCATATCTTCGTCGTCTCTTGGCATTGACGCATGCGCTAACGATGCACTTTGGAAACTCAATTTGTTATATTTCCTGCTAGAGGACACGATGCGTCCGGGGACACACTTTATACAGGTGGAATTAATTCATGTCTAGACAAACCGGCGCTATTTTATTTAATATCTTTTTTTTTGTTTTTGTCAGCTAAGCATTTTATTATTTCTTTCTTTTACCTCGCTACAACTTTGATAAAAAAAAGTAAATGTATATTTCGATCGAGAATAGTTCCGTTTGTGTTAGCTCAAATTCCCAGTAGATGACGAAAACAAATCGAAAGAAGCTATTTAATTAGAAACAGCGGAGTTAGGTTTGTTTTTATACGTGACCAGTCCGAGTGAAATAAGAATTTGTTTCAGTAACTGTAAAAAGGACAAAGCGAAAACAGGACATGGCAGAAATTCTTTAATTCAATTCAGTCAATAAATTTGGTATTCCTATATCGTCCGTGAAATTAAGAACAAATAGATTTAGATAAATGGCTTATCATGCAATTGCTTTTTGTTCTTCTGTTCGAATTTTCATCATAAGTCTTTGATATTTAGGAATATAGAAAAGCGCACATTCCATGGATTACTCCTACTACTACTACTACTACTACTACTACCACTATTACTATAACACTGCTATACTACTACTACTAATAATACTACTACTATCAATCTATATAATATTCTGTTTCTTCCTTACATAGTCTGTAAATTACACTTAATAAAAAATACAATTTTTGAAACCATCTGTCCAGCCGACTCGGCCGAGCCAAGATTGAACTCACTACACGAGTTTGTAGTGTAATTCAAATCTTGTCGGGAGATGAATACTTGATTTTTCTCCAGGTCTATCGAGGGTATTTTTTATCGTGACGCCTTCACTAGATGGGGTGCCTACCCCGCCTTAAGAGACTCTCATCTACTCTCGAGAGGATAGACCGTGCCAGTTTCTCAACCCGGTATTTTACCACGCGGTACATACACCGACTCGCCTTCCCACAGAGTTACCCATCTGGTACTGACCAGGCTGAACGTTGCTTAACTTCGAAGCCAAACTATTTTTAAAAAAATGCAAAATTCACTGAAAAAAGATCAATTTGGCAACATTCGACAAGGATATTAGAGTGTCTCTCCCTTTGATGCAGCTGTCCTTTCGAATATCATTATGATAATATATGATCATTGTTGTAACTGTCGGAGTAAGGAACTCGTAGCAGTTTTGAC
Source organism: Euprymna scolopes (assembly GCF_053919585.1). Taxonomy (NCBI): domain Eukaryota; kingdom Metazoa; phylum Mollusca; class Cephalopoda; order Sepiida; family Sepiolidae; genus Euprymna; species Euprymna scolopes. Next base: position 90,626,921 of record NC_136510.1, read on the forward strand.
GTGCAACGGTTTTTCACCGAAGAAAGATGTCAGTGAAATATTACGTAAAACAAAAACATTCGAACGAAACAGGGTACATCATAAGTACATTGTCTGCCAAGAAGTTCTGGATTAAAGTATTACATCAAAGATTATGTCTTACAATGTAATTGTATTATTTGTTTTGAACTATGTAGCCCAACATTACTTCCTGGGTATTTATAAGTACTTATTAATTTATTTTGTTTGGATCAGTTTTATATTTAAAATACAAGGGATAATATTTACATAGAAATGTTAGTAATCTTGTATTTGCTGCGTTTTGATGTTGGTTTCTGTTACATAGTGCAAAGTAAAGCGTAATGAAAAAAATAGCAAAAGGAAGCAGAAGAGTCAATAACCAGGACTCTGCTGGAAGATTGCAGAGAGTATTGGGATGTTGGGAAGACTTATTCCTACTCAAATCTCAGTGAATACACAGTGGGGTATCTTGGGTTCCGCCATTTTTTCCGGACAACGCCGTGATACGAATCTCACTTGTATTTAATATTCAAACTCGGAAAACGAGAACCGCATCAGAAATAACACGTTGAAAAGAATAATAAGTGCTCAACCATGTTAGTTCAGGAAAGTGATTCAACGTGGTCAGCTGAGTAGCCGTAAAATTCAGCAGACACGCTTCCATTATTTTGTCTTTTAGTACGCGCATCACATGATCGATATTTCTGACAAAGGGGAAAGAATGTCTGTGTTCCGAGTTAAATTCTGTCCAACTAACACATGTTTTTGACTAAATTTGGATCTTTGAAGTAGTGTCAGCTGTTTAGTTCCTTCCATCAAGTGGCTTCATGTCATGTCTGCAGCGATTTCCACTCAAATAAAAGACTAGACAAATACACTGCTCCAAAATGTTCTTTATTTGCTTTAATTAATGATATACACAGTAAATCTATACAAACATAACGATATACACACCTCGTATATTGGTAATTACATCGGCAATATCTGTCGAGGCGTGGTTGGTTAAATCGCTTTTCTGCGTGATGTCAATTTTTGCTCGTCTCAAATTTTTGTATATTCGACACACTCGGCGTTATTTTAGGCGCCGAAGTATTTTATAATCACGATTCTTGTTGCAATCCGTCGAATTAATTTGATTGGCAAATCATCCTCGGCCTTAGAAGTGTTGCCAAGTTTAAGGGGGTCGGGAGTGGAGGCGGTCAGGGTTGAGCGGGGGACTCGGTGTTAATTGTCACGGCATTTAGTGCGTCGTCTTTGGGGATGATTACTGTGCGGTCATCGAGCAAAGCGGGGGAAAAAATCGATGTGCGACCCGAACAAAGATCGCGGTTTGTTTATCGGCTTTCGATATCATGATGGATTAATGATGCGGGATGAGTGGAAAGCTGATGAGGAAGAAGAAGAAGAAGAAGAAGACGATGAAGAAGAAGAAGAAGAAGAAAAAAAAAAAAGAAGAAGAAGAAGAAGAAAAAGAGGAGGAGGAGTGAGATTAATAAGCATATCAATAAAAATATGAAAAGAGAATAAAAACAGAAAAGAGGAAGAAAATGAAGACAATTAAGAGCGAATGAATAAGAGAAAATGAAAAAAAGAAAAAAGAAACAACAAATGAAATAAAAACGTAGAGCATACAAACAAAATCAAAATACAAACAAAATCAAAATACAAACAAAATCAAAATACAAACAAAATCAAAATACAAACAAAATCAAAATACAAACAAAATCAAAATACAAACAAAATCAAAATACAAACAAAATCAAAATACAAACAAAATAAGCGGAACAAGATTAAAAAAAACAATAAAGCGGGGAAAACGAATAAAAATTGGAGAAAAATGATAATTTTTTTTTAGAAAAGTGAGAGGATGAAGAAGGAGAAGGAGAGGTAGAAGAAACAAAAATGAAAATACGAGAATTAGACGAGGAAAAAAAACGAACCAAAACATAAAATGAAGAAGAAGATGAAAAAGTGTATGAAAAAAAAAAGAAAATAGAAAGAAGAAAAATAAAAAGACGATAAAAACAACAAATAAGAAGAAAAGTAAAAGCAGCTAAATTAATGCCAATGTATGGGAGAAAAGAAATAATAATAATAATAATAATAATAATAATAATAATAATAAGAAGAAGAAGAAGAAGAAGAAGAAGAAGAAGAAATATAATAATAATAATAATGATGATAATAATAATAATGTTAATAATAATAGTGGTAATAATAATAATGAGAATAATAACGAGAATAATAATAATGATAATAACAATAATAATAATATTGATAATACAAATTATATTAATAATGATAATAATAATAATGATAATAATAATGATAATAATGATAATAATGATAACAATGATAATAATAATGATAATAATTATAATAATGATATAATAAAAATGATAACAATAATAATGATAATGATAATAATAATAATGATAATAATGATAATAATGATAATAAAAATGATAATAATAATGATAATAAGGATAATAATGATGAAAATAATAATGATACTAATACTAATAATTATATAGAAATGATAATAAGAAACTAATAATAATCATCATAATAATGATAATAATAATAATGATAATAATAATTTTAATAATTTTAATAATAATTATAATAATAATACTAATAATTATACTAGTAATGATAATAATAAAATAATAGTAGCAATGATAATAATAATGATAATAATTATAATAATGATAATAATAATTATAATAATAATAACATTAATAATAATAATAACAATAATAATAATAATAATAATAATAATAATAATAATAATAATAATAATAATGGTACAAGCACAAGCCGGCAACCGTACTTAAAAAAACAACAATCACAAAATCCTATGGAACATGGATATACAAACTGATGAACCCATTCAAGCAAGAAAATTAAACGACGCATAAATTAACAAGAAAGAAATGTCCTGTGAAATCGTAGACTTTGCTGTTCCTGCAGACCACAGGCTGAATATCATATCAAAGAAAAGGAGAAACTGAGCAAATAAACAGAGCTAGCCAGAGGGCTAAAAGGAATATGGATGAGAAAGAAAATAAAGATAAAAATAAAGAAAATAATGACAATAAAAAATAAAGATAATATCTGTAATAGTAGGAGCACAAGGAACTCCCCCGAAAAACTTTTTAAAAAGAATGGGAGAAATTGAAAACAGCGAATAACAATAATGAACACAGATGAAATATCAAGTAAAACCCTTGAATGCGGAGACTAATACACATCTGCTGCAAAGGCCAAGATGAAGGGTTACACGGAAACAAGAACATTGAAAGTGCATATCTAAAAGTCCGCTATCCCATCCCCCTATTGCCTCATCATCGACACCCTTCCCCAAAAGAGTGATGACAAATAGCCGAGAAAGCTTAAGGAGGATGAAATGACCAAAGAGAGAACGCTGACCAGACTTCTGTTGGACAAGTAAAAAAGAACTGGGAATTAGGGGAAGCTTATTGACACTAAAATACCAGTAAAGACCAATGGCCGCTGCCAGCGATAAATCAATGGAAAGTGGCTCTTGCGATAATGCAAATTTATTTGCAAATGTTATCGGAAGAGGTGGAGAGTACTGGAAATCCGAGGAGACCTGTTGTCACTCAGCTCCCAGGGAACGTCACAGGTTGGCTTCAAGGATAGATATTTGATAACCTGTGTGAAAGCTCCTTGGGAGCCATTCATGATAAAGAGAAAACTGGAAGAAACGGAAGGTATGATACTACTCAACCAAACCGAAATGAGGGCACTCGGTGAACATGAAAGCTACAATTATTTGGGAGTTCTAGGAGTAGATACCATCATTAAATTGAAAACTAAAGAGAAAATTGAAAAGAAGAAAAAACTCATCGAAATCAAACTATATAATTAAAGGTATAAACACATGGGCAGTGTTATTAGTAAGATTCTCTGGATTATTTATAGGTTAGACCAAAGAGGAACTGAGGCATCTAGACCAGAAAACCGGGAAACTCATGACTATGAATAATGCACTATACTGAAAGGATGGTATTGGCCGACTTTATGTGAAAAGGGAAGACGAAGGAAGAGGGTTGGTTTGTATAAAAGATTGTGTAAATTACACGAAAATTTGATTTAAAAAATAAATAATGCAGAATAACGAAAGATTAATTGCTGCAGCAAAAGACACCGAAAAAAACAAACAAACGCAACATAAACAGAAGAAACAAGGGATGAGAGGGGAAAAGAAAAACTTGAAGAGAAACAACTACATGGACGACTCATAAGGATGACAAAAGATGAGACCAACGAAAACACTTGGAAATGGTTACAAAAAGGAAATCTACACAGATAAAATGATTTCCTAATAACAGCCTCGCAAAATAACGCAATTAAAAGCAACCACATCCATCCAAGGATCGGCAATAGACAATAAAGCAGAAAATGCAGACTGTGGACAAAGAGACGAAACAATAAACCACATAATAAGCGAATGTAGCAAACTAGTCCCAAAATTATATTAGATTATAGGTACGATCAAGTGGGCAAGGCAGTAAACTGCGGTTTTTGCAGACAAATGATGCTGAATAACAGGGGTTCGATATTGGAGAGATGACGGGAGTTCATACTGGGGCACATATATAACATAACTCATGTAATACAGACATAACGATGTAGATGATGAGGGAGAGAAGACATTTATATATAATATAGTTCTTTTAACACATTTTAGAGGAGAGGGTGATATGATGCACGGTTCTTAACACAGACGAAAGAAGATACATAATCTTCGAAGGGTTACACAATGTTCATTATAAGATGATAAACACAATTACCTGTCGTTCGTGAAGACAACAGTTACAACATAATGGTGACTTCTTTACTCATCTGATCGGCCGAACGATGACGTCATGAATTCAACTGGTATGGCTACATTTGTTTACTCCTCTCCCCTCGCCTCCAAGGGGCTCTGACTCCCACTCATCAACTGACCAACTGACTGTCAACTGACTGCCCAACTCTCTGACTGGCTGCCTGACTAACTAACGCTAAGATCCTATATTGAGAATCTCCCTTTGTCTATGACGTCAGAAGTGTGTTTTCAAACATGACTAATTTCACGTGGCTTTCGGATGTTTGTCCAACACACTCTTGACAAACAAAAGAATCCTCAATTTAAATCTAACTTATTTTTAAACAATATAATTTAATTTGCATTGTTCATTCTTTTAGCTGACATTTTTAATACTCCGATTTCTAAAAGAATGGACAACCAACTCTTTTTCCGATATAAACAATATTTAACTATTCTAATACAATTAGACAATAGACTAAATTTCTAACATTCCATTTCTAAACCTTGCTTACAAGGTTCGATTCTAGGCTTATCCTAATCTCATTTTCACTTATCTAATATTCTTCTTATTTACATGGAAAGGGGACATCCCTTTTCCATGTAACATTGAATCTTGTAAACTCTGACAGCGCTTGGAAACGAAAAGTCAAAAGATCCTATGATCATGGATATACACACAGAAAAAAACATCCAAGCAAGAAGACCAGATATCTAAATTATTAACAAGAAAGATAAGTCTGGCCAGATTGTGGATTAAGTATGGTTCACTTCACCTAATTTCTAATGTGCTTATTTTGTAAATCATACCGAAGAAAGGGGGAAGAGAGCAGATTGGGATTGAATAATCTGTCGGGTGAAAGCTTAGAAGTGTGAACCACTGCTTGACTTATAGGCATGAAGTGTTATTTGCAGGAGTAGTTGGTAGAGCTAGATAAAGAATCACTGGAAGATAGGCAGAAGTACAAAGACAGGATCAAAGCAGAAAATATGACTGCGTTAGAAAAAATGACATTTTATGGTCAGTTTGAGAGAGGTACTAAGGCACTAAACTGTCAGGACAAATGAATTTTTCTGACTTAAGGTGGCTTTTAAAGAAAGACAGAAAATCTTTTATTTGCGACTTGGGAATCAGCAATTAATACAGATTCAATCTATATAAATACCTCCTAGGTGCCTTCAATAAGTTCACAGACTTTTTCCTATGGGCAGATTTATTGATAATTCATACATAAAACTCCAGCCCTGTTCGAAGTAATCTCCTGCGGCTGCAACGCACTTGTTGTACCGTTCCAACAAATTCTGCAAGGTGACATGAAAGTCGTCTTGTTTGAGCGTGTCAGTGACTCTCGTCACAGCCTCTTTCATCTCTTCAATTTTCTCATAACGACAGCTTCTAAGGTTTTCCCTGAGCTTAGGGAATAATCAAAAGTCACAGGGAACAAGGTCCGGACCATGGAGAAGGTGAGGAATTGTCTTTATGCCCATTACAACAGCTTTCTCTCTGATCTCCTCTGATCCCCCTCGCTCAAATCTTCCTCATCTTCAGTTCCTCACAAATAATTGTGTGTACAGTTCCCACACTGACATCAAACTGTGCACTTATTGTCTCTATAAACTCCTTACGGTCTTTATCCATGAAATTCTTTATTTATTCAGTTAACCTCGGTGTTCTGACTTTCTTACTCCTTTCACACCTCTCATCATCCGTCACAGACTCCTTGCCTATAGTGAGTGTGCAGCGCCCACCGTATACGTGAAAAAAGTCTAAAGAGATTAGGGTATTCGCGAACTTTTCGACCGAATTGAATTCAGCGCTCAAGACCATCACTACCCACAAACAAACCCAGACGAAATATTCGCTAAGTTAAATGACGGAAAATATTTTTTCCAAAATAGACTTAAGCGAGATATCAGTAGAGGAAGATAGCTCGAAACTTTTGTGTATCTCAACGCACAAAGGACTTTATAAATTTAATAGATAAGGATTTGGTATAAAAGTAGCACCTGCAATTTTCCAGCTGATAATTGATACTTTGCTAAGCGGTTTGGATTTCGCAATAGGCTATCTGGACGATATTCTTATGCGTAGCTAAAATGTTGAACAACATAGAGATCATGTATTCCAAGGGTTTTACAGAAGAAAAGAATACGGATTCAAACTGAAGGAAGCAAAATGCGAATTTTTTTTTTGGGGGGGGGGAACGAATTAAATACCTGAATCATATCATAGATAAGTACAAGAGAAACCCCGATCCAGACAGGCCCACAGCTATAAAAGACATGCCAGAACCTCATAATGTAACTAAATTGCAGAGTTTTTTTTAGGGCCCGCGAACAATTATCAAACATTCATTAAGAACATACATAAATTGCGTGCGCCGTTAAATGTACTACTAAAAAAGGACCAAAATTGGTCTGGACCCCTGAATGCCAGGCGGCGTTTTTAGAAATTAAAAGATGTATTAACGTCAAATTCATCCCTGATTCATTTCAATGCGGAACAAGAGATTATTGTCGCAACTGACGCAATTTCTTATGGGATCGGGGTGTGCATTCTACATAAGATGCCTGATGGGTCCACTAAGCCGATCGCCCATGCGTCAAGAAATTTACTTCCTGCCGAGAAGAATAACTCCCAAAACGACAAGAAAGCACTGGGGATCATACTCAGTGTTACAAAATTCCACAGATTTTTACATGGTCGTAAATTTAAATTTCAAACTGATCATAAGCCGCTTATAATCATCTTTGGCTCTAAAAAAAGGTCTGCCAACTTACACAGCCAACAGACTGCAAAGATGGGAGACAATTCTACTGAATTACGAGTTCAGCATGGAATTTCTTACATCTGCGAAGTTCAGTCACGCAGACGAATTATCGCGATTAATCCCGAAATCAAGGGAATCGCTAAAAATAGTAATAGCGTCACTACAGATTGAAAAAGACTATACACAAATACTATGTAATACGATCAATGAACTACCGGTCACTTTGGCAGATATAATAAGGGAGGCTGAAGAAAGTAGTTTCATCAAAGAAATGAAACAAAAAATTAAATCGGATGAATCGGTGGCGGAAGTTTATTCTATGTGTAATGAGGTACTGTTGTACCGGGAAAGAGTAGTAATCCCAGTTACTCTCCAAAAGAAAATTATAAAGGATTTTCATACGAGGAACCCTGGGGCTACGCGAATGAAGAGCCTCATGAGGCCCTACGTTTACTGGGAAAGTACGGGCACTTACATAGAAGGCACGATAAAGTCGTGTAAGGAATGCGCATTTGATGCAAAAGCGCCCCCAATACAATTTAGCCCGTGGATTAAAGCGAACCACCCATGGCAAAGAATACACGTAGATTATGCAATCCCACTGGATGGAAACTATTATTTAATAGTGGTAGACAGTTTTTCAAAATAGCCTGATGTATTTCGATGTAAAAGTCCAACAACGGATTTTACAATCAGTGATCTTCATGAATTGGTCGCTAGGTTTGGTGTGGTTGATTGTCTAGTGTCAGACAATGGCACACAATTCACTTCAGCAGATTTTAAAGCTTCTGCGAGGATTTCCAGGTTAACCACATAATGACGCCAACCTATCATCCCCGAGCAAACGGCCAGGCAGAGATGTTTGTAGACACGTGAAAAAGAGCCCTGAAGAAGGCTAAAGGAACGCCCTCAGAAAAGGCACTACAGTAGTTTTTACAATGGTACTGTATTACGCCAAATGAAACGCGCAAGCGAAGATGTCACCGGTAGAGTTAATGTTCGCGAGGAAAATTAGGCCGGTATTCGAGAAACTTTTACCAAAACAGGTGAAACCACCCAATACTATAGTTCCTAAAAGAGGGATTTACCTGGTGAAAAGGTATTTTCCAGGTACACAAAAATAATAACACGATGTGGGAACTAGGAAAGGTCCAGAAAATGATCGGGCGGATGATCTACATTATCGGAGGTCCAAGATTTACGTACAAGAAACATTTAAACCAAATTCGGAAACGTATAACTGATGACGAAAAACAACCGGCTGCTGAACAAGAAGAAATAATGGAAAGATATATATGACACGTCGATTGGTAACGCCACGAGCAGCCGGACAACGCCGGTCCTCCAGGAAAAGGAAAATGACCGACCCGATAGAGATCAACCCCAGAAAAATGAGCTATACGATCATCCCAGAGGAATGAAAAGCTCAGAAGGGGTTGTGTTGTGGGGTACAAATCACCCCTATTTTAAAAATAAGTAGAATCAACCAGTCCTATGAATACCACTGGTTTCAGAGACTAAATGGAGACATTCATACCATGTTTAACCGCATGTTTTCAATTCTTTCCCGCCATTTTTCTAAACTGCTACAAATTTGAAAAAGTCGTACCCACTTGACCACTCGTTGCCCATTTAAGGGCTTTTCTTTTTTATCTATAGGGACCGACCCCTTCTTTGGCTGAGTAGTCCCTTAAGCATTGTTTTTGTTTACTTGTACCCAATTGGGTTTGTTGTTGTTTTACTAATTTTTGTTTTCCATTCTTTGCAGATAGTCCAGTGTCTGGACCAAACTTAAGCAGCCGGCAGGGCTAGGAGAAACCGACGTGCCTTTTTAGGCGAAGGTTCCACTGGTTTCCAAATCGGCGGGTTGAGAAAGGGCACTGGGCCAACACTTAGGGGGGCAGGCCCTGCCTCTTCACCATGGGGGACGCCCTTGGTGTAGTAATCGTGAAGGGTTTGGGGGGTGCCGCTCCGAAGGGGACCCCCAGTTCGAGAAGGGATACCGGGGTCGCCGCCCCATCCGTGAGTTCGGTCGAACGTATTCGGGGGTCGCCACCCTAGGTTCCGTTGTAGTCGGTAGGGTTACGGCCGCAGGGGTTGCCGCCCCAAAGGGCAACCCCAGTTCCAGATCGAGATCGGTTTCGGGGGATGCAAACCCAAAAGGCACCCCTAAAGCGGGTACGGTCACGGCCGCGGGGGTCGCCACCCCCAGTGGTTCGAGCGAGTATGCTGGCAGTACAGAGAGAGTGGCTGTGGTGGAAGCAACACCAGAGATAATGGCGGAACCCTTCTCATTTGCAAGTATGGAAGGAGTGACACCCTAGAAGACGCCGGCAACCGTGGTGGCCACAACCAAGGAGCAAATAGTTGGGGCGTAGGAATAGCTGCTGGAAACCACTCCTTACGCCGAGAGCATTGACGAAGAGTATAGAAAGACAAGGAAGAAGAAAAGAAGACCGGTCAAACGTTGGTGGGTCCGCAATGAAGAAGAAGCCGCGTCACCACCAACGCAGACGCAAGCTGAAACGAGTAGCCCCATTAAACCGGCAGTAGCGGAACTGAGGAAGATGAAATCCGTTGAAGTAATTGTTGGATGAGTGCTCCCCGGGAGTGGGGGATCAATGGTGTGACTCCAGTCAGTACGGTCGATTGGCCAGCCCTCACAGCGAGTGACTCATCCCCAATACCACCGGGGCAGAAGCCGAGGGGTGACAGCCAGCTAGCAGCCGGCACGCCTAAAGAAAATGAAAAGACTACAACATGGGGCCTGAAGGAAGGTCAGAAAAATACCCCGGAGTACTATCGGGACCTTTTCAATAACAAATTCAATGAGTACGTGGAGGGAAACGCCCTAAAAGTGTTGCCAGGGAGACTGGAGGATATACAGTTGAGATCGGTTTCTCTGGTGACCTTTGAAGTAAAAGGAAGGGGTCTCACCAGGTTTCCCAAACAGAAGATGTTGGAGGTACTGGGCAAATTGAAGGTCCCCGCACAGTACATAGTCCGGCGCAGTTATGCCATGTGGGATCTCCTTTTGCCAACAAAGGAGGAAGCGGAAAGAATAGCAAAAGGGGACCTCACATGGAAAAACTTAAGGATGAGACCAGAGTATCGATCGAAACGGAGAACTGCGGTCATGGTTATGGGCGTGCCGTGTTTCATGGATGGGGACCAGCTGGGAGCAACGATGTTCCAGATTGGTGAGATAGAAGGGGTACAGCCAGTGTTGGGGCCCCTATATATACGAACGGGCGACTACAAGATCCCTATGAGAATGGATAGGAAAGGATTCAATGAGATCCCTTCCCAGCTGACATGCGAGGGCTGGCAGATGCTAGTGATATTCGAAGCGAGAAGGCCGCACTACTGGCATTGCCACAAACTGGGGCATGTAGCCAAATTCTGCCCCCAAAATAGGGCGCCTGAGAAGGCAGAGGAAGAAACGAGGATGCCAGCGGAGGAAATGGAGGAGAATAAAGAGACCGAAAAACGCGAAGCCGTCACCTGGTGCCAGGTTGCCTCGAAAAAGGCAAAAAAGACAGAAAAACTCTTCGGGTCCGGAGCTGATAGTGTTAATGGGGGACTGGAATGCCATCCTGGACCCACAAAATAGATAAGATAGGATAGAGGGTTGGACAGGTGTGAGAGCAGACTGTCTGACCTGATAGCCTTGTGCAATCTTGTCGACAGATTCCGTCTGGATCACGCGGGGAGGGAGATGTTGACGTGGCAAAATCATATGGCCTCCCGTCCAAGTACCTACTTTGATAGGATGTTAGTTAGAAGAGGCGACATAGATTTCTTATCTTGTCCCACGTTCCACTGGCTAGGCCATTCGGACCACAAACTAGTTATGGCCCGTTTGAAGTTAGGTAATAGGCCTAGGTTGGCAAGCTACTGGAAGTTGAATCCCCCCCCTTGTTGGAGTTGGAAGACTTCCGGCAGCAGCTGACAACACTAATTCAGCGGGAGTTAGTGGGGGCGGTTACCGGGAGTAGCTGGTGGGTTAGACTAAAGGCTAGCATTAGGCACTTTTGCGTCCAATATAGCCAACGCCTCGCGTTAACTAGGGCTCAGAGAAAAAGGCACCTAGAGGATAGGCTGACCCGGGCATTGACAGGGGGGATCCCCTAGAGCTAGCGCTAGTTAAAGGGGACCTGGATCGCTTGGCTAGCAAGTAGTTAGATCTAGGTTAAAAAGAGTCTCCAACGAAACCGTAAACGTTGACGCTGTTGAGCATGGGGCCGCCTTAAAATGCGGCTCGGACGGGTACATTCGGGAGGTGAAAAACCTGGAAGGGCACACTCTCGTATCGGCACGAGAGATTTGCAACGGGTTTCGACAACATTTGGAGGAGCGCTTCACCCAACTACCCAGACTTTGCGGCCAGGAGTTTGGCAGCTATTTAGCTTGCTCTCCCCGCCTTACTGCGACCCGAGCGGCTAGCTGCGAGGGGATGGTTACGGAGCGTGAGATCATTACTGCGTTGAAGCAGGTTGGCTATAACAAATCTCCAGGTCTCGATGGTCTACCCTACTAACTATTCTTGGGGTTGTCGCCAATGTTTGTGCCCCTTCTGAAGGGCGTGTTTAACCACTGGTTTGCGCAGAGCTCGATCCCTGGGCAGGTTACCAAAGGAGTGGTCACGCTTCTGAAGAAGGGAGAACGGCATGGTGGGGGGAATCTAGAGAGTTATAGGCCCATCACTCTGCTAAACACAGAGTTGAAAATTTTGTCCCGCATTCTTGCAAACCGACTGCAGGTTGTTATCGGTGACTTGGTCGAGCCGGATCAGAAGGGTCGATCGATTCAAAACAACTTGCAGTGAAGGGTCGATCGATGCAAAGCAACCTGCACTTTGTGCGCACGATCATAGAGGGTTTAGAAGCCGACACGGAAGCGGCGCTGATCAATTTAGATCAGTCCAAGGCGTTCGATAGGGTCGACCATGGTTTCTTGGAATCTGTTATAGAGACTGCTGGCTTTGGTCCGGACTTCCGTAAGTGGGTCTCTGTTCTGTATCATGATTCCGCGGTAGTGGTGCAAGTAAATGGTAGGTTGCCGAAGCCTTTTGGTGTCTCTCGGTCAGTGTGGCATGGTTGTCCGCTGTCGCCTCTGCTATATGTCCTTGCGTTGGATCCTTTCCTTCGCAAATTAAGGAACGAGGCGACGAGACCAGTCCTGCATAGCATAGCTCTACCTGGTGGCAAATTTGCCAGTGTGTCCGCGTACGCTGATCATTTCACCATTTTCGTTGCGTGACGAAGCGATATTAGAGTGGTGATGGAGGCGATCGCTGAGTATGAAGTTGTCACAGGGGCCGTAGTCAATCTCAGCATGTTCGTTGGCCTGCGGTTGGGCGCCTGGACCGGGGTAAACTCGCTTCCAGGTACGTTCGGCTTGACGAATGGCCCGGATAAGATCCTCGGAATGTGGTTCGGGCCTGGACGCCAGCTGGACAAGAATTGGTCGGAGGTACAGACGGAGATCGAGTCGTCGATAGGGACGTGGATTCGAAGGAAATTGTCCTTGAAGGGTCGTGCGGAGGCATGTACTACTCATGTGTTTCCGCTGATTCTTTACCGCTTGTCTGTTCTTCCCCAGCCTGCGAACTGCTGTAAGGCTTTAGAGCAATTCAGAGTTTTCCATCACATAGAGGCTAATCCGGGACGTGCTGCCACTCTTTGGCAGACTAGCCATGGACTGCAGGGATAGAGAATATTGTTATCCCCCCTGCCCACGCTGCAATGATGAAAAGGAGGAGGAGACGAAAGAACATGCGTTCTTTCATTGCAGCGGAGTTCGGAGTCGCTGATGTATGTCAGAGAGGTAACGGCTCGCATCGACACCGAGCGGTTGGTGCCACTTGATTTAGCGTACGTAGTCGACTATGTGGACCCGCCGTTTGGTAGAAAGAAACGGTCGGTAGCTAGATTAGTGGCATGGGTTTCACGTCTGGGCATTGTCTATGCGGGGCAATCTGTTTCGGATCACGATCTGGTTGTTTATTTTAAGCATCAACTTAAAATAAATATCAGATGTGATTGGAAAAGATTTCACGGCATAGACTTTGATAGGAGATGGGTGCACAACACAAGTTTGTGCATCTGACGAGGCGCTAGGTTCGAGTTCGTTTTCCCACCCTAGTAGGCATTGGTTGGACGGTGCTGGAGTCCCTCTTTTTTCGGAACCCAGCCTTTTGACGGACAAAAGTCCCTCGGGTAGAGAGTAGTTCGCAGAGTAACCACCCAGAGTGGAAAACAAATTCTTTATTAGGGCCTAGACTAGGGTAAGAATGAGTGTTGATCCTGTTCCCGACTCTTTATTTTCCATCGGCACTAGGAGAGCTTCCAAAGATGCCCAGTCCACCTGTTTGTTTTGTCCCTGGCCGATTTTAACCCCTTACGCATTATATCTTGAAAGACGCCGTCCATCCCCGACGAGCCCAACCCTATGTTATTTTCACAGAAGTGCTGTCCCTTAGGTCCTCTACTCCCCATTAGGAAACGACCTGCTTGCTTTCACGCCTCCTTTGAGGGGACTGGAAGACAGTGTGCGTTCAATTTAATGATTAGCGAGTAGGTAGGGAGGGGCCACTTACTAACCCGCCCCATAGGCATTTTGTTTAATTGTTTTATTTTTCTTTCTCTTTTGGGTGTTTGCTAGTTTTCCCCCCTCCCCTCCATCTCCCCCCATTATATATATATATATATATATATATATATATATATATAAAATACCTTTGTTTTGTAAATATTAATTTTGTTTTGTTTTTTGTAAATATGTTTATTTTTTTTTTAACAGAATGCATGTCGTCTGCCACCCCGTAAGCTGAGGGAGTTATACTGATTTTAAATAGATCCATGGTAAGAATGAAGGCGTTTTCGTATGATAGTGATTTCAGTGTAGGAATAAACTAATAAAGTACTTGTTTTCATACTAGTCTATCCTAGCTTAGCACAGACCCCCGCACACCCCACTTTCCCCTACTGGCCCTGGTGCCTAAGCTGCATCGGACCCCAAAGAGGCCTTGGTAATAGATAATGCTAAGGCCGGGGCCGACGGGCTAAATAAACATACCATGTTTAACCGCATGCTACGAACACGTTCCTCTCATACCACTTTAGTGGCTCCTGTATTCTTTATAATAAATACATATTATATTTTATACACTTTAGACTACTTGTGGTTTCTTTCATTTGTAAACCCTAGCACGGCTCTACAACATTTATGTACGTTAGTTTTTCATTTAGTTTATGGAAGGGTTTATGTATTTTTTCTCGAGATCTAAAGTTGCATTTAAAAACTCGACTTTATATACATTTGTCTTTATAACTATTTTAAAACGTAGTTTCTTTGACAAAAAAATCAGTGGTGACTCCCTTGTAAAAAAAAATATTAATGTATCCACCTTAGAGCAGCATTTTAAAAGTAAGTGTGCGTCCGCCGTGCTCCCACGCCATTTTTTGTTTACGACCAGAGAAAGCATAAATTGTCGTAATAATCTAAGATCATAGGTATGGGTTCGTGATGAAAGGATTCCTATACTTTTCCTGACTCTGTTACATGGACTGAGTCTGTTCTAAATGTCTAATTCCAATACAATCACCGATTCCCGTCTTAATTTCCGATTCCGATGTAATTATCAATTCTGTATAAATTATCACTTCCGATACAATTGGCGATTTCGATTCTATTCATATTTTTAAATATCTAGCCATTGAGTGTGTTTTTTGTTTGTTTCAGTAAATTTTAAGGTTACCGTAAAACCTATATATTTTATGTATATATTTGTATAACCGTAAAAACACATTTGTGGGACGTGATGTTAATTTTAAAAAATACAACAGAAACAATTGCAAAAATCGTATTCGCCATGTGAAAATAGACACAATTTTTCGATTTTCGGATACTGTAGTATTTTCGATTCCCGATTACGACTATTTGTCCAAAAATTAGTAAGGACCATCATAAAGCAATTAAATGTTTAAAAACTTAATTAAAACAGTCGGAAAATGGAAAAAAAAAACTATTCCAATTCCGATACCCGAAAAGTTCCGATTTTTGTGATTCCCGGTATTGACTAATCGTTTCCACACTAGTATGGAGCATCTGAAAGAACGGGAGTTAACATTCAATCGATGACAATCAATAGATCGATTTACCGATTTACATGCAATGGCATCGCTGCTTGCGAAGCGCGTGTTTTGAAAAGAACTGAAGTTCCCTTAAGAAGGGGATCCGTAATTCGATGGGAACAATGGCGACACGAATAATGGCGCGCGTGTTTTCCCAAACGAGAAACCGGCCAATCTGGGAAACCATTATCAGATTGCACAAATTAGCCGGCGGTGCACGCGCGTAGAATCGCATCTTCTTCCCAACATAAATTGAAATATGCGCAGAAATAACAGAGCATGGGTGGAAGAAGGGACGAATATCTGTAGTGGTGGGCCACATTTCGAGTGCAACCATTTTATGTTAAGAACCGGAGGCAAAGGTGCACCGCGCGCGCACACACACATATAAATAAATATATATATATATATATATATATATATATATATATATGTGTGTGTGTGTGTGTGTGTGTGTGTGTGTGTGTGCTATTTTATATTAGTCACCTGGACGATTCCCAGGGAAGCAATACTCCGAAATAATTGTGACAATATTTGGATAAAGTTTGTTTTGTTCGCTTGCGTTTTCAAGACAAATTCTGGATCAGCGATACGTCACCAAGCAGATCTACACAAATAAACGCACACACATACATAGATGTATGTATGCATGCGTGTATATATATATATATATATATATATATATATATATATATATATATATGTAGGGAAATATACTTATTCAATTATATTTCACCTTTTACTTATACGATCTTTTTACTGTATACAAGCATAACTACGGAGCATATAAATATAGATGATAAAAGTCTATATTCAAAAATTTACGATGATCTTCTTACCGTTTAGATAGTGCAGATGGCGTTACTAAAAGAAAACACAATTGCAACTTCACTTTCGATGTTTGGATATTATAAGCATGGTTATATTCTTTTATTTTCTTTTAAAATTGCTGATTTCCTTTTCTTCTGATAAATTAAGTGCGGGATGGAGTACAAAATTGGCATAAAAATTACATGAATGATTCTGCATTACAGAATACTTGACAAAATTAAGAGTAAAATAGACAACATCTTGACATTGGAAATGTAGAATTGTGTTAATTTTCATATATACACATATATATATATATGTATATATGAAAATTGACATAATTCTAGCCACACTGATGAGCTGTCAAACAGCGAAACAGTACTGTATGTGGATGACTATATATATATATATATATATATATATATATATATATATATATATATATGAAAATTGACACAACTTTAAAAGAAAATAAAGGAATACAAGCATGATTACAAAATCCCGAAATACAAAAATAGCCCCCCTAAATAAACCAAAAGTGGCCTCCGCCAAATTATAACACCCCCTACACACAATAAATGCAGGATATAAAAAATACAAACGTATTTTCACAAAAAATATTTACTGAAAGTGCAGGAAAAACAATTTCGTCGTCGGCTGCTTCCAAAAAAATTCAAAAGTTCTTTTGGAAAAAACCCCATAAAAAATACAAAAAAAAACAAAAAAAAACAAAAACAATTTTCTTTGAAAACAAATTTTTTACCAAAAATATCTATATCGTAAAAACAAAATTCCCCCATCCCCTATTTTTTTGGTCCCCAAAATGAAACTAATACTTTTTCTTTAATTCAAGTCAAAATAACTTTTCATACAAAACATTTGAGTTCACTTATGTAAATAACAAAACTTTTATTACAGTAAAATAAGAAAAACAGTTAACAATTGCAAAAAAAAAAACAGTAAACAATTACAAAAAATTAAAAAAACAGTTAACAATTGCAAAAAAAAACCCAGTTAACAATTGCAAAAATATATTTAAAAAAAAACAGTTAACAATTACTTAAACTGTAAATGAAAGAAAGTTTGTTTTGTTTGTTTTTTAATTGAAGAATCGTAGTAGAATTCGAATTGCATACGAATTATCGTTTCCTTTAACTGAAAATTAATTGGTTTGAACACGATTCCAATTTGCAATGAAAAATAATAACATTAGTTAAAATAGGAATAATTCTTAATATCAAGTTTTAAAAGGCAAGTTTTCAGTTGGTCATCTGGAGGACTTTTACTTATTGTTATAAACTTTTTTTTAAATAAATAAAAATACTTAGTTTTTCTCTTCACATAAAAAAACAAGTACCAAATAACGTACGCCCCTGCAATTAAAAAAGGTAGATTTCAGTATTTCACTATTTTCTAGTTTGCTATGCCGAAATTGTATTCATTGATATTAACTGACTTATTTATAGGTGACATTTGATATATATCTCATACTCACTACATTCTGTAAAAAATATGTGTACTTTTTTTGAAATAGGCGTCCCAACGGGTTATTAATTACGTCATCAATTTTCCGTTTCGTAGGAAATTTCCGAGGAATTAGTATTCGACGAATCCAAATAAGATTTATTATTGTTTCTCTCCTTGTTTTTTTGAACTAGTATTTATCGTGAAAACTATTGTTTATATGCCCTATTTATTGGGGGGGCAATTCAGCCAAGGGTTATTTCTCTCGTACTCCAAAACTGAACAATGTCGAAGTCATTTTTGATATGGTATTTTACCCAAATTGGCTGGGGTGGAGTGTTAGTACCGTGCAGTTCGAGAAGGCTCACCATACCATGCTTTATCTCACCTCTTTCGGACGGATTACGTTTGCTGCTTACTTCCTGGGGTTCATCTACTGGGAAATACTGCCATGGCTGTCAGCCAATAATCATTAGAAGCGCTGCCTTTAGTTTACACGCCTTTCAAACTCGTGTCTCATTTTCTTGCGGAGAGGAAATGTAAATACCAAATAACGCACGTTCCTACAATTAAAAGAAATTGATTTCAGTATTTCAGTATTTTCTATTTTTGCCATGCCGAACTATTATTCACTGATATTAATTGACTTATTTATGGTTGACATTTTGACATTTTGATATATATCTTATAATGAATACATGTTGATATATATCTCATAATGACTATAATTTGATATATCAATCTCATAATGACTACATTCTATAATAAGGTATTTGTACTTTTTTTAGGAATAGCTATCCAAAAGTTTTTCAGAAAATTTCCAAATTATAAGTATTTGAAAAATACAAATATAATGTATTAATTGTTCTCTGCTTTTTTGTGAAACGGTATTTATTGTAAAAAAACAACATTTAAGTTAATCATTTTATTGTTTTGGATACAGAAAGTACTTTTTTCAATGTATTTGACAAAAAGTGTCTTACAGATTTTAAAATATACAAAGAATTTTAAAAGTATTTTATCCTCTTTTTATGTACGTATGCAATTGCTAGGGTTAGAGCTAGAAGTTAGGTAAAGATGAACCACTAATTCTTACACCGACTTCAAAACAATCTGAGAATGTCTTTTGTTCTTAATTTGGAAATATTAAGAATGAAAATCTGAAACTTTAAGCGTGTCTCATTTTGCAAAATAAAAAAAAATAGAAATTAAAATTTGTAATTGTATGTCATTTTTATTCGTGCAATCCCCATGAGGACACGTGGGGAGAAATCGACGCTTACACTTCCTGGCCTTTTTTTTCTAATCCAATCTTTATTAGAGTTCACAAATGCTTTCTGCTTTTCATAAAGTCATATCGTTTTATCGCTCTAAACATATTCTCGCCCTTGACGCCACTCTATATTTCTTTAAATCTAGTTTTCACCCTATCCTGTTTGGGCTGCTTTTTAGGTTATGCCGGGACAACATTGATTTGGCTTGCTGATAGCTGATTTAGAAAACCGACGATCATTATACAGGTTTGATGGTCATTTAAACAAGTTTTATGAACGAACATTATTATGATTATCGGTATGAAAATAAGATTGTGTTACAAGGACGAATAATAAATAAATAAAGAGCTCTGTCAAATGTATAAACAATGAGTTTAGTAAGAAAAACTTGATTAAAGTTACATGTTAAAAGATGTGAGTTAAATTACGCCACAGTAAGGATTAGTTTAAAGATATATAAACAGAGAGACAGTCAAAGCTAAGAGAGGAACCTAGACGGTCTTGAGAGTAAGATAGCTCCAAGTAGAGGGGGGCAGAAATGGCGATAGTCAGAATCAGCGTTACAATTTTCCAAAAGGGGAACACACTCTGGAATAAAATGTTGGCGAAAACACATTTTTTTTCTACTTTTTTTGCTACAAATATTTTGTTTTACTCAAAATACCCTTTTCTTGTTCCGAATGACAGTTATGACGGACTGGTGGAGTGTAGAGAGGATTATATTGCTTAACTCCCATTTCCCAGTTGTCTACCATCTCTTTTATTGGCCTTAATAACATCAACATTCCAACAGGCATTGTTAAGAACATGTGGGTCAATCTCGCTGACCCAATATCCGGAGATTCTACGTTCCACATTTTGACCTCATTTGATGTCATCTCTGGCGTCCTCATCACTGCTTCTAACCGACTTTCCTTTAACGTCCCTCCCAGGGATCTGGATTATTTAACATGGTGAGTTTCTGTACTTTTTGAAGGTTCTTGATTCGATGTATAAACTTATCTCTAATTTGATTAGGCCTTATGGTTATTTCTTCTCTGGGCAATCTCTCTCAAAGACGTGATGTTACTAATCTAAGTATTTTTAATAAGTAGAATCATAGTATATCTTCTTCAGAATTGTTGGATTTAACTTCTGCGTTCTTTGTTTCACCTTGTTTTACTTGCTGGCCTAGTGATGTTTATTAATTCGCTGTTTAGTACCTCGTTGTAATACAGCTTCTTAGTCCTATAGTTTCTTTACAAATAATTGTAAAATACGTTATCTCTTACTGTTCTTTCTAGCTGTAAACTTTCTTAGACTAAGCCAATATGCAGCTTTTGTCTTTGAGATAACTATCCTTTGTTCTTGTAAACTTCTTACACACATTGTTTGAAGTGATTTCCGTAGAACATGTTAAGAGAATGGAGGTCTGTCTTGGTATCATTGGACGTAACACTACTTTTTAGTGCACATTATCCTACAAAATTATATTAATGTTATTTGCAGTTTTATAAAATTAATGACTTTCTCCGAAGCCTAAAAATAAATTACAAAGTCTCAGAATAATTATACATTTAAATACTCTTCTTAAGGAGAGAGTAAAAGGAAACGGCGAAACATTTATTGAAAATCCAAGTTCAAAATAATAATATTATACAAGGACTTAAGCTTCGAGATTTACAAAAATCTGCGTGCATTTCAATGGCCATATTATATAGCCAAAAATAGACATTTCCAGATATGTGGTTTGTCTGTGAGCTTGGGTACACAATCCTTTTATTGGACAGCTGCCTTGCGCATAAGATGGAAATCTAGAAATAAACCCAGCTTCAATATTTTATGTCGAGAATAATAATTTGGTATTACTTTTAATTTTGGAAACGCAATCGATATCTGCATTAAATTTCTAAGTCTTTAGATATGCATATAACTAAATTCTGTCTCGCATAAAGTATCTACTATTAAAAAGAATTTATATACAAGACGAATTTTTATATCACTATCAAATCTATGTATAAAACCCCCCATATATATGGTTGTGTGTATGGGGTGTGATGTTGACTGCAGGATGTCAATCTTACAAAAGCTACAAGAAGAATCAAATGGAACAAGCTATAAACCAAACCGAATATAAAATAAAACAGTAAGAACAATTTGGCTATACGGAAAAATCCATATTTCTGCTTCTAGTATATTGGAAGCTTAAGGAGATACATGTTTAATTATACAGGGTGAAATTATATAATTGTCGCCTAGAAGAGACTAAATGATTCCATTTCCGTTTGATGAGAACCAGTTTTCTTTTGTTGTTGCACACAATCTACTAGTAAGCCAGTTGTGTAAAAATCCTAAGAGCGAGAAGAGCCTTCTAATATGCCTGAAAGTGACACAATGTTCAACGAGCGAGATTGGAGATGCGTGAGCGTCTAAATCATGCTCTCTACCAATGCAAGTTATAACAACAGGACCATTGCCAGCACCCTCAAAATGCATCACTGGATTGCCACGAATAATGGAGACGTGCCCAAAGTGATTAAAACAAAATTTCCGGTCACGTTTATGATCTTTAGTGAGGTTTCAGGTGAGGGCCACATCATGCCACCGCACATCTTCGAAGTCGGCTTTAACGGCAACACCAAAGTATACTTGGCTGTGCTTAAGATTGTTGTGGGCCATGATGCAATCAGGTTGCCGCTGGCATACGCTGGGTGTGGCAGTAGGAGTTGGCGCCGGTTCAAATGCCTAAAATGACCAAAGCTTGACTTATGAAGAAGTGCTACGACCTTGTAACCGTTCCCTCACTGGTCCGCTTCTTCCCCAGCCTGAACCTGCTGGACTATTTCGTTTAGTCATATAGTGAGAACATCACCAACATGAGCCCCCACAACACTAAAACCAGCCTGATTGCCGCCATCCGCCGAGTATTCAGCGAGCTTTCGCCGGGGCTTGTGGAAAAGGCAAATTCCTAGTTCCGAACTCTTATTGAGACCGTGATTGAAACCGAAGGCGGCTATATTGAATAGATGTCAGATCTACTACATAATCAAGTTACCAGAATTGATAGTTTCAATAAAAGGCTTTTTTTTTTTAAGTAAAGATGTTGTGTTGTTTTCTTTAAGGTGACAACTTTACATTCCACCGGGTATAAAAGACCAACAAAGATATAATTTTAAATATAAGACAGAAACATCATGCGACGTTCAAATTCAGATTTTTTTAGAGAATATCGCTATTAAGAATAGACCACGTGAGAAAATAAGCAAAGCATAAGCAGAAAACATGGAGATTGTAGTAAAAAAATCTTTCAATTATTTACTAAAAAGTATGAAATCCATTCACGCTTGCAAGCATTGTCATGAAAAAACATTGGGGTTTTTTCTGCCTATACAATAACTAATACAATTCGACGACGCATTAAGCGATAGTGTTTAGTCGTCATTTGTGCAATCTAACACGAACGCTACCTTAATTTGGCGCATGTACTTTTTCAACTTCAAAATGATTATAATCACCTAGCGCTTGATATTTTAATTTGTCCAGATTTCGTATATATTTTTATAGAGTCACGACCTCAAAAGTAAAAAAAAAAAAGTGGTTAGGTGCTATTAACTAGAATCGAAACTGTAGCATTCAAAGCTGGTGACATTACCACTCTACCAACGTGACACGCATATAAAGTGAATAAGAATTAAATTAAACTAAAATAGAATGTGTAATGATTTTTAAAATTTTGACCCATTTTAGATCAATTAAAACTATTTTAACCGGCTAAAGACGCATAAAAGAACGGTCCGTAAAAATCCAATCATCTCTGGCCCCTAGCGCCGCTCTGCGATTTTTAGTTTCGGAGAAGATAGAGTTTGTAAAGTATGGAAACAGACAGACATACAGCCTTTTATATATTAAACTAGCGAGAGAGCGTAGCTCAGCTTTCCCCGGACGTAAATTACACTTGATATGGTATTTTAATTCGTTCACATTTCCTATATATTATTATAGAGTAGTAATTTTAAAAGTAAAAGAAAAGTATTCGAGTACCATTAGCTAGAATCGAAACCGAAAGCTAGTGATGTTACCACTGTACCAACCTGATACGTATATAAACTGATAAAAAAAATTAAAAATAAACTAAGATGAATGTACAAAATTTATAACGATTTTTTTTTTTTTTAATTTTGACCCATTTTTTACCACTTATTTTAACCGGCCAAAGATTCATTAAAAAAAGGTTTGTAAAAAATCTCTACTCATTTGAGGTCCTTATCGCCGCTTAACGATTTTTAATTTCGGTGGAGATAGAGGTTGAAAATATGGAGACAGACAGACATATATCCTGTTATAAAAAAAAAAATTTAATTTAAAAAAAAAATCCACTTATTTTCATGTAAAAATATTAATCCACTTCAAAATAAATCCACTTTAAAATGAAACAATCAACTTCAAAATGGAAAGATCAATTTCAAAATGGAAAGATTAATTTCAAAATAGAAGAAACAACTTCAAAATTGAACAATCAATTTCAAAATGAGAAACAATAAAGTCGAAAATGGAAAACTCAACTTCACAACGGAATAATCACCTACAAATAGTAAAAATGTTGATAACCAAAAACAATTAGCTTTAAAACAAGAATAAATAACATCTGAGTGAGATTTTATTTTCAATAAATTGAATTTTTTTTCAATTAATTTACATGATGAGTAAATAAATTGACTATTTGTCTTGGTTGAAAATAGTGAATTATGGGGGCATGTGAAATCACTGGTATTGAATCATTTTTTTATCAGGATACAAATGCGGTTGTCGGATCACCCTGTGAGAATGGATAACTACAGCGTTTCTAAGCAACTTTGTTATGGCCAACTGATAAATTCTTTGCCGTGCAATAGGGCGTCCCCTGTTTCGTTATAAGGATAAACTAAAAGATTGTCTGAAGCGTTTGTGGGATTTCTGTGAGCCCCTGTGAGAGTGCAGCAGGGGATCGCCGCGAATGGAGAAAGATGTTTTTTTTAGGAACCAGAGAGTGTGAACATAACCGACTTCCTCATAGACGCCTTCATATATTTGAAGATAACTTTAGAAAAATGGAATGAAATAAAATAATGAAGTATGACACTGAATCAACCAAAACTATCAAATTAGAATAGAAATCAGTTCTCCAAGATCAATAGATTTTATGTGAAATGATTGAAACGCTAGCGCAACAAGTGCATCTACACAAAGAAATAGACAAATGCAAAGTCTTTCATATAAGTATGAAGACATATGTATAACAGTGTTGATTAAAAGCAGTTAAAGTTCGTAATTTGTGTAGAACATTTCCTGTACCCCTTCGAAATTGGATAAGATGTACATTATAATAAAATAAGTTTAATAACCAACTGATCAAATTTTCTAAAAAAAATCATGAAGTACTTGCAAAAAACTCATCTTCCTTATTTATATTGTTATTTCTCTTGTATATAACGATTCTGCAGACTGGATATCCAATGTTTTTATGAAACTGCAGGTATCGATGTACAGTCGAACTAATGTAAAATAATATTTAAGTATGAAATATTTCATAAATCAGAAAGAATATTATAAGATAAATATTTGAAACAGTTAACAGATTTGAAATTTACCGATTATACCCAACAAATATTTTAAAGTCGCAATAAAATATTTACAAAGTTTACGGATTCAATACCAAAGATTGACCTATTTACGTAAGGTGCATAACTCACGAATAAATTGGTTTTGATATATACACGTAAATACGAGTCAGTTTTAGTCAGTCAATTACCAAATTCGGCACCGATAAGCGGTTTTTACTGTTACGTCCATGGATTCACTAATAGATGCATTCTAGAAAGATGTAGAAACCAAAAGAGAAACGTTGGAAACCCCAGAGGGAAGCACAGATCAGTAGAAATAAAGTTAGGTAAAAAATTTTAAAAATGCCCTTGATGCTTCCTCCGAAGGGAGATATTTTTGTTTACAGAGCCTTCATGTCAAAACCAATCGCTGAAAAATGAAATTATAAAAAAAGGAATGTTATTTGTCCTGCGCCATGCAGACAAGCGTAGGTTTGTGAAATATATGCATTTTAATGTATAAACACACACACACACACTCAAGTAGTAGATGAACAGAAATATGTATGTTATGCGTACACTATAAAACACGGTAATTACGAACATTACAACTTTATTACATGAACACTTTACATGCGCATACATACATTACATACGTTTTAGATTATACATACATAACAGAGGCATGTGTATATACACGTCTTATAAATGCTATGCTAAGATTCCAATTAAACGTACATTGATAGTTGTCTTCAATTTGGCGATGCGTTTCACAGTGGTGTTTATTCTAAAATGTTTATGGCGCAAAAGATAAATACCTAGAGCTTAACTTCAGCTTCTACCATTATCTATGTAATGTTTTCAGAAAAGTAGCACGTTGTAGCCTCAGTCGCAAAAAAGAGAAAGAAGAGAAAAGAACTTCAGCTCGTTTGTTTTGTTGTATAACGATATTTACTTCGTCAACCGATGTGAGGTGTCTAGCGTGATCGTCTTCTTGGGCATCATCAACTCCTCTTCCGTGATCTCGAACGTTAACCACGTTTCTCTCGTGATCGTCCTCTTTCTTTAGTTTAGAGCCTTTTCTTTACGGTGACGTCATTTCGCATGCATTTACATAACCTTAACCCTAACATTTACCTTAATTCTTATCCCACTTATATTTAGACATGAATTTAACCTTAATCTGAGCCGAACACATATATAAGCAAGGGTAATCTCCAAAAATACCGTTAGGGCTTACAACATGGCCGCCAGAAGTGTCAACAAAAAACTGCGAATAAAATATATAAAACTCGTAATTTCTGTTTTTAAAGTGGGTTGTCAATTTTCTTTATGAAATATACTTCCAAAATAAACTATTACAGTCGTTTAAAACATAACAGAAGTATGATTTTTTATTTTTTAAAAACAATGTTTACAAAATGTCTACGCATGTTCGTTCGTTTGGAAGTATATTTCATAAAGAAAATTGACAACTCACTTTAAAAACAGAAATTACGAGTTTTATATATTTTATTCGCACTTTTTGTTGACTCTTCTGGCGGCCATGTTGTAAGCCCTAACGGTATTTTTGGAGATTACCTAAGCAAGATTGATAACTTTTGGCTATGAGCAAATTGTAGCATCTTTTTTTTTATAATGCACTTCTACTGTTCTATCTAGGGTACAAAGAAAGAGATATCCTTCTGAACATGGATAATATTTATTCTTGTCCTAAGTCGGAGTGCTTCGCGGGAGGGAGTGTAGTTGTTATTTTTTTTTCGCCCAAGTAAAACATCGTCTGTCAAATAATTTCTATGAGTGGAGGTACAAAGTTATAGAAAATTCTAGGTTAGTGAAATGCACACGACTTTCGAGATTATTTTTTGGCAAAAACACATTTAAAAAAAAAAATTAGTAGCAAGAACCTTCTACAAAAAAAAAATCCAATTCATTTTACAGGCATATTCCAAATCTCCATTATAACATTGCAGGCGTCTGTCTTTATTCATCCAGACCAGGAACTCCTTCAAAGAATGACAGGTGTTCGTCATAGCGCAAGCAGACGTATATACGCACGTCCGGGTGACTTTGTTAACAGAGGCGTGCACCAGCGGAAACGATGTCATAGAAGCTGGCTGATGATCATGTCTACGCCGGATAAGATATAATCTATAACCTATTCAAGAGCACAGTTTGTGTCTTATGCGCTCATCGCGGACTAATTTAGAGATAGAAAGTACATTCATTAGTTTTGCGTATACCACATACGTTTAACTGCTTTAGAAAACTGCAGATATTAATGCATTTCTGATATTTCAAAGTTTCTTATAACTGCGTATAAAATTAGTAAACGTAATGAAAGCAGAAAAGGTATATCATGTTCTTTTCTGTATGGTTCATACTTTGTCTTTAATTTTCTAATAAATAATTGTAAGTTTTAATTGTGATGCTGTTTAAATTTAAGAGCGACTAAACATAATAATACAGAAGAGTCAGCAGAGATGGAAGAACCAGGGAGATAGCACAAACGAAACCTCCATTAGGACAGTGCGCTAAGTACTGTGGCGTAAGGAAGGCTCATTGCTATTGAAATTCCAAAGAAGAGCAGCGTTATTTTTTTCAGGCAGAAATAAATATTGACGGCTGTTGTGGTAACACAAAATGATTTACAAAGGATATAGAAAGAGGTCTAGCGTGCTTGGAATTACTGATAAAAACGTGTGTGAAAATCCTTAGTGAGACCTTATTTAAAATGCCTCCCCACGGGATAGAATTAGATACCGTTCGTTTTTTAACGTGGAAAAATACACAAAAATAAAAATCATCTCAGTCGTAAAGGATTGCTCCTCCACCGAAGGAAAACAAGGAACTGAGGTGCAGCATCTAGAAGGCAGATACTACACTTTGACTTTGGCCCGAAGTGATTAACTTACACAGAAAAAACTGAGTCACAGCACGATCAAAAATAACTACATTAAATCTAAAATTAAAAAAAAAAACACCTAATAAAGCAGTATACTTTGTGTGTAAAGAGACGAAACTGTAAAATACATAGTAAGAGCATAAAAAACAAAAAAAAAGAACAACACGCTATAGAAAAAATTCACATAAGTCATGAATAACAACCACCTCAAAGAAACTAATACGGAAGAAAAATAAAACGATGAATGAACACCACATAAACCAAAGGAACTTAATTTGCAATAACCCCCCCCCCACCAAAAAAAAAAATTGTGAATTAAAAGATGGTAGAAAATCTAGGGAGACCTGTGGAAATTTCACAGCGGCATTTTTCATATGTAATATATTGCCGCTAGGCATTCTGTGGGCGTTCAGCGTTAATGGAGACCCGGAGATAACCCTTTTATTAAAATTGTAAAAGTATTTTATTCAGTTTTTTTTTCATGTAATTCCATAATATATATAGTTATTATGGTTTATCTCAAATATACTTATAGGAGTCTGTGACATAGTGTTAGATAATTAACATTGTTAAAAGTTAATTAGTTATTATCGATCTGTCTATCTATCTATTTATCTATCTATTTAATAATATTCTTAAGATAGTTTATATTGGGAGTTTTTTTGACGTAGGTATCACCACTTATCAAGGCCAAGCAGCCACTGGAGGATAAGGGTTAAAGAGTGTACAGTAGAAATTGGACAATATAGTAATCGTTAGTAATAGAGATTCGGTAAATGTGTTAACTTATATGGAACGGCTCATCTAAAACTTGTTTACGTTAGACTTGAAGACAACCATATTGTAGTCAGCTGGAAAGCAGAAAAACGGAAGACAATTCCATAGGCGTGCAGTTCTAAGAAAGAAGCCTTGCTCATGGAATCTACGCTTAGGTTTAGGCACAGATAAAGCGTAGGGGAAACTAGTGATAGTGTTTTCTGCTAGAAGGTTTGACGAGGGGTGCCCATATAATAGAGCTCAGCCGAGCACCTGCCATGAAAATAACGATAAAGCACAGAAAAACTCGCAACATCTCTTCTGTGGGAAAGAGGTTGTAGGGAAGAGAAAAGGACAAGGCTACGAAGTCTATTTTGAACTATATCAAGGCAAGATAAATCCTTTCTTGCAGCTCCTGCCCAGATGTGGCAACAGTACGTCATCCTTGGACGTACCTGGCTCATATAGATAGAGAATTGCATAAGCAGTGAGATATCTACTGGATCGATAGAAGGATTCCACCATTTTTCCAGTGGCCTTGCAACGGATTTTATGTATATGTTCCATTTAAGATCAGGAGTAAAGATCAAGCCCAGAAGCTTGTCAAAGCATGAGGCCTCCTCAAGACGAGAGCCATTCATTTCAATTGATGCAAGATGGGGATCAGAGCATTGATGATGTAAAGATAAAAGCTTGGTTTTTAGATGCATTAAAAGTAACAAGCTACCTCTTTCGCCATTGTACCACGTCTTCAAGATCAGAGGAGAGAGAATCAGAGAGAACGTGATCATTTACGGTCTTAGATGTGCTACCATACATAGTAGTGTCATCAGCATTGATGTCTACAGATGATGTAAGGATGTGATTTGGAAGATCATTAATATGGACCAGGAAGAGTGTAGGGCCCAGGATGGACTCCTGAGGGACTCCAGCATTAATACTAAGAGCTTGTGATTTCTGCCCATCAACCACTACTCTTATGAACCTATCAGAGAGAAATGATTTAATAATTAAGAAGACATTTCAAACTATACCATAGCTGGAGATTTTGTGAAGTAAACCTTTATGCCATACTCTATCAAAGGCCTTTGATATGTAAAGAGCAATTGCCCTAGAAAGGTAGCCTCCTTCGAGAGATTCGATAATCCTATGAGATATAATTGTAAGCACATCTGCTGTAGATCTAGCAGAACGGAAACCATATTGCGTGTCACTAAGAAGGTTATTTTTGTTGAGATGTTTGATTACTTCTGTATTTAACACAGATTCTAGCAACTTACTCATGACGCACAGGAGACGTATTGGCCTGTACTGCGAGGGAGATGACCGATCACCTAAATTCTTAAATACAGAGCATACTGATGAGATTTTCCAGGGTGACGAGAAGCAATTCTCCTTAAGACAACGTTTAAATAGTTTTGTAAGGATGGGCGCAAGTTCTGGTTCAAGTTTTTTGGGTACTATAATTGGAATACCGTCAGGGCCGGTTGCTTTACTGAAATCAAGGTTTTTGATTAGCTTGCCAACATCATGCACATATATTTGTATATCACATAGCATGTTTTCTGATGCAGGAGGCAATATTGGAGGTTAGCAACCTTGGTCGCAAAGGTTAGAATTAGTTGCAAATTTCTTGGCAAAGAGTTTGGCTTTGTGTGATGCTGACGAGATTACCTCAGGTCCATTTATGAGAGTTGGGATAGAGCACATGCTTCTGTTCAGGATTCTGTTTGCTATTTGCCAAAAATGGTGGGAACCAAGCCGCTGCTCAGCTACTTTGGACTTGACGGACTGAGCATACAACTCTCTTGCGTTTTTTATTACTTTTTTACAGTGGTTGCTGGCAGTTCTGAAAGAGCCTTTAGTCTCAGTACATCTATTACGGTGGAAGCAATGGAAAAAGTGATTTCTATGCGCAATGGCAGCAGCACATTCCGGAGAGAACCACGGCTGGCTGTTAGGATTTTGCTGGAATTTTTCGAGGGTATGAAACGGTCTATACCTACAATTAACCATTCTGGATGGTCTGATACTATAGAATACACATCCTTTTTAAACATGGAACGCAGAGGTAGATCTGATATAAATGTGCGGAAGCTATCCCAGTCAGCCATAGAGTATCGATATACTGTACGATGGAGAGGTATATCTGGGGACTCATTACATTTCATTTTTATCTTTACTGATACAACTGAGTGGTCGGAAGATCCAAGTGGAGTCAGAACAAAAGCTGAACACAGTTCAGGGCAAGTTGTGAACAAAGAGGTCTAGGAGACTTGCATATTGGCCATCAGTATCGGAAACACAGGTGGGTTCGTCATCGATCTGACTGAGGTCATAAGCAATGGGGAAATCATAACAGAACCTCCACTTATCATCGATCTTGTTTGAGTGATTAACCATTCCACATTGTGAACATTGAAGTCTCCACAGACATGAATATTAGCTGAAGGATAAGTAAATAGGGCGTGGTTAATTTTCTCAGATATGCTTTTAAAGATAGTAACCCCGCTGTTGTGGGGGCGATAGAGAGCAAATATAAATGCAGTGGTTTGAGCGTGTGCAACCCAAAAGCACATATAGGGTAAGTTCGGATCTTCTCTGGAGATGTTCTTACCATATGGAAAGCCATCTTTTATATAGGCACATATTCCATGCCCATCGCGATCTTGAGGGTCAGAACTGGAAGTTCAATTATAGTATCCTTTAATTACGAACTTATCTAGGGAAATGGTCTGTCCAATGCCAGTTTCACTTAGAAATAATATATCTGGTTTAGTCTCCTGTAATTGGGGTTCAACCTTTGGAAGGTTAGAACGTAGACCCCTGATGTTAGCGAAGGAGACCTGGTAGTGGGGTCTACGTTAGAAGTTAAAGATCCGGGTTTAATCGTGTGTTTTTATTTAGACTTTTCATGGTGTTTTGGGATTTGTGAACTAGGTCGACAGACAGGCCTGAAGCAGGGCTTCGAGGGAAAGTAAGAGTGAAATAGAAATGAAGATTTTTTTGTAGCACAAGAAAAGGTAAAGCCGTAACAATTACCCACTAATATTGTATCGAGAGGCTCCATCAGAAGCTACTGCATGGTCCAGAATCCATTCACCAAAGGGCTATACAGCAGCCTGAGTACTTTGCATCTGCTGATAAGACCGCCACCTTAGTGGTTAATCCAAGGTTCGGGTCCCTGACTATCAGGCGGATAACGTCAGCCCAGATAAAACGTTTACCTCCAGCACCCTTACTAGTGACATGGCTACAAGGATAGACATTGAAATAGAAAATTTCCAACATCCCTTTTTCACGTAAAAATACTGCCAATCAAGAAAACAGCTTTTTTCTTCTCCCTTTGTCAGAAAAAAATACTCATTAAAATGAGTACTGAGTGACAAATAAAGAGAAGCGAGTGTAACTGGAGCTGCCGATAACGCATCCACAGTGCGTTTCTACTATCCATTAAAAAACAAAACCAAAAACAAGCTATTAAGTACTGTACTTAATAAGAGTCCAACTGGCGTGTTTAAGAGAGGGTTGGGTGAAATATTCCCCTCTCACCAATTTAAAATGAAAACAATTGCAAAATCTGTTATGCTATCAACTTGAAAAATATAAACATTTATAGACAAGAAAAATCTATGATAAAAATAAATAAATAAATAAAAATAAAATAACACAAAAATATATATTCGAAAAGAACTTGCCAGATAGATTCGGTACACCTTTCCACGAGAAAACCATTCACACAATTAGTAAAACAATGAAATAAAAATAAAGATTAAAAACTGAAATAAATATAATATTAGCAGTGACATCTAGAAAAGAAATTAAAAAATGCTATAATAAGACGTCCTTCGCGGCTGCAAATAGGTATTGATTTTGCTTGAAATAAAAATGGAGAGTTATTCATTGTTTATAGAATAAAGTGTGGAGATGGGTTTTACATAAATTAGCTTAGTTAAATACAAACAAAATAACATTGAGCAAGCGTATGTGACAGAGGCGGTCATGTTAAGGAGATATGTATTTTAATTGGTTACGTCACCGGAACGGAGGTCAAGAGGTCGGGAAGTTTAGTCAGTCGAAGAGTTTGAGTTTGATCACGCAAGGTAACAGATGTACTTCAAGCCAGGAGCGAGGCTGTGAAGAACAAACATGTAGACACGAAATGCAGACTCCTAGTGAAGACCATTTCAGACAGCTGAAATAAATTTATATTTTAAAAATATAAAGTGTTGCTCTGTGGTTTCACAAAAGAAGGAAGAACAGAGGTCTCAATTGGTTATGATGTTGGTCATTTCATGTTTCATCACGGAGCTCAGCAGTGAAGATAGAAGAACTCTTGAAGAAAGAAAGTATGAAGCATATATTATTCTTCTTATAAAATATGATACCTTACGTAAATATGAACTGTAATATATACCTGTGTGATAACTCTCTGATACAACATTACTCAGTTTATACGTCAATATCATATCCTCTGGCTAAAAAAATAATACATAGAATTTATATATTTATAATCTGGTGCCGTTGGAGAACAAAATATATCATTCTCCTATCCCTGACTACATAACAATATTTCCATTGTATGGACGCTCGGCGCAAACGGAAACTTGAAGATATAATTATATCATGTTTAGACAGAGCAGATTGTACACGCGGTTCCTAGCCAGAGAATTAAGAAGGTAAATTTTAGTCTAACGTACTGCCCAAAAGCGACAGGTTTGTTTTTGTTCCTATTGCGTCTTCCATGATCGTGAGATTATATTTATCAAAGAAAGGGTTAGAATGCGATAACATACTCCGAACATTAAATTATTGCTTCTGTATATTAATTTAATGTTCTTGGTATGTTATCACCTGCAATGCTCATTGTAATAAATAGGATCTCGAATAATTTATAATCTGGAAACGTACGTACGTTGAAAATACTACGGCATTAATATATAGATAAAAAGACAGTCATGATGCTTAACAAAAGAGGTGTGAAGGACCTAGGAAGATAGAAGGCCCAAGAACTAAAAGCACTAACACAACCTCCACTGTATAATTACGAAGAAAATTTGGATCTTGAAAAAGCCACTCAAATTCCAGTAAAGACCAACGGTCCTTGCTAAAGAGAAATCAATGATAAGCGGCTTTTGCGATAAGGCAAAGTCATTTGCAAATTTAGGGAAACTTGCTTTCACTCAGACTCCTAGGAACACTAGTATAGTCTCAAAGTAATATTTGATGTTAACCTGTGGGAGAACTTATAGTGAATAATAATAATAATAATAATAATAATAATAATAATAATAATAATAATAATAGTATAAAAGTGCTACATGGAATCAAAAACATTGAAGCTGCATATCTATAAGTTCTCTAATCCCACCTCCATCCCTCAATTACTACATCACTGCCCCAAAAGGGTGACATCGGATAGCCAAGTAGAGTCAAGGAGAAAAGAAAGACCGAGGAAAGAGTACTGACCAGACCTCTGCTGGATAAGTGCGGAGAAAACAAGGACATTGGGGAGACCCGTTGCCACTAAAATTTTAGTGAAGAACAATGGCCGCTGAAAAACGAGAAATCAATGGCAAGCAGGCGTTGCAGTAATGCAAATTTATTTACAAATGTTATTGAAAGAGGTGGAGAGTCCTAGGAATGTGAAGAGACTTTTTGACTCTCAGCGTCCAGGGAACACCACAGGCTGATTTCAAGGAGAGATCTTTGATGATCTGTGTGAACGCTCATTGTGAGCCAATAATAATAATAATAATAATAATAATAATAATAATAATAATAATAATAATAATAATATCATCATCTAAGCAAGAAGACCTGGTGTCGTAATAATAAGAAAGAAAAGTCCGGTCAAATTGTAGACTTTGCTGCTCCAGTTGACAATCGGGTGAATATCAAAGAATAGATAAAACGAAACAAATACAAAGAGCTAGCCAGAGATATGAATGATGAAGAAAATAAACATAATACCTATAATAGTAAGAGCACTAGGAACAATTTCGAAAGAATTTTGAAAAAAGAATATGAGAAATTGGAATCAGGCGAATAGCCAGAAAGATACAACGATAAACAAAACAGCTGAAATATTAAAGAAAATTCTTGAATGCAGAGATTAATAGACATGAGCCACGTGTGTGGGACAAATGAGCTACTGCAGAGGCAAAGTATAAAGAGGCGTTACATGGAACCAAGAACATTGAAGCTGCATATTTATAAGTTGTCTACTCTCTCCCCTATCATCTCACATTGCCCATCACCGCCCCCCAAAAAGGAAATTATGCCAAATAGTCGAGAAGAGTCAAGGACCGAAAGACCGAGGAGAGAACACCGACCAGATCCCGCTGGACAAGTGCAATGAGAACCGGGACCTTTGGGAGGCTTATTGCCACTCAAATTTCAGCGAAGACCAATGGCCGCTGCCAGCGAGAAATCAATGATAAGCAGCTCTTGCGATGATGCAAATTTATTTACAAATGTTATCCAAGGAGATGGGGAGTACTGAAAATGTGGGGAAACTTGTTGCCACTCAGCTTCCAGGGAACAACACATGTTTTCAAAGAAAGGTCTTTGAGTACATGTGTGAAAGCTCCTTGTGAGCCAATCATAATAATAATAATAATAATAATAATAATAATAATAATAATAAATATCTAGACAAATTAAACAAGCACAGACCGGTAGGATCGATAAGACACAAGAAAACAGCAAATGCAGACTCTGTGGAGAAAGAGAGGAAAAAATAAACTACATAACCAGCTGAAACTTTAACCAAAATCGCGTGAAATAACGTTGAATTTAAACATTTTATTTTTAAATGTTTTTTTTAGTTCAGTCAGAGTGATCTAATCGTTGTACGATGATCTATGCATAAGAGTTAAATTGACAGATTCATTCAACTGAAAGTGCTCAACGATAAGAAACGAGTTTCTTATATATATATATATATATATATATATATATATATATATATATATATATATCTTAATTACACAGAATTATATCTTAATATAAATTGTTTATATAACGTAAACCTTCCGGCCTACATCATCAATTTCATTTTAAATGTATTTGTGCTTCGAAATAACACAATTTTGTCAACTGGTAATTACGTGCGTTTTTATTTATTTATTTTTTTTCAAATTTTCTTCTCTCTTCATGTTTCTCCCATTCTCTCAATTTCTTTCTCTCTCTTTCTGTCCTTCTCTTTACTTTCGATCTGTCTGTCTCCCTCACTCCCTCTTTTTCTATATCATCTTGGCAACAAACAAAATAAGCCTTAAACAACAACAACAACAACTACAACAAAACATCAGAAATGCAAACGTGTCATCGACTCGTTGCACAGACATGACGCTTTCCAGCTCACCTTGTGCGCATGCTCGAGATTGCGACGAGCGCGTGTGCCCGGAAGCGATGTGCACGGAGCGACCTGCGCACAACAATTTCCGCCGTATTGGCAACCGAGCGTTCAGCAGAGAAAATTCAATAACGAAAGGAAATGAAATCAAAATTTCTTTTTCCTCTAGTTTAGCCTGCTGATCGGCTATTTTACCGCCTTAAAGTTTTCAACGGACTTACAAACTTGAACCGGCGCGTGTGCGTTATTAGAAGCATACCGGTAACACACACGCTCGCACACACATCTCTCTCCTCTCTCTCTCTCTCTATATATATATATATATAACTATATATATATAAATCGCTCATCTGCATATATATATATATATATATATATATATATATATATATATATATATGCAGATGAGCGATAAAAAGAGAGAGGAGCTATACATATATACATATATATATATATATATATATATATATATATATATATATATATATATACTTTATTTAATCACATATATTGATATACGAAAGTTTATTTTATATGTAAACTTAAAGAATTTACTTTAACGGTACTCAATACATAGGTAGAGCTAGGTATTCGTCAGGCTTATGACTCCTAGCCTGACGAACCCTAGTCTGGATGAAACACGGAATATTCTTTGTAGCTTAATTGCATATACATTTTTTATAACTTACAATATATATATATATATATATATATATATATATATATATTTAGTGGAAATGGTAATTAATAAAAACTGAAGAAAGTGCTCAATACCGTTGTAAAGCAGATATGCGTTTTATTTTTTTATTATTTTCTTTATAACCGAATCTTTCTGTTACATTATTGTTTCAGCTACTTGGCCGTTTTTTGGCCGTCTGTAGCATCCTCAGACTTTTACAGAAAAATAAAACGTATATATATATATATATATATATATATATATATATATATAATTCATTTAATCACATAAATTAATATGCGAAGATATAATTTTATTTTCAGTATTTAATTCAACAGTGCTCAATACATAGGTAGAGGTAGGGAATTTGTCAGGCTTATTCATACGCCTGACGAACTCTTACGAGAATGAAACGCGGGAATAATCCGTGTAGCTTAATTGCCATATATATTTTCATAACTTACTATATGGACGCTGCCACGCAAAAGTATTGGATACATTACATTTTTCTTCTTAACTTAAATTAGGGTTCAAGATTTTACGTAAAATTTGGTCAGTATATTCCTATTACTATTCTAATTAATATTTGGGGTAGTAATTATAAAATTAAAGTTTAGAAAGTTTATATTAAAAGAAAAATATAAATCAACTAACGCAAAAGTACATTGATTTAATATTTGGTTGCATAGCCTTTATTGCGTTCAACAGATTCCAATCGCTTTCTATAGTTGCACACATGTTTTTTTGCAATGATAGGCAGGTATTTTGCGTCATTCTTCTTTGCAGAACTCTTCTAGTTGTTGAATATTTTGTGTATCCCTCTTGTGAACAGTTATCTTCAATATTTTCCACAAATTTTCAATTGGTTTAAGGCCTGGAGACTGACTGGGCCAAATAAGAACGTCAGTTCCGTTATTTCTAAGCCATTCTTTGGTTAGTTTGGTAGTATGCTTGGGATCATTGCCCTGTTGAGATCAAAATTGCTATTATGTCCCAACAAATCAGCAGATTTCTGGAGGTTTTTCTCCAAAATGTCCCTTTACATACGTCCATTCATTCTACCATTGATGATTTCTAGTTCACCAGTAACTGTGGATGAAAAGCCCTCCCATACTATAATCGAACCACCGCCAAACTTTACCGTAGGAATGGTATTCTTTTTGTTATAGGCGGTGCCATTCTTACGCCGTACCTGTGTTGCTTTGTTCCTTCCAAAGATTTCGATTTTCGTTTCGTCTGACCAGATTACCTTATTCCAAAATTCTTTGAGTTGTTCCCTGTATAACATAATTCAAACGTGATCTGACATGTTTAAGCTTCAATAATGAAATGTCCCTGGGGGACCTTCATACACAACTGCACGTTTTAGAACTCTACTGATTGTATCCTTGCTCACATTAATCCCAGCTTCTCTGAGGTCGGTTTGAATTTCACGAGTAAGAAAAGTTTTTTTTGTAACTTTCTGCTCACCCGCCTTGATTTTTTTTTTTCGTTTAATTACCTTGGCCGACCACAACTAGAAAAATTTGCAACAACTTCACCAGGGTTTTAAAACTTTATAAAAACGTTTCCAGTTGTACTAAGTAGTAAATAAAGTTCCCTTGATATTATTCGATACCCTTTTTCTTCTTTGTGCTTATCAATGATTTTTGACGAATTTCTATTGACAACGCTTTAGTTTTAGTCATTTTAATAAATGAACTGTTTGACTTTGAAGGAGTGGGCCCAAACTAAAAGAAGTTTATAAAGTTATTTTAATATAAAGCCCTCTGTTTGGTGAGTGACTCATCTTTGCATCGTACGCTTATATATGCCAGGCGTTGATTTCTTACAGTCTCAAACCATCCATGTCTGAAGCCGGGAGATGAAATATTAAGGCCATGAACGTATAAGTTCAGTCATCATAACAATATCATTTCCAATCTTCTCCGATTCATTCGGTCGGGATTAAAATAGGAGACATTACTTTTGAAACGATTCTCAAATTTAATAAATACATTTATACATCTTTCAACCACTCAAAATGTATATGTTT
The DNA here is from genome assembly GCF_053919585.1 of Euprymna scolopes. NCBI lineage: Eukaryota > Metazoa > Mollusca > Cephalopoda > Sepiida > Sepiolidae > Euprymna > Euprymna scolopes. Next base: position 90,665,508 of record NC_136510.1, read on the forward strand.
TTTTGTTTTTTTACTCTGGGGTTGTGTGTTTCTTATTTGATTATTGAAGTTCATGCCTTGTCACCGTTCGAACAGGTAGACAATATTCGTATTAGTTGGATTAGTTTACATTTTTGCAACGCGCGAAGAAAAAGTCATTTAAATTTATTTCAGAAAAAATATTTTTAAAAAATTGTATCCAATACTTTTGCGTTTGTTAATTCATACTTTCCTTAAATATCTGGACTTTATATGCCACATGGCCCATCTCTCTCCTTCTTTAAATTCCTGACATATTTTTTACGTGGAGATATTTTTCTTTTTTTCATTTGGGGACGATTTCTTCTGTAGAAACACTCATTTTTTGAGTAACCTGATGTGGAGTTGTGATTTTAACGAGCATCTGTCCGAAAAAAAAACACATGCATGTACAATGTCTCTATTTTGTTGTATCGATTTTTTTTCCTAGATGTAAATCCTATGAAACACACTTGATTATTTAATATTGATTAATGTAGGACAGAGCTGATATATAGTTCGTTTATTATACAAAAAATATTGGTTATATATGTGCATACATGTTTCAGTGGAATTCCAATTCAAGGAGAACACTTCTTCAGACAAAAAATCTAGGATGCAAAGTGGCGAAGAAAGGATTATAATATAACTTCAACGAAAACTAAGACCAATAAACAATAGCCGCTAAAACAATACTAACACGTCCCCACTGCGACAACTTAATCACGCTAAATCCTACTTCTTCCTCCTTCCTACTCTCTTTCTTCATCACACCTGCCTCCAAAATTCCTACTGCTCACATTTAAACGTATACACCATACTTTCTTCTAGAACCAAAAGACACTCTAATCTATATCTCTATATATAAAAGTGAAAATGTATATATGTATGTATGTATGTGTGTATGTGTGTATGTTTTTGTGTCTGCTAAAAACTTTCGACAGACAGAACAAAAATTCACTAACTTGGTCTCATACGAAACCCCCATCCTTCGCCCGACAAATGTCGAAGAATTGGCCAAAAACGTTTATTTTTTCATCCTGAAATCAACACTTTTCTACATGAGGGGGTCAACAAAAACCATACTCTCATGACGAGATCGGTTCTACGCATGCGTCAGATGACGTCATAACCTGATTTATATATTTGAAGAACTGACACAATTTAATCTACGTCGTGTTAGGTCAGTTGGTTTGAGCGTTGGGTTAATATCTAAAGGTTTTGGGTTCGAATCGTGGTGTGAGATTTCTTTTTTTTTTCGTTTTAAATTTAAATATTGAAGCAGGGTTATTTAAGCCATTTTTCACGTAATGTTCGTTTTTCTGTTTTTTTTTTTACTTCACTTATTCTTAGGTTTTCATTAACACCCCCACACCCTCGACAGTACAAACACACACCCCAAAACACCCGGGTACCCACTGATTTTTTAAATTGTAATATCGAAACAGGCTTATTTAAGCCATTTTTCACGTGTTCTTTTTTTTTTATTTAATACAGTTTCACCGTTCGTTTTTCTGTTTTCTTTTTTTTTATTTCGATTTTTACATTTAACATCGTTCGTTTGCCTAACGTTATATTTTCTGTTTTTTCGATGTTCTGATTGCCTTACGTTCGTTTTTTTTGTTTTCTTTTTTTTACTTCGCTTATTCTTAGGTTTTTATTAACATCCCCACCCCACCCGACCACACACACCTCTAAACACTCGGGCAACGCCGGGTACCCCCCGCTAGTCTATATATATAAAACGCAAAATGTGTGTGACCATTTCGTGTATGTCTTGCAAAGGGTTCTTTCGCACACGCTCCCGAGGGGGTTACGATAGCTTAGAACTATTTATATAGCTCCTAGATAATAATATCTAGGATTTGGGAACGCGTGTAGCTTCTAGACTTATTTACAGCGACTTTTTCAAAATTATTGGTGTTTTAACTTTTCACGTCTTGATTCGGCTTTTTCGTATAAAAAGCGAAACTAATTCCAAAGTTAACAAACTGTTCTCGGCATCGCGCCGGGAACGTCCACAAGCAATCAGTTTTGATCAATGTGGGGACAACTGCTCTGATATCAGACAACAATTGCTAATCAATCTAGACAATGGGGAGATGGTTTCTCCTTTCCCCAACATCGTTTGGGGAAAAAACAATCAAAGTTGGGAACTGCGTGACTTCTATTTGACCTCATTAATTAGGTCAAATAGAAGCAGAAGAGTTCATTTTTATTGCGCTCACCTGTAAATAGTTAAATAAATTTATACGTGTTTCTCTTGTATGTCGTGGCGGCCCAGTGGTTAACGTTACACGTTTGTTTTTTTCACAGTTTAATTTCCAATCCTCATTCTCACCTACCAAAACTTTTTTTTTGTTTTAAGCCCCATCCACCCCCGGAGTTTTGATTTACCAAAACACACATACCTCAAAACACCCGGGCATCGCCGGGTACTCCCGCTAGTATATATATAAAAGGCAAATGCGGCGCGCGCATTTTTGTATGTCTCGAAAAGGCTTTTTTCGCCGACGGTCCCGGGGGGGGTTACTATCGCTTAGAAGTGTTTATATACCTCCTAGATAAAAAAAAAAAAATCTATTGTTTGGGAACGCGGGTCGCGTCTAGATTTATTTACGCCAATTTTTACAAAATTCTTGCTATTTTAGCAAGTCTTGTGTTCTTTCAGCTTTTTTTTATAAACCCGAAAATAATTCAAAGCTAAGAATTGTTTCCGGCAATCGCAGCGGAGAAACGTCCAGTAGCAATTAAATCCGATTGCTGCATCGGAAAGGCCAGTTAAAAATACATAATATACTTTGTTATTTTCTTTAATTTAATCCCTTTTTTTAGAATTTATTAGACAAAATTTAACTTTTATTTTACCGTGCCAATAAATATGATCATCACTGTATATATATATATATATATATATATATATATATATATATATATATATATATATATATATATATATATAAATATATGAAGTGAAGAAAACAATATAAAGTAGTTTCTTGCTGATGATATACGCATGTGGCCAAGAGAATCTAAATAATACCCATATCTTCAAGATAATAATAAAGATAAACAGTTTTAAGCGCAGCTTTGTATTTGAAAGCTTCACCTCCCTTTTAAACAGATACACTAAATTTTTAAATAAATCATGCTGCTTTCTCTAACCCGTCATTGAGCTCCAGACCAACTGAACACGGAAAGAGTGAAATAGGCGACCTGCATCGGCACATTAAAAATCGTTCTAACATTTTCTCTTTCACAATATATAACTCAAAACATTTGTAATCGTAAAATATATGGAGATTAAACACACTTGTATATAAACTTGTCAGTTGAAAAGCACAGGCACTGAAAGTTTAGTCTCAGTTAACGAGATGATTTCATATTTAGATTTTCCAAACTGTGGGATTTGATAAAATGGGCGTGACGTCACATGGCTCCTAGAGAGAATGAGTGAGAAACCAACATTTGTTTATTTGAAATACATGTCTAAAAAATGTATAGTTGATATTGTCTGTGTGCAAAGTGATTATTTATCTCTCTTTGCTTCAAACCTATTGCACTGATTAATGGTTTTTAACTGAGACAAAGTTGAATAGATTTCCTCCGTCTACCCTTTAATTTTAAGGCATGTCAAAACGTTTTTGCAGGCGGTGTGTATTCAGTCAAGATGGACCGTTGTAATAATGGACAGAATAAAAAATTGCAGCGATGTCTTCAACTCCAACATAAACAAATTCCTGATGAACCGCCGCCTTAAGTAAGACACTTTATCAAATCTACAATACTAACGTACTGTATACGCAGTAACCCTTATCTCCGAGTGTCTTCCGGGCCTTGATAAGTGGTGACCACCTTGTAAAAAAAAATAAAGATCAAGGCAGAAATAAAATTCAGAGACTCCCGTCTGGTTTTATAGTGAAAACAACAAAAGAGCAAAATGAAACAGTAACTATAATGCGTTTCGTTTTTCTTAAAGGAAAAGGATCAAATTAAAGAGCTTAAAAGGACAGCAATAAGATATACCCCTTGATCATTGTATTGTCAACCTGGCGCATCAAATAAAACGCGATTTTAAACTGACTATTCCTCATTATTACACGGCTTCTGAAAGTTGAAGGTTCAATTATCAGTAAGACACTCTTAATGCAATAAGGTCTTCTTTCACAGAAAGGGCTGATGGAAAGAAGCTGTACTACCCTGTGGATTCCGGTCAAAAATCTTCGTGCTGATTTCAGAGTTCACCAGGAAGGTTACATACGTTCGAGAGAAAGATTCGCGAGGTCGACAAGATACACCTGAGGAAGGTTGTAGGTTACATCGCGCGAAAGTTGTGAAAATATAAACTATCAACGTGAGAACAGTAGTCCGAAGGATCGGAATAATACAAATGATAAATCATAATCTAAAAAAATCCGGAAACATAAAATATGTCGTCTATTATGAAGAGGTGTTACAAATATACGTCCAAATCGATTTTAGACAATGTTTTTATTTCACTTATACAGATTCTTGTTGGTCTCTCGACAAAGGGAGGGTGGGTCTGTAAATTCACCCTTGTCCGTTCGTCCGCTCGTCTATCCGGACTTTTCTCAATAACTACGCCTTGGAATTTTTTGAAATTTTGCACAAACATTAAACATGATATGAGTAAAAATAGTAACAGAACGGGTTTATTTTTTTATTTTTTGTTATTACATTTTCAACCCAAACAAGGCAAATTGCCACTTTGGGGTGGGGGGCTACTATCAGGGGCAACAACTACTGGAGCACTATGTAGGGATTTGGGCAGCAAGATATCGGTTCACATTACACTTGAACTTCTGCACGTCAGTACTGTTGGGGAAGCAGGGACCTGGAATGGAATTCCAGAGTAGCGGTTCTGGGGAAGAAACTATTGGAGTACAAAGATATTTTACATCTAGGGATCTCTACAGTGTGGGGGTGGGATTTAGCAGCTTGTCGGGTTTATCGAGGGTGCTCACGTCGTGGGGGCACAAGTGATTGCAGTTCGTCAGAGCATTCACCACTAAAGTACTTGTAGAAAAGGCAGAGGGATGCAACATTTCGTCGACGGAAACTTCGCTGCTCCCCACCCAGATGCCTTTTGAGTTAAAATAGCTAAAATTGACACTTTTGTGCTTATTTAAAAAATTGATCCCTTGGATTTTATAAAACCTTTTGAGAAGTTGTAACTGATTTCTATATAATTTTGTTTGTCTATACTTCGCGATAACTCTTGTGGGTTCCCCAGGGACTCTTTCAGGGATAATAAAAACCTTCCTTTTTTTGGACTATTTTACCATATTTGTCCAAAATTTCCTGTTTATGTCTATTTTAGCAGTTTTGCATGGTTCTGAACTCAAATTTAAATAGTTTAAGGACTTGGGGACTTTTGGGGCTAAATGAGGGGGGGATGATGAACTTAGTCAATTTTTTGTGCATGGTTCAGAAATCAAATTCACATATGGTAAGGCCTAAAACTGCACCGGTTTATCATTTTCACGCGGATTTGACATCCCCAGAGCACTTTTGAGGCTAAATCGGGGTGGGGCAAATGCTGAAATTAGTCGTTCTTTTATACCTTGTGCACTGTGCACTCACGGGAGACCATGAATACTTCACTTGTTTTAATGCAAATGTTTCACTATTTACCTAATCAGCAATAACATCCAGTGTGAATACGCCTTGAGATGGTCTGAGGTTTCATCAGCCGAAACGTTGTAAAAAAAAACAGCCAAGATTAGAATAATAGTTTAAATAATACAAAAATAATAATCAAGCTTTATCTAAAAAATGTACAAACATCATATAAAAAAAACAGAGTTGACTCATATTTATTAAAAAAATAAAAGAAATAGACTTGTCACATTTGCGTTTTGGATTTCTAAAGGCTGTGTTCGTTGGAAAAGCAACAAACAAAACATCATTCACTTTTCACCAATGACATCCAGTGTGAATACACCTGAAGATACATTGCCCGAAAAGTTGTAGAAAAAACAACCAAGATGAGAATAATAATGTTACAGGACAAAGAGCTGTCCCTTTCCATGTAAATAAGACGAACATTAGATAAGTGAAAATGAGATTAGGATAAGCCGAGACTCGAACCTTGTAAGCAAGGTTAAGAAATAGAATGTTAGAAATCGGAATGTTAAAAAAGTCTATTGTTAAATTCTATTATAAATAGTTAGATATTCTTTATATTGTAAAAAGAATTGATTATTCATTCTTCTACAAAACTGAATATTTAAAATGTCACCTAAAAAGAATGAAAAATACAAATTAAAAATACATTGTTAAAAAAATAGGTTAGGTTAAAATAGGTTAGGAGTGGATTCTTTGTTGCAGAAGTGTGTTTTGGTAAAACGTGTGCATAGCCACGTGAATTGGTCACGTTCGGGAAACAGACTTCTGACGTCATAGATAAAGAACGATTCTCTTATATAGTTCTATGGGTTCGAATTTCAGAGTAGTTGAGCCTGCTAGTCAGAGAGAGAGAGAGAGAGAGAGAGAGAGAGAGAGAGAGAGGGGAGAGTTGAGCGTCAGTCAGTTGGCAGTCAATGCTCCGCTGACCCTTTGGAAGCGAAAGGAAGAACATTAAACTATGTAGATCCCGAATTTGAATTCCTGACGTCATCATCATTCGACCGGTCCAAGGAATAAAGAATTACCATCGATATTTTGTAACTGTTTGTCTTCGTGTCGTCATTCCCCCATCGTAAAGCTAATGCGTTTTGTCTCTCATCATCTATAATGGAATTTGTATAACCCCTTCCAAATAATGTATCTCCTCCTCCATCATAAGTAATGATTCTCCCTTCTGACGTAAAAGAACAGTATTACACCTTCCTTCAATAATGAATTCTCATCTCTCTCACAATGTTATAAATGTCCCCCTCTCATCATCGTTATATCCGTTATATATATTGGCCCAACATGAACACGGCGTCATCCTTAAAAATGTCCCCCGCTGTTCAACAATAGCCCTAATAATCCGAAAAATAATTGTCAATCCTCAAAAATATTCATACATCATAGAACTTCTTTTCGTGGCTGACAAAAAAAGACCATGCTGCCTTTTGTTTTAAATAAACGATTCCGTTCGAAATATCCGTGTAGATGATTGAGTTCAACAAAAAGATTTTCAAGTTCGACCAGATACATTTGAAGAAAGTCGCAGGTTACATCGACCGAAACGTTATGAAAATTGCTCAGGATCGGAATACTAGCGAGAATACTACGAACAATTAAGTCATATCTCTATATCTACTGCTATATAAAAGTCACTTTGTGTGCTTGCATGCGTGTGTGTAGGTTCTTTCCTTATAGGTACTGAAATGGCTTAGCTTTTATTTTTTTTGCAAATTTCACACAAAACGTAATTTATATGTCTCACAGTGTTCTCAGATATGCTTTGTACAGACATTCATCTGATAGGTATCGCAAATCGAAAAATCCCATATAAAAAAAAACGTTTTTTCCCTTATCGATAAATAAGAAAAGTTTTTACAAGGAAATATTTTAAGTTGCACCAGCCGGTGTTATGTAAAATATTCTCGTGTGAAAAATCTTCCATTGTATCTATAACAGAAAATGAGAACTATGCTAAAGATTACCAAGCCCAAATATCAGCTGACGTAATATTGTAAACAAACACAGACGGGATTTTATGAACGAAATTATCATTAATATTTTTTTCTATTTCTATTGTTTCTTTTTGTTTTATTTTTTGTTTTTTTTTAATTAATCCACAGGGCAAGTGATTCCTCGTAATATTTAATAATCAATAGAGAATGTAGGCCGAAGGATTGCTTCTATAACAATACATACGCAATCTGCATAAATTAAAATATCATGTGTAAGCGTATTGTACAACCAGGCAACGCTGGGCGTCCAGCTAGTGTAATACATATAGAAACGTATAAGATATTGATTTCCAAATAATATATAAAATATATTGTCTATGACAATGTTTGAAAAATATAACAGAAATCTATTTAAACAGTGTTAGTCTTCTTTCATTTCATCAGATTGTAATTATGAATTCAAAATTTCGCACTCGACCGATCTAAATTTATTAAATATATAAATAAATATATTTCACGCCTGGGGAGATCCTATAGTTCTTTCTATTAATTTCAGAGCTACGTACACAAGATAACCATTCTTTGATGAAAAATGATTTGATTTTTAAATTTGTACATGAATTTGTTTTATTTTTCATTGAGTTATTGTCAGAATTGAATATGCGATAGAAAGAATCAGAATTAATATGGCGTCCAGAAACCGCTGCAAGGAGAACAAAACGGCGGGGAAAGGAGTGGAAGAATGTAATGGTTCCTCAAAACACAAAGGCAGAAATTGGATTTGATTTTTAATTTCTTTTCTACGGTTTCCATATAATGGCAGGTGTTTTATTCGGAAAAGATGTTCGAAATGGAACGCATTGTTAGTGTTCTTATTTTTAATATTAAGTGTTGAATGAATCAGAAAGAATTACCCATAACATTTTTTTCTAATCAATACTGACTTATATGTCCCTGTCCGTTATAATCAACCCATCTTCTAGAATTTCTAACGGAAACCTTTATTTACTTCATGGGAGGAGCATGCTCCTGTTCCGTCAGCAATAACTCGATAGCGGTCTTAAGTAATCCGCAATTGTAATTTTAGATTGCTCAAACTGAGACATGAACGTTCAATCAAGTGGAATATCAGTTTTACAATTGATTTTTCCAAGTACTCTAACCACAGCGCCACGGACAGTTCTAGCACGGCTTTCAGAAGCTTTAAATCTATATTATTTCTAGTTGTAAATATTATTACTAACTAGCAGGGTGGACTGCTGTTGCCAGGGATTGAATCATGATCAACGAATATTTCACACTCCTATATTTTTTTCGTCATCGAAATCGACAATTTTCGAATCAAATCGATTGATTGCCTGCTCTAGTTAGTATCCCATTGCGGTGTACACGAAGAAAGCTCACATGCCTATTGCAGTGACTTAGTTTACAAGACATTGCACTGTAGAGAACCTACTTTTATAAAATTATGTTTATATATAATGCCTTGAATTTAAGTTTAAAATACAACAATCAAGTATTATAGTTCAATTGTCCTCTAAATAGATATATTAGTTACGAACCTGTCCCTGTCATATCAAAAAACCTATTGAATATTTATATGTCGAGCATTTCGGTTTGTATGGTAAGGAAACTTCTCTAATACACTTGTAATGTTAGGCTGTGTAAGGTGTTAACTTTGTTTAAAACTGTTTGTTCTTTCATTCGCATTGTTTCGATTATGGGTTATCAATACTCATCGAAGACATTGTGATACAAAATACTTCCTGGGATGTTTCGAAAAAATAGGTCCAACCGTTTTCGAGCCCATAGGAAACGAAGTCATAGTACCTTTTATACAATAGTAGAGATTATTATTACTATATACACTCCTGATAAAAAATTTAAGACCACTTGTAAAGCCTTAAAAAGATTTTTTTACGGATAGATTTTAAACTTCTCCCACTTAAGGTTACCAATACTACAGCCTGCTGCTGCTGCTGGTGATGGTGTCGTTTTTTTTAAGACGAACTAACTTACTACGATTTCATCATCTCCTTTGCTGGTGTAACGGATAAAAATTCCCTGTAAAAATTATCTTTTTTATCTATAAGAAAAAATAGGATCGGATTTTCTCGATACTTATCGGATGAATTTCTGCACAAAACACATCAAGAACACTGCCAGACATATAAATTACCTTTGTGTGAAATTTTCAAAGGATAAGCTCAAATGTTTGAGAAGATATGATGAAGGAACTCACATACACACACAGAAAGTGACTTTTACATAATAGTTGAGATATGATGTTATTAAATACTTATTACTCTATTTATTATCTATTATTTAAATCTAGCAGTTCCTATATCGTGTTAAATTCTATACTAGGATTACTTAGTAAATGCTTGTAGCCAGCATACGTGTTGCTACTTTGAGTCAGCTTACTCTCCACTGTTCTTCTTTGTCTATGATTTTAACGTGGAAAAATGACACTCAAGTCCTTAGAAGAAGTTTCTGGATTTTGGAGATGAGGATTGGTATTCTTATTATTTTGATTCATCGGACTACTGTTCTCATCTTGAGTGTGGTTTTCACAACGTTTCGGTCGAAATCGGGAATTTTGACGGAATTTCGAGCGGAATTCCGTCCAAATTCCCGAGTTCAACAGAAACATTTTTAAGTTCGAAAAGATACACCTGAAAAAGCTTGGAGGTTACATCGACCGAAACATTGTGAAAATCAAATTCAAGATGAGAACAGTATTCCGATGAATTAAAAAAATCTGAATAACTAATCCTCATCTAAAAAATTCGGAAATATTTTGTAAATTTGTTGACATAAAAGCTTTTCTCTAATTGCCTCTGCCATATATATTATTTAATTGGAATTCATTATTCGGTACGGACCCGACCATGGAAGATAAGATAATAAATAAACATGCATTTATAAGAACAAAAATTCAACCTTGATCGCCCTTCGGGACCCATGGAGCAATGGATAGAGACGTTGAATCTCTACAGTTCCAGGTGAGGATTGCCTGAAGATAGTGGTTTCAATCGTACCCAAAGTCGGTCAGAGGCTTACTTGGCCAAAAACATGGTTAGACGACAACAACTACGGGAGGCAATAATTGCTGTGGATGCAGTCAGAAGAGTCGGAGTTCCTATCCCGTCCGGTTATCACCTGATGAAGGCCAGATGAATAGTTGGCCGAAACGTCGTGAAACAACAACTAAAGGATGAGGATAATAGTCCGCAAGAAATAAAATTAAATTCCTCTGACATGTTTTAGAGTAGCGATAGAAATGCCTTAATCAGCATAAGAATAGGGTACGAATTTATCAACATGCACTTCTGCGAGATTGGCTGGACGGCAATCTGCTAAATGGATAAATTGGAAGCGTAGATAAACACTGGGGATGTTTGGTCACGAGTTAATAAATCATACAATTTTTTCTTTATTTTTAGAGAATTCCGAACAAGAGCTCACATTGGTTTTCTTTTTAATATATACACTGCCAGATAAGTGGTCCTGGATATGACCTTAAACTATATCCAGTAGTGAGTCCCCTGCTTGCGGGCTTTGGGGAGTGTGGAGCCAACCTTCAATTACCATTGCTTCCAGGTCCACTCTGACTCGGAGTGGTAGTACCCGTTAGGGTCCCAACTATGGGTTAAATAGAAACCGACTTGTAAACAACAAATATGTTCTAGTAAAAAAAAAAGTCTTTAAAATCTTTGGATTCGGCATTAAATAACCTAAAAAGGGTTGATATGCCGTAAAACAAAAACAACCAACCAACCAACCAACCAACCAGACGGATACGTAGAGAATTTATTTTTTCGAGTTTGCTATACTGTTTTTATATGCATCATCAACAGTTGTAAATCTACATATAAATAATTTTCGGATGTTTACTATATAATATGTTTTGTAAAATCTAATATATAAAAAGCTATATATCTGTCTGTCTGTATGTCTGTTTGTCTCTATAGTTTCAAACTCTTTCTTCTCCAAATCTAAAAGTCGCAGAGCGGTTCTAAGGGCCCTAAGTGGTCGTATTTTTATGGACCGTTCTGTTATAAGCCTTTAGCCAGTTAAAATAGTTTTAAGGTATAAAAGGAGCAAAAATTGACAAAAATCTTTGTACATTTTTTACTTATTATTACTATATATATTCCTGTATTGTTTAATTCTGATTTAGCGCGTGTTGATCCGCTTCTGTGAATATCGTCTTGACAACTGCCCAATTAGTTTCGATTAATGCCAAATTTTAATGCCTGAGATCGACCAAGCATACATTTCTCGTTGTAAAATATGCAGAATACATGCAACTGTGGAACGCATTGCACAATCGTGGGCAGATGTCTCTGCGGGTTTTTTGAAGAAATAATCGGTGTACTGAATTTTCCGTCATGTCTAACAACATACTCCGAACGTATAACAATTCTAATAAAATTTACCACCCTGTTGTTATTTTAACTTTATATGAAAAATACCATCTTTAACATTAATTTTACATACTTTAACATATTCTTGTTATTTTCAGAACTGCTGTTGATACAGAAACGTCTATAAATATATGAGAGTAAATTATATTTAATATATATATATATATTAAATCCCCAAAACAGTGTTTCATGGTGAACAACTGATGATCCTTTAAATCAACATTATTACTATAGTTTTTTGAAGAAATAATCGGTGTACTCGAAAATACTATTGAAAATAGATTTTTAGTTTACTTTCAGCAGTCGAGTAATTCTCGTTTCCGTTCTTTTCAGCTTTAGTCCTCGCATTCCATGGGCCATGTTTCTGACAAAGGGGGTATAATTACTGTTTTACTGGATCAGAATCTATTCCATCATTGGTAATTTTTTTTTATCTTCTAATACTACTTTTAGCTCTTTACGTCAAGTGGTCACTGTCTTGTAGGAACAAAAATGTAGTGACATCCGCCATCCGATTAAATCAGTAATAAAATGTTATTCATTAAAACGCGCAGTAAGTTTGTATTTACAAAAAATGTTACGGGTTATTTTTAAGGGAACCCTTTACAAATCACATTTTCATTTCATCAATAGATAATCTATATATTAATACAGTTAAACCTTTAATGTACATACGTACGTACGTACGTACATACGTACATACGTACGTACGTGTATCACGGTTTCCACATTATAAATTATTCGACCGGGATAACCTATTTATTAAAAAGAGGGATAGAAGGTAATATGTAAATGTAATCAAAATTCACATAAGAAGAAATAGCAATAAAACATATTGTATACAAATTAATATCGCCAATCAATAATAATGATTACACATAGTTATTTCCTATAAGTAATTTTGTACCCAGAATCTTATACTTAAAGAACAAATCTAACCATCCCTTAAAATATTAGAAATAAACAATACTATTTATAACTATAAATGTCGTTTTGGAAGAATGCATTTCTTATAATATTATTAAAGCTAATGCTTACATTGGTTTTTCAACCAATACACTTTCTAGACGCCTCACCATGCACCAAGTAAACTGTAGCTCAATGTGCGAATATCCACAAAAGTAACTACCTACTTCCACTTTAAGACGAATCTTAGTTAATAGCACTAAAATAGTACCCCCTGAAACAAAGTTAAAAATACTAAAATACCCGACATAATGTACATAAAAACTCAACAACCTACAGGTAGTAATATTGCCTATGAAACCAATAATAATATTCGAAAATTCGAAACATAATATTACGTTATCTTGTAACACAAATTCTGGTCCCACGGATTAAAATTCCAAACGTCTTCCTTGAAACGGTGTGAAAACGTTCTATTGTCGTCTAACTGAACTTAAGCGTCAGTTTAACAGCAACCTTTAGAATCATTTCTAGTCTTCAGCATTTTGTCCTGATGATGATATGACGAATAATGGAAAACGTTGGTGATACGAATCAAGTTATATTTTTTCTTTTCATATTAACATAAAATTTCTGTTATACACACACACACACACACACACATATATATATCATATTAACATGAAATTTCTGTTATACACACACACATACACACACACACATACACACATATATATATATATATATATATATATATATATATATATATATATATATATATATATACTAGCATTTAAGCCCGGTGTTTCCCGGGTGTTTGGAGGTGTATGGTGAGCAAAAAAAAGCGGTCTATTATAACTCCTTAACATTTGTTGTTTGGGACTCAAATCAAGTTATTAAGTTAGATCCGTGTCCAAGGAAGCTATATCTAAAATTTCAAGTGTTTAGGCACAAAATTGGCGGAGAAGTTTGGAAGTGTTCTCAAAGGTCAAATCGTTGAACTTTGACCCCTTAACAGCTGAATTTCTAGCCGAAAACGGATTACAAAGATTTTCCCAAATCTTAGTACCCTGTATATCAAATTTCGAGTCTGTAGACAAAATCGACAGAGTTATTGCGTAGGAAAATGTACACAAACACACAGAGACACGTTCGCTTATATATATATATGATGATTGCAAACGTCTTGTCAGACGAGTGCCACTCCCTCAGACACTTAATGCCCATGAGCCCAGAAATGGCCTTTATTTTCTTAGTCCTACTGGTGAATTCACACGCTCACGCAGGCATGATACTGAAGACGGTCATTGAGATCAATTATTACATGTTTCTAGCATTTCAAGCCTCCATGCGTCATAACTTTTCCATCGCCACAGGACCATTTTTATAGACAAATGCCTGAGGGAGTATCTATACACAGGTAATGTTACAGAGTCTTAGCTTTGTACGACAGCTAAGTCTCTCTCTCGATTCAAAATGTTGAGATCCAGCAACAAGCAAGAGTAAGATAGCCAGCAACAAGTTAAACTGCAGACCAGCTTAATGCGGGTACTGGTCTCCCGCTTTATGGTTTTTTAAATCAGAGATTTGCTTCTCCTAGAAAGGTTGCCTTCACCACGGCTTATGGGAGCCCTCTCCACCCCAACACACAAACACACACGTGCTAGTTGGCCGTTGACCCCTAAAAAGGGTTCATTCGCCCTATATATATATATATATATATATATATATATATATATATATATATATTACTTCTGGATACCGGACTTTTACCAACCTTTCTGGGATTTTACAGTTATTGGATATTCTACTCTCTACTCGACCATCCATTTACGTGAAATCATTTTTCTGTTTTTTCCTCATTCCCTCTGCCTCATTATTTGTTTTAACTTTTACCAAGTAAGCTCTCTCGCTTACTTGTAGTTTCATTAAATACTTTGCAAATAAAATCCAATTTCGCATTTTGCTAATTTTCTATCCTCTGATGTGAAGGAAAGTCTTTCTTTCAGATCTCCGCGGATTAAGGACAATCCACTTCATTTGTGTCTCCTTTCTGAAAATTAAATGTTTCTAACTCTTTTTAAAGTGTTTTTAACGTGTTTTATTAATTTTTTGTGGTTTGTTCCTATATATATAAATATATATATATATATATATACCATACATTTTATATATATATCAATTTTATCCATATTTTTTTAGATATTTCCTTTATTTTTGTAATAACGAATAATTATAGGTATGGTATGTAAAAAATAAGAATGTAAGTATATAAATAAATAAATCTCATAACAAAGAAGGTGTAATTAATAGAACGGATTCAACCAAACACTATATGAAAAAGTGTTTCAACTAAACAGTATATAAAATATAATTTGTTCATGTAAATAAAATTATTCAAAAATGCAAGGAATTAATTAGATTACCGACAAAACAATGTCCCAACGAAGGACATTTTTTTATAGTTTTAAAGGTTTTAAAGAAATTTCCAAGACTATATATATATATATATATATATATATATATATATATATATACATATTCTCCTTATATTCATTTGGATTCAGATAGATAAAGAAACAGATGTCTGACAACTAAAAAGAGACGAGACAACATTAAGAAAATGGACGTAATAAAAAAATAAACGTAATAAAAATAACTATCTGTTCAGGTGATTAAAATGTCTGAACAAGCTTAAAAGATGGTCGAAATTTGTTTGGAATGCAATTTGCATCCACGAATATAACAATGTATATCATTTATTTCAAGCGAAATTCGGAGAACATTTCGGTTTCTTTACTCTTGGTCATGTCATTAAAAAATACCAAAAAACTGTTTTGTGTTCCTCTCGACACAATGTTCTCTTCGCCATAATCTCATTAGTTATTTTCTTTTGTCAAAAAATACATACAGCTAGCAGCAGTCAAACCACCGATAATAAATATATATTCCTTTTCGCCATTGTAAGAATACTCATTCTAAATCTGAATTGCCCACCAAGTGTCGGTCATGAATCTGTAACAGTAAGCATTTACTTGTTTAATTGTAATCAGGAACTCTTTCGTGATCGTCACATCAGGAAAATTGGATTGCGCAGGCATTTTCAATCACTACAACTTACTCTCCCCTGCGCTTGTAATTGGGTGAAGATAAAACAGCAGTCTTGGGACAATCAGAAATTAGACTTAGTTGGGAATTCAGGCGTAGACTTGTTTAATTGTAACAATCATAATTGGACGATTGGCAAAACTGCCTCAATCACAGACATACAGGATTATTTTCTTAAATGTAAAATAGAGTGTTATCTTGTCATCAATAATACTATGAAAGACGACCTAAAAGTAACGCCTCTTATTTTTTTTATTTCGTTTAAATGAATAAAAGGAGACTGCCGATTACATTGTTATGATGACTGAACTTATGCATTACTTACCAGGAAATTGGATTTCTCAGTTACAGATATTGACGGCGTGAGACACTAAGAATACAACCCCTTTCATAGGCGTGGATCTATTACACATTACACTAGCTTCCCTCGCACGTTTATCGGAAAGAGTGAACAAATACAGAGATTCGAGAATGGGCGACCTGACACAGTTTGCACACATGAATTTTGCTTTTAATTACTTTTTTTACAGAATCCTGAATTTTCCGTCATGTCTAACAACATACTCCGAACATATAACAATTCTAATAAAATTTACCACCCTGTTGTTGTTTCAACTTTATATGAAAAATACCGTCTTTAACATTAATTTTACATACTTTAACATATTCTTGTTATTTTCAGAACTGCCGTGGATACAGAAACGTCTATAAATATATGAGAGTAAATTATAATTAATATATATATATATATATATATATATATATATATATATATATATATATATTAAATCCCCAAAACAGTGTTTCATGGTGAACAACTGATGATCCTTTAAACCAACATTATTACTATAGCGTGAATTCGAGAAATCAAGGTGATGCATTGATTGCAGGTGATTAAATGACTTACTGACGAAATAGTTTTCTAACAAATGATAAAACATATAAAAATTAAATACGTTTTTTAAATATAGTTTTAAAGGTTTATATCTTCCAAGACTATATATATATATATATATATATATATATATATATATATATATGTGTGTGTGTGTGTGTGTGTGTGTGTGTGTGTGTGTGTTGCAGGAAGGCAGATAGACGTTCTAGTATATCCAATGGACAATGATTATATCAAAAGTGAAAAGAGCTGTTGTTTTGTGGGGAAAACATTATTCATACAACATATTAGTTTGTTTTTGATCATGAAGTATTTTTTTCTTTTAGCCTCTTATATGAAGTGGCTTCATGCAGTGTCTGGGTCGATTTCCATTGAATAAAAGTGGGTAAGTATGGCAGGTTGAGTGTTCCGAAGTAGATAAAATGAAAAATAAAAATAGGCTAAAAAGTTTAGGAAAGGTGGAGTAGGGGAGATGACGTACATAACGTGTGTGCGTGTTTGTCGCGAGAGTAAACACCTTGCCCAAGGGTGTCTGAATGAGTCTAATAAGAATTCATATAGGCACACACTGACTTAGATATAATATGAAAGAACGTATACAGATTTTAAAAGGTAACAAGCAAGACAAAGCAAACGCAAATAAAAAATTTAATAAAGCAGTTCGTTTATAAATAAAGAAAACGTCGATTTTGCTACTTACAATTAACAAAAATGTCGATTGAGCAAAACTAAAATACAAAAACTCTCCGTAAATAAACAAAACAAGCGAAAATAAACAGAGTAAAGTAATTTACGATAAATGAGAATGACAGAGAGAACGAGAATTAGACAGACAGCGGATGGGTGGCACGACAACAAATGAAGAAGTTATAAATTCAAGACAGCTGGCCTCTAGGTGAAACAACTAATGGTTGAAGACGCCCGTCTCAGACAAAATGGCGACAAGTACACCGTATATATATATATATATATATATATATATATATATATATATATATATATATATGTGTGTGTGTGTGTGTGTGTATGTGTGTGAAGTGTGTGTGTATGTGTGTGTGAAGTGTGTGTGAAGTGTGTGTGAAGTGTTGGTGTAGTACTCGTTATCCATCACACTCAAATACTGACGCACTCGATTCTTGTTATAGTAGATTAAGGTCGAACTCCCTAAAGTTCGTTTTCTTGACATTGATACAGCTGGACAGAGTATTCTCTGTGCTCTTCTCAGATTAGAACCTGATCTTTACTGACGTCTCCAATTACAGCACTTCAAGCGGCTTATCGACGTTAATTTATAAATCTTATCTTAGTTCTATAATAAGAAATTATTATGATTTACGAGGATCGTTCAAAACTTTTGCTTCCCATTTCTTAACATAAACACCTAAAATATTAAAGTGCTAAGAAGACGGCTATGGTACCATTAAAATGGGGCCAAGGTATTTTTTGCTCCTGAATTTTTCTTTTTCATAGTAAACACCATTCTCAATGTGTTTTTTTTTTTTTTTGCCAGCCTTTTTTAATGCATTGGTCGTAAAAGTCCGGACCCGCCGTTTCACTTACATCTTTATCGCAACTCTGAAATCGATGAACCCATCTTCTAACTGTGCTGATATAAACTGCATCGGTGCCATAAATATGTAGATTGCGCTGGTGAATGTTGATTGGTTTATTTTTTTCTGCATGAAAGAATTCAATTACAAATTTCTGCTTCTGGCGCATTGTTGATTGCAAATGTTACTTTCTTGGAGTTTCACACCGTGAATATCTACAACATAGATAATAAATCTTCAAGTCATGAATGCATACGTTCAGTCATCATAAAAATGAAAGTTGAAATCTCATCTGGTCTATCCGGAAGGAATAAAAATAGGAGTCATCAATTTTGAACGAGCTTTGTATATATTGCCCGGTTATAAAATACGCTTAAGTATGATATTTTGATAAATATAGATTTCGTATTTATTAATTTACTAGCAGTTCAGCCCGGCTTTGCTCGGGCCCTATGTACTGTTCATAAATTTATGTGCATATGTATATGTATATTGAAAAAATTGTCTCAGGTCCAGATAACCTACATATAAATTTTCCCTCCCCACCTTGCGGGGCTGGGCACCAAAGTTCAAGCAAAGAATATTGCCCTTGTGGCAATCAGTTATTGGTCAATGTAAGGGAAACCCTTCATACCAATTGTCACTATCCAGCTCCTCTACTCCCCGGAGAGTTGGTCCCTATTCTCCCTTCACTCTCCACATTAAAAAATGGACTTGTGCCTAATTTGCTCAGTGGGGAAGCAAATAAATCCAACCTGCATATAAAATTTCAAGCTTTTAAACCTATTGGTAGCCACATTCTCGCCCCAAAACTGATTAAAAAGTTTGCTGCATGTCTGAATACTCTTTAAATAGGCTGAATACTTTGCTAGAAACCACAAAGGTCAAATCTTTTGAACATTGAGCCTTTTGCTGCTAAATTTTCGCAAAAAAAAAAAAAACGATTTAAAACCTTACCCTATGCCTGAATACAGTTCATGTAAAATATCAAATCACTGGACCAAAATTGGGTGAGTAATTTGGTAGAGATGACAGATGTCAATTTTTTTTCTAAATTTTTACCCCTGAACATATATTATTCTGGGCTCAAATCATAATAAAAGTTTGATCCATGTCAAAGTTACCAACATTTAACATTTAAAGTGTTTAGACCTAAAATTGGCGTAGGAGTTTGATGCAGTTTTTAAAGGTTGAACCTTGATATGTGACCTCTAAAAGTTTGAACCTTGATATTTGACCTCTTGAATGGTGAACCTTGATATTTGACCTCTTAAAGGTCGAACCTTGACATTTGACCCCTTTAAGAGCCAAATTTCTGGCCTGAAACGGATTACATTTTTTTCCAAATTTCAATAGTCGTTATAAAAATCAACAGTGTTTCAAAAAATAGTTTATACTTAAATATAAATTGTACCATGATACTAGACTTTTTCATTTTAAACTTTAATTTACACCTTATCACCGCACAAGCAAAAAGGCAAGGAATAAAAGATCAAAATAAGGTCCTTTGATATGATTAGGCGAGTTCGAAATGAATGTTTCTGCTTAGAATACAATTGAAATATGACACTTGAGTTGTAAAATAATACTACATAATCAACAGTAGGTTCTCTACAGTGCAATATAGAATATAACTGTATATATATATATATATATATATATATATATATATATAGTAATCGTGTAATCGGTAATCGGCCGTAATCGAGACACCTTGTTCTAATGATTTCCGAAAGGATGACACGCTAGTGTCTGTGAGTTTTTTAAAGATTATATATATATATATATATATATATATATATAACAGAGAATTTTTCATGAGAAATACAAAATATGCATGGATTTCAATATATATTACAGCCTATTTTATAACTGGCAAAGTTGAACGTCACCTGCTAGTATTTAATAAAAGCCTGATCTTAGAAATGAGCCCTGATGTGTGTATGTGTATCCATGTTGGCATTAAAAACGCCAATCTGCCAAACATTAAAAAATGGCCATATTTTATACATCAACCCATTCTCTCTGTATTTCTAGCCTCTATTTCTCTATGTATATATATATATATATATATATATATATATATATATATGCATATATATAACAAGAAATAGAGAGTAGAAATACAGAGAGAATGGGTTGATATATATATATATATATATATATATATATATATATATATATATATAGGCAGCTACTTAATTAGTTATAATTTCAAAGCAGAAAATGTAGTTAATTCGTATTTATAATATTTTATTTATATTTTAATGAAGGAAGCTACTAAACAACTCATTACAGACAAATTTATATTCTTACAAAATGATTTTTAATGTGTTTTTCCTAGTATAAAACATAATTTTGTGAAAAACAATCTGATAAATTAGTATTACAAATTTTCAAAAAACATAAGAATATTTGAAAACATATTTTTCGCAGTGTTTATACCCCACATCATAAAACAATTGTATTAAAATTACACGTAGTAACGACATTTTATGCATTCACAATTTTGACTAATTCTGAGGAGCACAATCTTTTACAAGTTACATTCATAAAAAATGATGGCATATGCCCTACTAATTTTGTCAACGTAGAAATTGCTATGTAGTTATATATATATATATATATATATATATATATATATATATATATATATATATATATATGTATAAGTCTAGTTAAATACGACAATTTTTTTTTCTGAGCTCTCATTGTAATGTTACCATTAGCCGGGCAATCTTTTCGTTTTAGTATGCAACATGTACGGAACAAAACCCAGTCATTTAATCGACTATATTCTTTTGTATTCTGTACATTATACACAATTACTCTTCAATATTTACATTCATCGGTTGATAGTATTAATCCCTTTCTTTATCCATTAGACTAGTTGTGTTTAAAATAGATAATACACGCTTAAAACATAACATTACATTTAAAACAGGTGATTAAAATGATTGATTAACGATTGAAATAAGTAGTAAATAAAATATCTATGAGATGGTTAATTTACGATTAAAAAATTTTAATTGCTAACTATAAAAACATAACTATAAAATTATATTGGAAGATCCCACATCAATTTGTATAATGTGATAACTTATTTTATCTGGTTACCCCTTTTACCCTTGGCAATGATATAATCCTATAGATTGGTCTTAATATAAAAAGGTAATGTTTTTGACTGATAGTTTCGGAGATATTCTTGGCCTGATGATGTGATTTTTCCTAGCTGGGTGGTCACTGAAACATATTTGCACATGTGTAGCGACTAGTTTTCATATTCAACATATTTATATTGCTCTGTCTAAACATTGAGCACTCTTTGGTAGACACGCTTTGTTTTTGTTTAAATAACTAACTATATAAAAGCCAAGTACGTCCAAGGATGGAATTCTGCTGCCATATCTGGACAGGAGCTGCTAAAAACAGCCTATCCTTCCTTGACAGAGTACAAAATAGACTTCGTAGCTTGGTGGGGAATGCCCTTTTCTCTACCCTGTAACCTCTCTCCCACAGAAGAGACGTTGCGAGCCTATCCTTGTTTTATCGTTATTTCCATGGCAGGCGCTCGTCTGAACTCCAATCTCTGGTCCCCCCCTCGCCAATCTTTCACGAAAAATATCCGTCTAGCCGAATCCACTGTGAAAAATTTCCCCCACTCTTTATCTGTGCCTAAATCAAAACGTGGATTCCATTAACAAAGCTTCTTTCTTAGAACTGCACGCCTGTGGAACTCTGTTCCGTCTGCCTGCTTCCCACCTGACTACAACTTGGATGTGTTCAAGTCCAACGTTAACAAATTCCTTATGAACCGCCCCCTTAAGTAAACACTTTATCAAATCTCCACACTAACGTAATGTACTTGCAATAACCCTTATCACTGAGTGGCTTCCGGGCCTTGATAAGTGGTCACCACTGTGTAAAAAAAAATTGCTTTTTTAGGGGGGGGGCTGTTCGATTTCATTTTCATTTGTCGTTTTATGTTTCTAATGTAATCCCCCCTCAAGAAAAAAATGAATTTGTCATATTTTGGGCTTTCTTTTGTTTATTAAATTGTTAGGTGAAAGTAAAGAATGGACTCATAAAAAATAATTAAATTTATCGTTATTTTATGTTTCCAATGTTATCCCCCCTAGTTTTTCCCTCCCCCTCAAACTTAAAAAAAACTGCTAGATGTGACATGTCTCGTTGAACGCTTGGAGGCCAAAAAGTGGGTGTTCATTTTACGTTAAATTTATATAGAAAAGTGATCACCCCTCTAACATGTTATTTTTTTTCAAAATTTATTTTCATATTTATAAAAGCTGTTTAAATGTATTAGGCTGAAAAAAAGTAGATCTCTTTTTTTAGGGGTTAAACGCCGCTGGGTCACGTCGTATAAAGTTACATTATTAATTAGAAAATTAAGTTTGTAATCGATGAAATTACTGCGGAAAAAGGAAAAAAAGTGTAAATAGTGGAATTTAGAGGGGGCAGTAGATCTTCATTTATTTAGGTACTAAATGACGCTGAATTACCTGGTAAAATTTACGGATATCTGTATTGCCGTAAGGAATAAAATAAAACAAACCCCTGAAATCTTTTCAGTATTTTTTGTAAATATTTTTTTGGAATATGTAAAAAAAACACAATAAAAGCTAATTATTTGTTCTATCTACACGGAATTATTTTTCCAGCTATAAAATGATGAAATTACCAAATGATATTTGGTAAACGTTTTTTTTTTATATATATAGGTAGCATCTGGGGGCAAATAATTAAAAAAGTTTTAAGAAAGGTCGCTGTTGGAAATATTAATTCCAAAATAAATTAAATTAAATATATTATCAATATAATTGTTGTTTAAAATTTATTAAATAACAATTTTAAATAGAATACTTTAAATAATTCTCTCGTTAAAAACCTTAACTATGATACCGCTATTTAGTAAAATCTATTTTTCTTAATGTCATATGCAAATAAGGTGATCTCTTGATTGTATGTTTTTCCAAGTGTCATACTATATAGAGAATAACTGAAAGATCAAAGTGAGACACGTTTTGTATATATTAATCAAATTGTCAGCAAGCAAACAGACAGGAATACGAATTTATATATATATATATATATATATATATATATATATATATATAGAATAAAATACGTTTGAAGCCAAAAACTGCAACGCGAAATTTTGTATAAAGTAAACGAGTGTTTATTTTTTAAGAAATATATTTCGGAGTAAGACTCCTTCGTCAATCTTTTTTTTCTCTTTTTGTTCGACATGATGTAAACTGGAAGATAGTTCCATGAAGAGTCCACGTTATGTTGTTAACTGCGGGTTTTTATGAAGCCGGATAGGTGACGCGTGGTCGCGCATTTTGAAAATCTGAGTAGTTTTTTTTTATATATCCGTTAGAAGCGCTGAGTAAAATTAATCTTCAAATTTTATTCAGCGCTTCTAACGGATATAAAAAAATTATCCAGATTATATATATATATATATATATATATATATATATATATATATATATATATATATATTGAGTAAATTCACATCTAACCATACAAAAACCTCTGTTACACGTTTCCGGAAGTGCTCATTAC
This sequence comes from Euprymna scolopes, assembly GCF_053919585.1. Lineage (NCBI taxonomy): Eukaryota > Metazoa > Mollusca > Cephalopoda > Sepiida > Sepiolidae > Euprymna > Euprymna scolopes. The sequence continues at coordinate 90,689,572 of NC_136510.1, forward strand.
ATCTCTCTAATGCTAGTCAATCTAACCGACACTTGAAAAAGCATAAGTGTCCTCATTCACAATTTAACACATTTTTTAATAACTCAAACATTGTTACACACAACTATAAAAAAGACTAAAAATGCTTGAAACAGAATCTGTCCTACGCACATTAATATACGTTACGAATCAAACCACAATAATTTGGATGCTTGATTGATTCTAATTGAGTCTAAAAATTATTTGCTGATAAAATAATTTTAAATCCGTTTTTAATTTATCTCTGACTGATCCAGGATTTATTTTGCATTATCTATAATGTATTTCTTATCTGTCTGTTTAAATGTATGTATGTATGTATGTATGTATGTATGTATGCCTGCCTTAAACTTTCGACAGAGATGACGGATTTTCACGAGCTTGGTATCATTTTGAAGCTCCTTGTCGCGGACGAAAAATATCAATGGATTAGCCAAAAACATTTATTTCTTCTCCCTCAATTGGGATGTTTTCTAAAAGGAGGTGTCGACTTTTTGCGAGCCATTTTTTTTTTAAGTCATCATATCGATTGGATTTACTTTGCCTAATTTTTAGTTCTAAACTTCTGGTTTCGTCATGGAGAAGAGGTAAGACGTCAGATTTTCTTTCACTTTCTTTTCCGCCTTCGCGTCACGAGTTCGAGCCTGCCTGCCTTCTACCACTTTTTTCTTTTTTGCACAATACACCCCTCAAAACACCAGTATATATATATATATATATATATATATATATATATATATATATATATATATATATATATATATATATACTGGCGGCACTGATGAGTTGTGATACAACGAAAGATGACTGTATGTCGATGACTACAAATATATATATATATATATTCACGCACACACACACACACACACATATATATATGTGTGTGTGTGTATGTGTATGTGTGTGTGTGTGTGTGTGTGTGTGTGTGTGTTTGTGATTGTGAACGCAAACGCTTTAAGTATCAAAAGTAAATAACCGGAACCATTTTGTATGACGTTGATATGGGAAGTTTTTCATTATTATATATATATATATATATATATATATATATATATATATATATATATATATATATATATATATATATATAAATCGTTTCTCTGGTAATTTCCATTAATGGCTGTCCAGTTTAAGCGCTTATTACGGCACGAACTAAAGTAGAATCATTTATTTGCGCAATGCTTTTCTTTTAACAATGTCAATACGATAATAATAATTGTTTGTGCTCGGGCGCCAAACCGGAAGCGCACTGGCTCAAAAGCTAGTCTAGCACACGTGACGCACTCTGCAGAGCAAGTGAGATCGATGGCCTCACAGCCTTGTTAAGGTTGTTTAACAACTCCATACATTTCTTTTCACGCGAAACAAGACGTGCTGCCGCTTGAAACTTAACGTATGGCTATTTAAGATCGTGTTTAATAAAAGACTATATATAGTATAGCAGGCGATTCCTGTTTATATTACATTTACATTTTTGAAGGTCTCTATAGTCAGAGAAGCAGCAAATAGTGAGGGAATGCCAAAGTCTAACAATCCGAGGAGATAAATTATTAGCGTCGAAGGTTTTCGGTCATCAAGAGACTTAAACAACGAAGAGGTGGGATTTTGCTGGTTGGTTGGTTATTCAGGAGTATGTACATCCAAAGGACACATGTGCTATAAGTTCAGCAGAACATTAAAATTCTTGTGAACTAAGCACATGGATACGACATTGAAGCGTTGGGGCAGAGGTTGTATCATGGCAGACAGTGTGGGACCTAGTAGATTTGAAACCCCATTTTTTATTTACTAATTCTTTATATCTTCCTCCAGGCTAATCTTATACTTACACATTTTTTTTCATCTTTCGCCTCTGCTACAACTCTTTAATTTTAAACTATCTTAACCTAGATTCTCATCTGGACTATACTATTAAAAATGCTCCGTTGAGCTTGCCCCAGCTCTATCCCAGATCTACGAAAAATACCTTACGGAATCTTGTTTTCTCAGCTGCTGGAAAATTGATTATATAGTACCAGTTTACAAGAAGTCTTGCACAAGACCTGACCCACTAAATTCGTACCCTAATAGTATGCGCCCTCTCGTCACCAAAGTGTTTAATTACTAGGGCTATAACAACAGAATATTCTTGTAATTGTTTTGCCTCTCGAGTATATATCCGACACAGTTAGACACAGTTAATCAAACAGGAACCACATCACCGATATAAAAGCATATAAGATATCAAGGGATACACATTCGAGAGTCAGAACAATTAAAAGAATATGCTGTTGTTCTATCCCTATTAATTACTTAAGCATTAGTCTAATACTTCAGATAGTAAACTTCCCTCTGATGAACAGTATGGATTTAGGCAAATCCGTCCTACTGCATATATCCTAATTGCAATTTCTGAACGGATATAACATGCACCGGACAAGGCATGGGAGCCTAAAGTAGTAGTCCAACCAGATATCCAAATCTTTTGACAGGTATGATTCGATGGTTTCATGAAAATTAACCTCATAGCATTACTGCACGAATACTTAACATGAATCTTTCTTAAATACGAGAAAAATCCTCAATGGCGGTAATTCAAAAACAAGATGGCATAATTACACGTGTACCTCGGAGGTCGATACTGGGATCTTTTTATTCCTCTTACATATAAATGATCTTCCAGAACGAATTGTCTCGGAGGTGAGTATATTTGCTGATGCCACCAGGCTCTATAACAAACAGAATGGGGAAACAAATGAACACATATCTAAGACAATGGCTGAAAATTTAGCAGAAGACGTCCAGTCTATAGTGGAATAGGGACATACATTATAGGGTTCATGAAAGAGTGGCAAACTTATTAAGTTTGCCACTCTTTGGTCCGGCAATGTCAACAAAGTTCTAACCGGTGTCTCATTGACAGAAATCTTGCACCCCAGTGCCTATTTTACGATTAGTGTAATGAAAGTGCTCCGACGAACTCAAACCCCTTGTAATCCGTCGACGTAAATCTCTAACTCAACAAGCAGCGAAATCCCACCCACACGCTATACCACGCAAATAGTTTCTTCTCTAGAACTACTAGAATTTAAAATACCCTCTCAGGTGCTTGCTTCCAAAACTGTACTAACATGTATCAGTCCAAGTGTAATGTAAACAGGCCTCTTGCTAATCGACTCTCTGCAGATTTTATCCTAAATATAAGCCTCGTATATATAAGTGCGCTTGTTTGAGGTTAAAAAACTGAAATATATACAATAATACTATAAAGAAAATATATAACAGCTACCATATATTTATGGTTTGTCCGTGTTCAGTAAACTGTTTACCATAAGTCATTATGATAAAGGTTTAATATAAAGTATTATGCGCATATATATAAACCATGTTTTTCTTCTTATATTATTTTCATTTTCATAATTATTATTAGTAGCAATAGTAGTATGAGTCATAACGTTCATATGCAGAATTATGAATGTTCCTTTTAATGATTTACTAGTATTTCAGCCCGGCGTTGCCCGGGTATTTGGAGGTGTATGTTGAGCAAAAAACAAGCGGTTTATTTTTTTTTTAACTTTGACTCCTATTATGACCCCTTAACATTTATTGTTTTGGGCTCGAATTAAGTTATTAAGTTAGTTCCATGTCCAATGAACCTATATCTAAAATTTCAAGTCTTTAGACCCAAAATTATCGGAGGAGTTTGGTAGAGTTCTCAAAGGTCAAATCGTTGGACTTTGACCCTTCAGCAACAAAATTTCTGGCCGAAAAACGATCACATAGATTTTCCCAAATCTCAGTACCCTGTATATCGAATTTCGAGTCTGTAGACTTACAATTTACAGAACTATTGCGTAGGGAAATGTACACACACAGACACGCATTTCTAAAATTTCAATGGTTTATACCCAAAATTGGCAGAGGAGTTTGGTAGAGTTATCAAAGGTCAAACCGTTGAACTTTGACCCCTTAACAGCAAAATTTCTGGCTTACAACGGATTACAAAGATTTTCCCAAATCTCCATACCCAGTATCTCAAATTTCGAGTCTGTAGACTAAAAATTGACAGAGTTATTGTGTAGGGAAATGTACACAGACAGACACACCCGCACAGACAGACACTTTCACTTTTATAGATATATAGATATAAGAGCTGGAAAAAAGGGCCAAACGACGGTAAGTGTGTAGAAGAGCAGAACAGTAGAAATACGTTGGCATAGAAGAATATTCAATTAAGCATGTCAAGATGAGAGAACAAACTTGCAAGGTAAGAAAAACCTGTAAAAGAGAACTTACACATGAAAACAAGATTACTGCGATTTACCAACTAACCATGCATGTGATAACATACATCGTTGGTATTGTCGGCTGGAGAATTAGAGACAAAGAAATACAGAAAATGTTGATACTGTAGAGAATAACATACAGAAAGCAGTGTCCGAATAGGCTATATGTGCCTAGAGGAGCGGTAAGTACAGAGATTGACAATCAGCATCGTGCGACTATCATGACCATCGGATAATACCTGTTAAACTCCATAAAAATCCACCCATCAAAATAGTGCAAAACGTCAGAAAAAAGAGCCAGCATAACAAACCTCATCACGAAACTGGGCAAAACAATAAAAAGAATATGCTGTTGTCATAGCCCTAGTAATTAAACATTTTGGTGACAAGAGGGAACGTACTACTTAAATGCGGAAAATGTTGACGCTGTACAGAATAACATGCATAAACCAGTGTCCGAATAGGCTATATGTGTCTAGAGGAGCGGTAAGTACGGAGATTGACAATCAGCATCGTGCGACTATCGTAACCACCGGATAATATCTGTTGAGCTCCCTGAAAACCCAAACATACAAAAATAGTGCACGAAGGTCAGAAAGAAAAGTCAGCATAACAAACTACGAAACTGGGCAAACATTTTGGACAAGACAATTTGTTTTACAAATGACACAGAATAAAAGAAAAACAAATCTGATACAGAAAGAGACCAAAAGAATCGACATAAAATACACCAAGAACTTCCATTGCAAAGAACTGCAATTATGAACTAACCAACAGCGTGTCAAGTAATTTCTGAGTAAATTCACCGAGGATTATATAAATAAGCAGTCTTCTATGAAGGGGCTAAAACAGGGTCGCTAAACTATGATAAGGAGAGGATTATGATCAGAAGAGGACTATAATGGCTTCCCAAAATAGGCGTGATGACTAAAAAAAAAAAAAAAAGAAAAAGAAAAAAAAGATGAGTCGTTTCAGCAATTATAACAAGTGCAGGTTCTATCACACAGAAGTAGAGAGCATTGGCCACCTGGCATCCAACTGTATGCGTCTGCTGGGACACGATTACAATACGACATGACACAATGAATAGTGTAAATATATCCACTGGACGTTCTGTAAAAAAGTTGAATACCGAGTGCAGCAGCAAGTCCTGAAAACATATACCTGAGAGAACAGGTAGGAATAAACCATCACCCATCACCTATGACGATGCAATTCCTACAGATACGTACTTGAAAACGGAACCATAAAACCTTACAGAGTGATATGAGATCAAAAGGCGAAAGAAGCAATCGTAGTAGAAATCAGATTTTCCAATGGGTTCAATATTGGGTTAAACACAGCTGAGAAGGAAAAATAACGAAATGGTAAGTCATTATGTATAACTGAAACGGAATTTTTTGGAGAATCCTCATTATTCCAGTAATTATAAGAGCAACTAGAATCCTGAAATAGAATTTCAAACACTTCCTGGTAAATATCCAAATGAAAGATGGATTCCATAAATTGTGCTTAAATAGACTGTTAGAAAGTTGTAAAAGATCTCGGTCCAAATTATCTGAGTTAGAGGGTGAATCCATGCCGTTCTAAGCTTGCACAAACTAAGAAAATATTAATACATATATATATATATATATATATATATATATATATATATATATATATATATATAATTATTTCTATAATGATTTTTCTATTGTCTACACACACTAGTGTTTCATCCTATCGGGAATCACCAGTGCAGGGGGTTACGATTACAGCCAGTCGTTCAATCCGAACGTGGCGAATAAAACATCTCTGAATATATTAGCAGAGAAAATAGAACACGTCCAACGTTAACAGCGAAAAATGAATTTGAATTTTACAATTTATTATTAAATGTCGAGACGTTCGTCCAGAGTGATCTAATCATTATGATATCATGATCTACGCATGCGATTTTAAGTAACCGACTGGCATTTCAACTTTAAGGTGCCAAAAACTAAGAACCGAGCCCTTAAAAGAGGCTTACATAATTATTACTATGATAATTTATATATATAAATATATATATATATACATACATACATACATGCATATATATATATGTACATACATACATGCATATATATGTACACATACAATTCTTTTATTTAATTATTTTTCATTTAATTTTAATTTTATTTTATTTGCCTGTCTCCAGACATATTTTGGTTTTTATTCACAAATCGATTGAAAATTTAAACTGATTTTTGAAACTGATATATGCAAAAAAATTATACCGGATTGATATAATCAAAGATTTGCTGGATATCCAATCAAACTAAAGAAAATCTATGGAAATATGTATATATTGGATTGTTACCAGCTTCCTTGGATTTATTACAATACGCGTTGGATCTTTTTACCTGCGTATTACCAAGAACTTCCATTACGATTTGAAGTTTAATATCCTTTTTACTGCATTATTATCCCATTTCCCTTATTCTATGTAGCTAAAATGATTTAAAAACTTTAAAAAGAAGCAGTTTTCCAGCAGTCCGGAAGGCAAGATTCTCTAAGGCATTAAGGTGTTTAGTTGTCATTTGGGGTTGATTATTTGGTTGGTTTCCTAATGAAGCGTTGTTTTTCAATAATACCTGTAGGTAGATATAGACATTGGAATTAAAGGACCCCACGATCCATAGACTATTTGAGTTAAACGTTTTCAGATGTTTAATTATTACGTATGTAAAGTGCATATATATATAATTATTGAAACATGTTTTGCTGCTCGACGAGTTTGAGATGAAGCTGGAGGGTAACTAAAGGATCGTCTTTACCTTAAAATTAGTTAAGTTGTTTTATGTTAGCGTTTCTTCCATGATGACGTGTGTGTCATTATTAATTAGGGTGTGTTGGTTTATAGTGAGTATATTTATTAATTAGTCGTGTATCGGGAATACTTAGTATCCAATTTTCTTGTACCTTTGTTCATTTATTAATTAATAAAGATATTGGGAGTGAGGGGTATTTGTTACAGTTTATTTAAAGCGTAGCTTCCAAAGTGCTTGCGGTTGATAGCCGATTTAAATTTTACATTTAATAATATTTCCCGGTCCTTAAAACTAAGAATTTCATATTTCTCTGCTAAACATTGGAAACAGGATGAAGGAAGTGAAATGCATGTTTTAGACTTCTAAAAATATTCCATTCGACTGAAGGTGTCTCGTTCGCCTCGATTAACCTCCAGTAGTATACTGAGAGTGAAGTGTCGTTAGCATATGTTTTATTATTCATTGATATTGCGTGGCCATAGAATCGTTTTTAAAGGTAATTGAAGTGCTACCTATGTAAAATTTTTCTGTTTTCTACGGTGCATCTATTAACCTGGTATACCACTGATGATGTGAGGCAGTTATTGCTTAGTGTTCATTCGGTAGATCTTGGATAGTTAGAGGTATATCTATTATCACTATCATGAGAGTCCGTAGTTGGATTGTACTTTCTTATATTTTATTATTGTGCTTTTTATAATTCTCTCTCGATTTTCGGCACATCTGCAGCTAAGTTTTAGGGTATTTTTATTAAAGAGTTTATGCAGTGTACTGTTATGTGAGAAGTATTTATCTATAAGATGAAGTAATTTATTCCCAAGTTACGTTTTTATCACTAGGTTAAAGGTTGGGATAAACCAAATTATTTTACATCCTCGATTATTACACATATTTCTATTAATTTCTATAATGTATTATTATTATTATTATTATTATTATTATTATTATTATTATTATTATTATTATTATTATTATTTTATATTGGTACTTTTAGCGCGTTTTTATAAATATTTTTGTATCTATTGCATATTTACTCATTGGAGGAGTTATTATTTATTCAGCCTATATATATATATATATATATATATATATATATATATATATATATATATATATATATATATATATATATATATATACTAGATTGGGTGCCTGGCGTTGCCCGGGCGTAAGATGTATGCTGAGCAAAAAAAAGGTCAATTTTTAAAAATTTGACCCCTATTATGACCCCTTAACATTTATTGTTTGTGGTCAAATCAAGTTATTAAGTTAGATCCATGTCAAAGGAACCTATATCTAAAATTTCAAGTGTTTAGACACAAAATTGCCGGAGGAGTTTTGTAGAGTTCTCAAATGTTAAATCGTTAAACTTTGACACCTTCAACAGCCGAAAACCGATCATATAGATTTTCCCAAATCTCAGTACCCAGTATATCAAATTTAGAGTCTTTAGACTTAAAATTAACAGACTTATTGCATGGGGAAATGAACACACACATAGACACGTTCACTTTTATATATATACTAGCATGGGGGTCCGACGTTTCCCGGGTGTTTGGAGGTGTATGCTGATGAAAAAAAAAAGGTCAGTTTTTTTTAATTTGACCCATATTATGACCCCTAAACAATTATTGTTTTGAACTCAAATCGAGTTATTAAGTTAGATCCATGTCCAAGGAACCTAAATCTAAAATTACAAGTGTTCAGACCAAAATTGTGGAAAGATCTTGGTAGACTTCTCAAAGGTCAAATCGTTGAACTTAGACCCATTAATCGCAAATACCCTGTATATGAAATTTCAAGGCTGTAGACTGAAAATTGACAGAGTTATTGTGTAGAGAAATGTACACACACACACACACAGAGGCAGACACACAGACACGTTCACTTATATATATATATATATATATATATATATATATACATATATATGTATGTATTTAATTATGAATGTGTGTGTCTGTGTATACATATACTAGATGACCGCTGAGCTTTGCTCGGTCGTAAAATACGCATAAATATTATATTTGAATTCATACAAAAACTGAGATATGTGCATGCGTGTATTATATTTCTTCTAAACCGTTCAAATCTTGTAAAATAAAATACTCACGCTAAGATTGAAACCAAAACCTAAAGATAGTGAGTTAAGTAATATAACCATTAGACCAGCTTGATACGATTTTTTTAAAATATGTTATTTTTTTAAATATGTTATGTTATGAATTGGTGGGTTTTTAACCCACCAATTCATAACATAAGAAATATGCAATTTGAACGATTCACGCACGCCTATTCGTGAAACAGTTGGCAAACAGATAAAAATCTGATGACTCCTATATACTAATTTTCCAATTTTGACCCTCTAGTTGCCCGTTGTTTCTAGATAAAAAGCAATTGAGATGTTTCTACATGTCTGAATACCCGATATACCAAATTTCTAGTCTGTAGATCAAAGATCCTTTGAGTATATAGGTTGAGAAGTATCCTAAGACACATTCACAAACACTCAGACACATGGCTAGTACACAACGAGACGTGAGGGAGTATGTAAGTTCATCCACTGGACCATCTGTAATAAATTAAACATCCAATGTAGCAGCAAATTCTGGGAATACCAACCCGAAAGAAGGGCTGAAAATGACTTATATACCATACACTACACCTACAGCCACTAACATTGAAAATGCTACTGTGAAACCTGACATAGTTATATGGAATAAGTCAGAGAGTGGCAACCTTGGTTGAAGTGAGTGTCCCTAATGATGGATGTCTGAACAGAGCTGAAAGGGAGAAACAGACCAACTATCAAGGTCTCACGTATGATATAAAAAGAAACTGGAATCTTTGAGAGACATCACTCATGTCAGTTATAATAGGCGGCACAGGGCTTATGAAGAATATCCTGAAGTCCTACCTAAGTAATATTCATGATGAACCAAATCTAAAAGAGACCCAGACGATTGAACTTAAGGGAACAACGAGGATACTAAAAAGAGCTCTCGGTTGATTTCAATAAAAAGCAGAGCAATGTTGGCAGCTGAGTGGGCTGCTCCATACCCAGCGTTACAATCTTCAAAGGAAGAAAATTAAAATTAAATATATATATGTGTGTGTGTGTGTGTGTGTGTGTGTGTGTGTGTGTGTGTGTGTGTGTGTGCGCGTGTGTGTGTGTGTGTGCAGAGTGTTGCAACAGAATCCACACTTGAAGAAAAATAAAAAAAATAGCAGGGATAGTCGAGGAGTACTGTGTAGCCTGGGATGGACGAGTTCATCGACCGACGTGTGTCAGTCTTCCAATATGACTCAGTTCTTTCACATAAGAGCTGGACGACACAATTGTGAAAGCTCAGGAATATTTATTGCCACCCTCCTTCCCTGACTGGAAACCCCTTTACGATTCCATTTTGACCGTGATTGACACTAAAACCAACAAACACTCCCACAATACAAAGTCTGGAACAGTAAACACTGCCGATGTATGTAGCGTTGTGTGTTGTTGAAAAATGACATTGATTATCATTCTGCAGAGGGTATTTTTAGAAATGAGAACTGTAAGTCATTTTTAGATTTAAGTATATTGCTTATTGATTATGTCGATTTTGTTGTTGTTGTTGTTGATCTTTTATCTATAATTAAATAGTCGGTATTAGCGGCATCTACTTAGGAGATCAAGGAATTAGTTCCCCCTAAGAAAGATCGACCATGAAATTATGACGAAAGAGTATAACTCCGAAATATATCAATTTTTAACAAGCAAATACTTGTTTATGTTTATCGCGTTATAATTCGGTGTTTAAACGTATTTCATACGTATTTCAATTTAAAATGTAAACACGTGAAGCATGCATGGTCCACTGTGAGTGCACAGTAAACGCGACATAAAAAATGACTAAGTTCAGCATTTGCCTTCTTCATTTAGTCCTAAAAGTCCACAGGGGACATCAAATACTGGGTAAAATGAACAAACGGTGCAGTTTTAGACCTTAACTTATGTAAATTTGAGTTCTGCGCCATGAAAAAAAATGACTAAGTTAATCATTTTTCCACTCCCATTAAGCCCCAAATGTTCCCAAGACCTTGACATATTTGAAATTTGATTTCAGCACCATGCAAAACTGCTATATAGACATACACCGAAAATATTGGACAAATATGTTAAAATAGTCCCAAACATGGAGTGTTTTTATTAGTCCTAAAAGAGCCCCTGGTGTACATCCAAGAGTTATCGCGAAGTATAGACAAACTATATATTATATAGAAATCAGTTAGTACCAACTTTTCAGTTACAACTATACACACAAACATATACACACTCTCACACACACACACACACATATATATATATATATATATATATATATAGAGAGAGAGAGAGAGAGAGAGAGAGAGAAAGAGAGAGAGCGACTTATATGTAATATACTGAGTTCGTGTAATTCAGTAAGTTTTCATATACCAATGAGTTTTAAGCCATATAGAGTTGACTTAAGGAATAAGCTACAAAATTATCATAGTTCATAATTGAGCATTTATATATTGTGAAAGCAAAATCAAGACTTCAAACAGGGTGTTGATGGCAACAAAAAAGTGTATTTCATTTTACATTACAATTGTTTCCATGTCCAATCGAACAATTTCAAACATTATATCGTTCGAAAATTTTCCAAAACCAGCATTTCTTCAGACTTTATGAATAAACACACTTTTCTTCAGACATATATATATATATATATATATATATATATATATATATATATATATATATATATATATATATATATATATATATATATATATTCGATTATGGCTGAAGGAACTAAAATAAAATATATATACATATATTTTTTTCATAAGTTTTATTTCGGTTTCGATTCAAGCTAATGCATCAACGTCATATAGATAGATATTCTTAATTTTAAAATCGCAACTTTATTGCATATGAAAACCGATGGAACATTAACTCTATAATAATATATACGAAATCTGCATGCATTAAAATATCATATTTAAGCGCATTTACAACCGGGCTTTACAGGGCTTAGATAAATAATTTTGTAGTTTTAACAAAAAGCTCACAATAATATCAGAGCGTCTCTATTTACACTGAACATATACATAATGTCAACGGCAATATATTACATATAAATGAGTTCGCAGTGGAATTTCCACAGGTACCGCTAGTATATATAATTTTTATTTCACTTTTAAAACAACACTCAACGTAAGCATGTTTCAGTACTGTGCAGCTTATTGACGTAGCTTGAATCTATTAGAGCTCGAACTTTAAACTATAGGTTCTTTGCAACACTCGTGGTGTTATGTGGTTAACAAGATATTCAGAAAAAGGTGTTAAAAGAAAAGAACGTTAGTTTAAATATTTTTGTTTATTTATTTATTAATTTGTTTGTTTGTTTTTGTTCAATGAAAAATATTACGAATAGAAGAAAAGCATAAAAAAAACTAGCTGGGAATTAGTTAAACAACGATATGACTTACGTGATAAATAAGATTGTCCACTCTGGCTGACGTCAGAGACACGTAAGCTAGGAGAAATTAGAATTAGAAGTTCAGTCTGTAACGAGAAGTTGCGGTTACGAATTGATATTTACCTAGAGTGAGTTTGCTTGCGGACAGAGTTGGCTTTGGGTCCAATGGAAGCATCTACGGACCAACTAAGGAAAATATAGGAAAGAAGGGCAAGAGATACATACTCCAAAACGTGGTACATTTTGAAAATTCATACCTAGAAATGATAACTCAGCATTTTGAGTGTTCCATTCGGAAAACGGATGCATTTATTTCAAGCACCTGCTGCTAGAGAGGAGATAGATAGATAGAGAGAGAGAGAGAGAGAGAGAGAGAGATAGATATAGATAGATAGATAGATAGATAGATAGATAGAGAGAGAATGAATAAGGTGTGTGTCAAGCAGAGAACGGTTTATTCGTTTATTTTTTAAAGTCTATCCGTTATTTTCCCGTTCGTTATTGTCGGGAACATGTGAAATTATGCACATAGAAAAACAATTAAGTATGCGCGCAACATATCGACACGTACAGTCACCCCATATATAAAGAAACGTTACCGTCCTTACACGAATATCTATTACAAAAACACATATACCTTATACACACTAGATATCCATAGATACGGATACATAAACTCGAAACACAACATTTGTTCGATTTGAAACAGTAGTGAAACGACGATGAGCATAAAGGAAAAAATGGTGTTTGATCTTCGTATAAGTCTTTCTAATTGCATCATCGTAAAGAGATGGAGAGAATGGAAGGGAAGAAAGAGAAGATAATTGCAAGAAATACGGCAGAGATAGTTGTGCACTTGTAAACGTAAAGTCTCACGGCGACGAAGTGAAGACTTGAAACCGCCCCCGGAGTATTCAAATCTACGTGTGATCTTTTTTTTTTCTTTTTTTTTTTTAGTCTGTATATTTGTTGCAGTGATCCAGAGTTGCAAGTTACTTTCTCCTGAAACAACTAATTCGCTCTAAAAGCCAGATCCGCGGTGACTTTTTCAGGTCTGAGCGCATTATCTTCTGCGTTAATGTAATTCCCGGTCTCTGCTGAATCAAGCCATTACGCGGCATCACCGATAATCGAATGGGACGCGATCTTTTCAAACACATTATCGCCATGTTTAGTTTCCCGCCATTTCCTTCTCTTGTTGCTTCCTCTTTATATTTGCTTATTCTATTTACATCCGTGGGTATAGCTCTGAAATAGGTTACATCTGCAGATACGTCCGACAATACGTATGTAGGTACATCCTGTGGTACGTCAGTCTGTACATCTGTCGATATGTCTGCCAGTATTTCCTGCAGTACATATCTCGACAATGTCGACAATGTGTTCGTACATCTGTACTGGTGCCACGGGAACAGGCTGTCTTAAGGAAGTCAGCTTCCTGACTTAAATGATGCAAACATTGATGCTATAGTTTTATTTCCTCTTTTTTTTTGCAAAACTCAACCATGTTCTGCAAAACCATCAACCAAATCAACAATTTTCAAAAACAAGCAAGCCAAACAACATAAATAAATGTTTTCTAAATTATAAAAAAAAACTCGAAGCATAACGTTTACAAAATTACTGATTCAACATAAAAAATGTGTTAAAACACCATAAAACAAAAGATGTAAACTGAACACAATGAATCAAATATTTGAAGATATAAAAAACTTGGATTATAAAAACTTTTACCAAAATGGTCTGTTTCGACATTAAATAATTCGAAAAGGGTTGGTATGCCGTAAAACCAAACAACTAAGCAAAATATGGTGAATAAATGTTTTAAGATATAAAAAAACATAAAGCATAAAAAAAACATTTATCAAAATGACCAAGTTCAGTTTTTAATAACTCGAAGATGGCCATGTACACTATAAACTAAACTAAATTAAACCAAACAAAATGAATGAATTCTGGATGTTTTGATATGAGATGTGAATGCTTGTATTATGCTGATTAATCGGACTATCATTCTCATCTTGGGTATTATTAGCACAACGTTTCGGTCGCTGCAACCTGCGGCCTTCTTCGGGTGTTGAAAACGTGTCTCTTTTTCTCTGCTAAAGAAAAGAGGGTTGGCTCTTCATTACAATGATTCAAACCGCGGGTTTGAGGCTGGGTCCGTAGATAATAAAGAAGGTTCAATCTTCAGAGATCACGAGCATGTTTTTAAAGACGTTCCTATGGCTCAATTTTGCGGGATATCTATACTAAGTGTTAATATTAGTAAAAAAAAAATGTTTTATGAAACAGAGGATTGATACCTATGCGTATTCTTGTTTAAACACACACACACACACACACACACATTGTAATGAATTCTCTCTCGGGCAGTCCATCGTTTCGACGATGACGCGGAGGTCGATTAGTTTCCGTGTCGATGGTGCGATGTGAGTCCGACCGGAGCTCTGAAACCCCGGCCGCAGATGTGACACCTGATGGCAGGAAATCTGGGTAATGGCGCCCGTAGTCGCGCTCTTTTTGCTTCCCAATCAGCAATTTTTTGATCTCAAAATGCATCGGCTGCACCTGATACCCCACTTCTCCAAACTATCCGATCTTCAGCGTTTCTTCTTCAATCGTTGAGTTGGTTTGTGTTTTTCAAATGTCTCTTGAACACGTCTTTATAGCGCAGTTTCGAGGCGCCTAGGAGGCGTGTACCTTCTTTGAGCTCACCAACGAAAACTGCTTTTGGTAGTCTGTTGTCTGACATGCGCGTGACATGTCCTGTCAATCTCAAGCCTTTTCTGGTACTTAAAAATTCGACACATGGTCTTTCCAAGAGATGCCCATTAGATGATGGAGGTGCCTTTGTTGTATCAGGTTTAATCTCTGTAAGCGGCGTCTGTAGAGAGCCCAGGTTTCTTAGCTGTACAGGAGTGATGGTAGGACAATAGCTCTGTACACTTTCATCTTGGTCTTTAATCTGATTCCTCTCTGATTCCACAGACGGTCTCTCAATTTTCCGAAGGCTGTTGCAGCCGCTTGGATCTGTTTTGACAGTATGATGTAAAACTACATTGCAATGAATTAATGTTTGGCGAAATAACGAACTTTAAGAAGAAAAAAAAAACATTAACAAAATGAGTCTATTCGGAAAATGTTGAAATGCCGTTAAACAAAATAAAACATCAAATTAGATAAGTCTTTCTCTTCTTTTATGCCCACATTCAAAAGCGAAATATATTTGTATTTAAACGAACAATATATTAATGTTTATATACGTATACAAAGAAACAAGAACGATTATTTTCATGTTTAAACAAAGTTACAAATAAAATTTCAGCAATTTTAATTTTTAGATTCATTTATTTCATGTAGCGAACGCTAAACGTAATAATACCTAGACATGTAATTGTGAGGCAAGGGTTGCGCAATCCCGGACACACCTCTTCTGAATCGGTATTGCTTGGGTCGAGTGGCAAGAAGAGGATCGAGACTGATTAGAAACGATGCCGAGGTAAACAGTAAGCACATACAGCACCTGTTTTTTTTTAATGTCCATCCATTTTAGTACAGATCAGGCGTTGTTTGTCTTCTGTAATTTGATGGGGACCGGTGTGTCAACTTGATTATGCCGTGTACAGTAAATACATGTTTGTATATTTATCCGCCTGTCAGTATTGTTTGCTGTACATCCATGGTGCGTTTGTACATCTGTACCGATGCCACCTCATCAGGCTATCTGAAAGAAAAGTCAGCTTCCTAGCATAAATGCAGCAAACGTTGATTCTCTAGATCTTATTACATTGCCATTTTCAAAACTCATTCATGTTATGCAAAGCCATAAACGAGAACAACATAAATAAATGTTTATAAAGATATTTAAAAAGAAAACCCGGAACATAACAACTTTTTACTCAAATAAATGATTCGACATTTAATAACCAGAAAAAGATTTAATACAGCATAAAGCAAAACAACTAAACAAAACTAGATGACATATTTATATGAATGTAATTTTCCGTTTATACAACTTGATTTAATTGAATAACTTTCACGCTTACATTGAAACTGGTCTTCTGACAGCTTATTGGATAATCGCTTCGGGAGCTTCTCGATGCTTGTGTAACCTGTCAGGAGATACCGACATAAATTTGCTGAAGACTTGGTCTTAACCAGGTTCGTAATGTTTTCTTTATCTTTCTGTGTAATATGTTGGTATATAGTCGTAGTGAAAGGCATAGCGAGGCAGATTGACGACATGGGTGCGCACGTTCGATTCCTGCTGGTTCCTAACATGATAGCTGCTGTTGTTGGTATAACGTTACACACGTTTACACACGTGCTAACATGTAAACACCGACGAAAGGAACAAATTAGAGGAAGGGGAAAGGAATTTAACTCGCTGCTTCTGATTTTAACAAAACACATTTATTCCTCCTTCTCCGACAACTCATGACTTCTCGTGTCGACTATGACGTCATCCACATGTTTCTAACGTGATCATTGGGCTTTTTACAATATTTCCCTTCGTATTTACTGTGACGTCACTTGAAGCATAAAAGCTTTTACAAAAATGGCAAGATTCGGCATTAAGTAACCTGCACAACGTGAAACAAGCAACTTAATCAAACAAGAGGAATAAATTTTTGACGCTGTTTAAATTATCCGGTACCTCTCCAAGGCTACCATTTACCCATGTATGGAGCATTGTTGTCACATTTGGGATGGTGCATCTACTACTAGTCTCTCACTCATGAACAGGGTTCAAACGAAAGTCGTCAACCTGATAGATCGTAAACGCTCATCTAAGCTTCAATCTCGACGAAATTTTGCATCCATTTGCCTGTTTTTCAAGTATCTTAATAGTGAATGCTTCGATGAACTACAAGCCCTTGTACCCCTCTCTATGTAACTCCACCGACAAACCCGGCAAGCAGTAAAGTCCCACCCCTACAAAGTAGAGATCCCCAGATACAATAAACCTTTCTACTCTAATAGTTTCTCCCCCAAAACTGCTAGAATTTTAAATCCCCTTCCTGGTCCCTGCTTCTCCAACTGTTCTGACATGCAAAATTTTAATGTAAACAGACATCTTGCTGTTCAACCCCCTACATAGTATCCCTGCAACTTTTCTCCCTCATATTAGCCGATTTACATCAACGTGGCACTGTGACTGGTTTGCGGGGAACATGCAATTTAAAAAAATGTATGTTTTAGTTTCCGTTAGTCTCTCATTTATGGCAGCACGATCATTCATTAAATGTCAAACACGCAACAATCGTTAAACTTATTGCAAATAGATCTCGACGGAAAGTGTTTGAATGCAGTTTTAACGCTTAGTTTATTATCGCGTATTTAAATACAATTAAACAGCGTGGTGTATTCTACAATTTAACGCCTTTAATAAGGAAACTCATTATTTAAATAACAGAATTTTAATGTAGTTACAGGTTAATAAACTTACACCACAAACCAAAAAAACATGCGTAACTCAACGGCCTAGCAAACAATGTCCGACGGAAAGGTAAGCCAATATATATATATATATATATATATATATATATATATATATATATATATATATATATATACTAGCAGAAGTACCCGTCGTTAACTGGGTTGAAAAACAGCCGACAGATAATGGACTGTGATTGATGAAAGTATGATAGGTTACGAAAAAGAGGGGGTTGTAAAGAGATAGGTTTTGATACTCAAAAATTTTATCCTAAGAAAATATGATGAAAGTAAAGATAATTTTCGCGAAAATATATTTTTTTCATCTCAACTTTGTTTCCATTCGTAGCCAAGAGTGATCAACAAAATGATGTTTCCTTACAAAGAGAAAATGTTATATATATAATAATATAAATATACAAGAAATAATATAAATATACAAGAAATAAATGGTAATGTTGTTATTTGAAGGAGGGGCACATGAGCATTCTGTGGTCACAATTTAAGAATGTTCCGTCAACATATTTTAATGTTTTCTGTTATTTTGTGCTTGAGGATTATGGCATGTGTAGTTTATATAAAAATTAATTTAAGTAGTTATCGCCTCAAATTTCGTTTTAATTTCGGTTCGCTGAAATTATTTCAAGTAAAGAGATTTAAAACCTATTTCAAAACAAAAAAAAAACATGAACTGAACTTTTATTGACTATGGTAACATTTATTTCTTCTTTATCTATATTTTCAGGTAGTCGTTTGTTGGCTTTTCTGCTGAAAACTCTTACTAAATAATAACGATGAAATATCGAAAAACAAAGAAACAAAAACAGTTTTGAATAATAATGAAGCTTTACTCACTTTAGTAAAATAATCCGAAACAACAAAATGGGATATTAAAAAACTAAACACGTAATTACTTTAATTTTTTAAAGCAAAGAATCGAGATAAATATGAATAAGAAGAAAATGGCGCCCTTTTCAAACAAAGCAGCTTCGTTTCAGTTTTACAGTATTGAACGTTGTAGTATTGCGCCGTGGGATTCAGGGTTGTACTATTGTAATGTAAAGAACACGCGGAAAGGGTTGAAATCAAATGAATTCCTTCTAGTACACTGACAAAAAAATGCTTAAATAGATATATAAATAAAATATAAATGTTATGCAAATGTTTTTTACAAGACATGTAATCTCGTGAGCAGGATTTTTCCTTCTTTTGACACGATAACAATTAACGTACTTATTTTTTATTTTTATCTATTTCGAAAGATCGCCACGTGCAAGGGGAGAAGGAAAAACAGAGTTATGCATAATGTGTGTCCAGCATTGTTTAAACTTCCGACTTTTTGTTTTTGACTTTCATTTTGATAAGAACGTGAATTTATGAGGTGAATTTATTCGACACAATATGATTCAACTAAATAAATAAATAAATAAAATCTAACGTGAATTAAGTTAACGTGTTATTGTTGACCTTCACCCCTTTTAAAAAACCTTGTGTAACTTTGTGACATATTTAAATTCTATGAAGGTCAGGCGCGAATGAACACCCAATAATTTTATTATACCATATTTCTTCAAACTGAAACATAATTATCAAAGTATACTGACGTAAATAGATATGAAAAGACTTTGTTAAAGTTTGTGCCATATTTCCATGGAGTACAGGCGTGAACGTAGACCCCACAATTTTATTATACCATCCCTATTTAAGTTGAAATATACTTATCAAAGTATTCTTATGTACATCTATATCAAAACCCTTGTAAACGTTTTTTTTTTTCATTTTTTATTTCCATACTTTGGGTGCCAGGCGCGACCGCAGACCCCGCAATTTTTATGAACCATCGTTCTGCCTGATCTAACATACCCATTCCTGATCCTCGATACATCTTCTGTCATTATATGTAACCAGTTTTTTAAAAATAGTCTACCATATAAAAGCCTATTCGTGACCAGTCACACACACAGACGTCCAGCTTTATATATATATATATATATATATATATATATATATATATATATATATGTATATATATCTATATATATATATACATATTATAGTAAATAATAATATCAGCCCCTTTAATAAACTTGTTTGTTATCGTTGAGCACTTTCAGTTATAATAACGTCGATCAACTTAACGATAAAAAAGCATTTAATAAGAATAAATGTTTAAACTTCAACTGTATCTCTCGCGGTTAACAATAGCTGAATGGTTCGAGTCCTTGCTAATGAAGCCAGTCATGGCTTCTGTTGTCGGTGTTCGAGTCTCTTGACTGGCATTAATCGTGACACCCTGCACTGATGATTTCCGAAAGGATGAAACACTAATATCATGTAAGTATTAATAAATATTATAGTAAATAATAATAATAATAATAATAATAATAATAATAATAATAATAATAATAATAATGTATCTATATCTATCCATCTATATATACACATAAACATACACACACATATATATATATATATATATACAATGCATAAATGACAAACGTCTATATTCTAAATTTTATGATGTAGATCGTCTTACAATTTTTGTCTTTTAATTCAGTATCTGTTTCGTTGCACAAAGTCAATCACTTAATTATTATGACGACCAAGGAATCTGTTCTGCCCTTAACTTATCAAAAGAAATAGCAACAATCAATCTACCAAAATGAAATAGATATAGTTTGGACATGGTTATAAAATCCGAAAATCCGAAGAGCAGCTGTAATTGCCTTATTGTTTGCTTACATGATGCCATTTTGAACTTAGAAATAAAGTCACTAAACCTCAAATATTCGTATTAACAAATTACATTAGTAATATATATTAATAAAAATGTTTTATTTCGTAATTAGTACATTTATTATTTATAATTAATATATCCATAATTACATGATTATAATCTATTATACATGTTTACATAATCAATCTGGCCCTGTCGGTGGGGCATTAGAACACGCCGACTGTCCCCCTCCCCTGCAGAGGGTAAAAGTCCTTCAATGGGGGTCCTGGATATGACCTTAAACTATATCCAGTGGTGAGGCCCCAGCTTGTCGGCTTTGGGGAGTGTATAGCCACCCTTTAATTACCATTGCTCCCAGGTCCACTCTGACTTAGAGTGGTAATACCTGTTAGGGTCCCAACTATGGGTTAAATAGAAACCGACGTGAAGACAACAAATATACTCTATTAAAAAAATCTTTGGATTCGACATTAAATAACCCGAAAAGGGTTGATATGCCGTAAAACAAAAACAACCAACCAACATAATCAATCAATTTATACGAAATGTTTTCCAAAAAAAACAAAAACAAAACAACAAAAACATTTTCAATTTACGGTTGTATTAAATTATTTAGTAACCTGAATTTAACTAATTTAATTAATTTTCTCATTCATTCATTATATGCTCTGTAATTACATTGAGCTTATTAAATAAAGATTGGTATATTAAAAAAGGGTATATACGTGAATAACGAATATTTCTACAGAATATATATATATATATATATATATATATATAGTCATCCACATACAGTAGTGTTTCGCTGTATCACAGCTCATCAGTGCGGCTAGACAGGCAACTACCTCAAACCAGCACTGAAATCCGACCTCCCGTACAAGTCAAGGCTTTTACCTATTACGCCAATCAGTAGCTGCTGCACGGGGAGTGATTTAACGATGTTTTGACATCGTTCGAACATCTAAGCTCGATTTGTTACACAAAGATCATCGCTTAATACGCCAATGGTATATTGTGTATCACTTCGCAATATGCTCAACTCAAGATGAAGAGCATTATAGTCATCCACATACAGTACTCTTTAGCTGTATCGTAGCTCATCAGTGCGACTAGGCAGGCAACTACACACACACACACACACATATATATATATATATATATATATATATATATATATATATATATGTGTGTGTGTGTGTGTGTGTGTGTGTGTGTGTGTTGATGATGATTGACGATGGCAACGCTCTGTCTCGTAAAACAATTTATTTCTGCATCTGATGCACTGAAGCGTCTGCTGTAGCTATAAAGTCATAGCTAGCGTTGCCTCTCCGGATGCAGATCTGACTAGGTGATGAAGAGATATAGGTTTGCCTTGTTTCTAAGGCGCTCCCACAAGCAGCCAAAAGCCAACAGAAACGCAATCCAATGCGTTCGCAGCTAGCATAGCTGCAGGAGTCGCCAGAAAGGTGTTGCAGTAGTTAACCATCCGCACATCAGGAATCCAAACCAGATTTTTCATCAAGTTTACTACCGTAGATTTCGCCTTCCCCATGGCATCCCCAGGGCATCCACAATGCAGAAGATCTATTTTCTCATAGCTGGGAGTTGATTAATGATTATGATAATACATAAATAAAAAAATATATATATAAGGCATACATAAAAGCAGGTTGTGTATGTATATGTGTTGGTTCCTTGTGAATTTTAGGCCAATTTTACACGAATGTAATTTATGTTTATGGGAATGTTATTTTTTTTTCGGAATTCCTCGATAAAAAAATCGATAATGGACTACAGTCTGAAAAAAATAAAAAGCATTAAAAGGCTAGTATATACATGTAGTTGAGAAGGTTTATCATCGTATAAGCAGAAGAGATCGCCGTATAAAACTGCATTCGAAATGAATGTTTCTATTTAGAGCACAGTTGGCACATATTTGATTTTTAAACTTTAATTCAAACCTTTATTTATTTTTTTAAAAACTTTGGAAGTCAGGAATAATAATAATAATAATAATAATAATAATAATAATAGTAATAATAATAATAATAATAATAATAATAATAATAATAATAATAATAATAATATAATAATCTATATATATAAAGGGTAAAAATCTGTTTAAATGTATGTATGTATGTTTAGATGTTTCGCAAAAACTGTCTTCCGTTTTCCTGCTTTCCAACTGACTACAATATTCTTGTCTTCAAGTCCAATGTAAACAAGTTCTTTACGAATCATCCCCTTAAATAATCCAATTCAACAAATTTCCACTACTAACGATTGCTACAAAATTTTCCCATTGGTTACTGTACATTCATTAACCCTTATCCTTGAGTGGTCTCCGGGCTTTGATAAGTGGTGACTCCTTTGTAAAAAGATGTCTGCTTAGTGGCAGTCATATCAGTGTAGACCAAGGAAAAATCCCTTCTGATCAACGTTTACAGCATCTTTCTAAGTCACAAGTTAATAACATTAATTGTCTTTTTTATGTATGTTTGTATGTCTCGCAAAAACTTTCGACGATGAAACGCGGAATATTCAGTGTAGCTTAATCGCCATATATATTTTATAACTTACTATATATATATATATATATATATATATATATAAATATATACATATATATATATATATATATATATATATATATATATATATATATATATATATTACCTTGGACAGAGGCGACGGATCCTCACGAGATCGATATCGTTTTAAAGACGACCATTCGGAAGACAAATATCGAAAAATTGGCCAAAAGCATTAATTCCTTCACACTCAACTGGGTAGTTTTCTACAAGTAGGGGTCGCTTTTTGGAGTCGCCATTATTGTAAGTTATCGTATTGGTTGGATTGACTGCGCTTAATTTGAACGCTTTCGACTTCCGGTCGCGTCCTGTAGCATCGGTAAGACGTCAGATTTTCTCTCGGTACTTGTACAGTTTAATCAAGACATTAAAAAATGAAAATATCTAAAGAAGTTTATATTGCATGTATCCATTATGGAACGAAGTTCTTCGAAAACAAATGTCACTTAATTTCATCAAATATTTCTTTTTTTTTTTTTTTTTTACAGCGAAAAAAAATTGTTATGATATCGAGCAAAAGGTTCGATTTTAGGCAGAAAAGCTAGTAATAAAGATGGGGAGGGAGTGTCGGTGTTTTGCATGGAGTTATCTCCCCGCGGCGTGTTCAACGAATTCCATAAGGGTTGACTTCAACGCGCTCTCATAAGAACGTGTTTTTGCGCTGTAAAAAAACAGAAACAAAAAACAACTCGATCAAATTATATGAAATTTTGTTTTCGGAGAACTTCAGTCCAAAACGGATACGTACAATATAACCTTTTTTTTTTCGATATTTTCATTTTTGAATGTCTTGATTAAACTGTACGAGTACTTTTCTTTCAATTTCTTTCAATTTATTTTCGCTCTCGCGTCACGGGTTCGAACCTGCCCACTACAACTTTTTTAAACACTTCTGCCTACTGTTATTTTGATTCCCTCCTCCCGCTATTCCCATTTTTGACACCTCTCTCCACATTGGCTGCCGACTGCTGTTTTGATTTTCCCCACTCCGTTACTACCACTTTTTAAACACCTCTCTCCACCTGAGGTTCTTTAGTACACCACCTACACACACTCGGGCAACGCTAGGTACCCCCGCTAGCATATACGAAATTTCTGGCCTTAGTTTAGGGGAGACTAAAACTCGGTGCTATGGTTTCAAATAATCTGAAATAACAGCAAGAGGAGATGTGAGTTCAAATATTTCTCATATGTTATATCTCTCCCCCTTTTAATAATATCCCCCCTCTTTTAATAATATCCCCCCTCTTTTAATAATATCTCCAGTATCAAATAATCCAGAGACACTGTGAAATTTACTTTATGTATGAAAACCAAATAGGGGAAATATAATATATGAGAAATATTTTTTAATCAAGTCTCAACTTGCTGTTATGTCAGATTATTTGAAACCACAACAGTAAGTTTTAGTCTCTCCTCCATCAAGGCCAGAGGTTTGGGAAAAATATCGGATATTTTGTATTTCAGATTCAAAAATGGAAAACAAAACAATTAAAACATTTTATGGGCGTAAAACAGTACCAAAATAAGCTCTGGATATTCGATGATCCCCCTAATGGGCGGCCTCAACGGAAAATGTCATATAGCCAAATACACAAGTAAGGTCATTAGCTTTCCAATGAGCTTTCATTTGTTCAATTCTGATATACAGTCGCTGAGAATTTGAACATATAAAATTGCAAAAAAAAGTTGATATATGCATCATTATTTCCACTTCCAGCAAGTGCCATCGACGCCAACAAACCGGAACTCCAAGATTCGAGTTTCTCCCTCATTTGGGCTCATTAGTTAGACACATCCGAACTCAGGATTCGAAACCCGAGCCATTTGCATGCGAGGCAAGCACTCAGCCAACTGAGCAAAGGTGACGCACACAAGAAAATCTTATTAACTATAATAGATCAAGAAAACCGCAAGGATATCTGGGAGTGGCTCGTGTTTCGAAGCCTGAGTTCGGATGTGTCTAACTGATGAGCCCAAATGAGGGCGAAACCCAAGTCTTGGACTTACGGTTTGTTGGCTTTCGTAGCTCTTGCTGGCTGTGGTGTTGTCTGGCAGTGGAAATAATTATATATTCTCTCACGCCTTCTTCTTATATATATATATATATATATATATATATATATATATATATATATATATATATATATTGGTAGCTAAATTGAATATTAAAATGCTCATATCTTTGGTTCCATGGGATAAAAGTAAATTGCATAAATATTTGCAGGCTTTTTTATGGTTAACATTTTATGACAATTTTTAAAAAAGAGCCTATATATTTTCAAACCAACTAAATATGTCCAAATTTTCCTACATTTGTAATCATAATGTCCTGGCAGGCCAGCATAAGTTTTGCTGCTTTGGTATGATTTAGGGGTTGTTGTTTTTTTTTTTTTTTGCTTGATTGTATCCACTCCCTCACACACATTGTGCCGCTCCCTCACACACTTAAAGTCCATGAGCCCAAAAATGACTTCCATCACCACAGGACCATTTTAATAGACAAATGCCTGAGGGAGTATCTATACACAGATGATGTTACAGAGTCTTAGCTTTGTACGACAGCTAAGTCTCTGTCTGTCTGTCTGTCTGTCTGTCTGTCTGTCTGTCTGTCTGTCTGTCTGTCTCTCTCTCTCGGTTCAAAATGTTGAGATCCACAATAAGCAAGAGCAAGATAGCCAGGAACAATAAAACTGCAGACCAGCTTAATGCGGGTACTGGTCCCCCGCTTTATAGTTTTTTTTTTAAATCAGAGATTTGCTTCTCCTAGAAAGGTTGCCTTCACCACGACTTACGGGAACCCTCTCCACCCCAAACACACACATACATACACACAAACACACACGTGCTAGTTGGCCGTTGACCCCGAAAAAGGG
Source organism: Euprymna scolopes (assembly GCF_053919585.1). NCBI lineage: Eukaryota > Metazoa > Mollusca > Cephalopoda > Sepiida > Sepiolidae > Euprymna > Euprymna scolopes. The sequence goes on from NC_136510.1 coordinate 90,715,782, forward strand.
TTCATTCGCCTTTTGAAAGGTTTTGTTTTTAATCCTTCAGGGAGACTAGCATCCCTCCTCACCAAGCAAGTCTGGCGGAGGAACCAGTTTTGTCGCCGCTGACCCGACCATGAGGCAGGTAATGCTGGATTACATGGTATCAGTAGCATATGACATAACCTCACACACACACACAAACACACACACACACACACATATATATATATATATATAAATATAATTCCTTAGGTTATGTTTATAGTATTACTTGCTCGTGAAAAGTACTATTAATTAAAAATACAGTTCAAATAAATCAATTCATCGATTGTACATACACCACACTACTCACCAAACGAAATATAAATACGCAATTAGGACAGGCAATGAACAATTAAATTAGTTTGAAATAATACTTAGTAACGATTAGGGCCAATACTACTGTATATACTGCCCTTATTAACTTAGTAAGTTTCATTGAAATTTAATCTTCAATGAAGTTACGAGATGATGAAACGGTAATATGTAAAGTCTATTTAAAAAAAAATATCTTTATATACGTATTTATCTAGTAGGCTCCGTAAATTAGAGGTCGATTATAACGGCCTTTTTATAAACAGTCATAGTCCACCTACGTCACTGAAACTATATTACGTATCTGAAATATGTATAGTTTTAAATAAATAAATTCTCCGCATACGCAAGTTATATAGATATGGGAGGTCTCGAAATAAAGACGGAACGTTGATGAACACATAACTCGGTTTGTTCCTTTTTAATACTCTCTCTCTCTCTCCCTCTCTCTCTCTGTCTCAATCTCTCTCTCCATATATATATATATATATATATATATATATATATATATATATATATATATATATATATATATATATAAGTCTTCAAGCCTGAAGAATCCCAAAGTGGATGAAACGCGGAATATTCAGTGTAGCTTAATCGCCATATACATTTTATAACTTACTAACTAGCTCTTTTGAAGTAAATACTTAAAGCTTACGCATAAATCTATACTTTCGTATATTTATTTTATGTGAGTAAATTAAGTAGTTTTATATATATATATATATATATATATATATTTGGTATGTTATGAAAATATATAGCAATTAAGCTACACAGAAATTTACGAGTTAGATTCTTATAGGGTATAGTCAGGCTAAGATGCCTGGTGTTTTCATATGGATATGTAATGCAGAATATTAAGTATAGCTTGATTGCCATATATTTTCATAGCTTACTATCTAGCTCTACCAAGGTATTGAACACTCTTTAAATAAATACTAAAACTCGATACATGATATCGTATAACATTTTATGTAGATACATAAAATATTCATAAATATATATATGAACACATACATACATATATGTATATGCATAGAGGGAGGGAGAGAGAGATAAAACGAAATGTGTGCGTGTGTGTTCATATATTTATAATAGGCTGCGATAGATATACAGCCAGACAGACAGACAGACAAGTAGAAATTATCGGTTGATTTCAAAATACAGAACGTGCTGAATAATATATGCTTTGTGTCTGCCCTTTGTTGCTATGAAAATAAAAAGATCTATAAACACTGATCTCACCGCTTTCAAGAGCAAAATCCTATCCCGTCCTTAATTGGCCGGTGAATGAGCTTCCTTCGTTGATGGACGGTCTGGCCTGATGCGTCAATAGGTTACTTAGGTTCAAGTCCGAATCGAGAATCAATGAATTGATACGAACGTTTATATATATATAATTAAAAAAAAACTCCCCACGACGACGAACACACGTTTGATCTTGCCTCGTTGTGAGCCCATTACAAAGCCGGCTTTTAATGCATTTTGACGCAACCGGCCGGCAATGACGTCGATATTTGAACGTGACTTGGAACGAATCCAATAGGGTCTCTATCTTCGTTGTGCGTTTTACTTTGGACATTTTATTCCAGTAAAACAGAATTCTTTGCGGAAAACGAAAACAAAATAAAATAGTAGATTATTGAAAATGGCGGATTTATTTTAAATTTAAAGGTAAAGTTTATCCGGTATTCCTATTGTTATTTCTGTAAAAGTGCACCTAATTAATTGCTCCCCATCCCATAAAAGGACAGGGTAAGATACAAGGTCAGTGTTTTTACATAGGGAAAATACAACTCCACACCAAAGGGCATATATATATATATATATATATATATATATATATATATATATATATATATATATATATATATATATTGAGCAACTTAACCTTCACATACACATACATATGTTTCTCCTTCCCGATTTTGGTAGGATTCTAACACTGTTTTCTTCTCATTTTTCTATGATTATTTTTTTTTTTTTTTTACATTTTTCCTTTTAATATCCTAAAGATGTCCTCTGAAATAGGCACGAAACGTTGATTATTTCATAAATTCTTTCGGTTTTTTCTTTTTTTTTCAATACAACATAACGTCGCTGGTATTTTTATTTTATTTTTATACACACACACACGTATATATATATATGTATATATATATACATATATATATACATTTTATTTTTTATTACATTATTTTTCTGTTAAGTTTTATTTAAGTTTCGTGTAGCCGAAAAAATAAGGTAACTTAACAGAAAAATACGGTATTAAAAAATAAAACGCATATTTGCTCTACAACAGTATTGAGCACTTTCTTCAGGTTGTTATTGATTACCATTTCTACTATATATATATATATATATATATATATATATATGGGGTTTTAAAAATTAAAAAAAAACAGGAAAATGCTCGGGATTCTTTCGCTAACAAGAATTATAAGTCAATTTTTTGTCATAACGTACAGAAAACAAAAATATATTACGACTCCGAGGATATATGTTATAATTTTTATCGAGAAGAAAACAAAGAAAATTATTCAAATGGGAATATGAATATATACAAATAATGTGGAGTTGAGGAAAAGTTAAAATATATGCCTGAACAAATCTAATTACAATGGATCCTTTCTGTCGACAGAAAGAAGGTTTACGTAAGAGAATCGAGTCTGACTGGAAAATTTTCTAATGATTTTGAGAGTCAGCTCGGTGGAGAACTCTTAAATTCTCTATTTTATACCCACTGGCACATACCGAATTTTTAAGAAAATCTTGGCCAATGGCAGACTCAAATGTGGGACAGTTGCGAAAGTAACGTGGCTTACGCGCTCTAATTTGTGATGGGATCTGTTGCTTAATTAGTGTCTACATATGTAAGGAGGATCGTCCCATTAACCCAGCAACGCACTGGCAATGTATGGCATGAAAAAGAAACTGGAATCATAAGAAGATATCTATCATTTCAGTTATTGTCGAAGCAACTGGGCTCATGAATAAGAATTTGAAAAACGACCTCGCAAATATCATCGGTGAACACAGTACAAGAGATATTCAAACAATTGCACTTAGAGAGGCGGTCAGAAGATTTCTCGGTTAGAATATCTGAGTTAGTTAGTTAATGTTTGGTATCCGGTACGAAGGGCGTGCAATAGGTAATGCTCTTGACCCACTTCCAGTTGTCTGATCTAGCTGAAATTTTGCATCTGCAATGACATATCTCTACGGGTTATGTGGCACATTACAGCTCTGAACCAATTGTGGTTTCTGTATTTGAAAGAATGCCCACCACAGGAGACTTTTGATGAAATGAAAGAAACTGATGGTGATAATGCCCCATCATATGACCTTATAAAACGCTGGCATCGTGAATTCAAACATGGCCGGAAGTATGTGGAAACAGCTCCCAGACCTGGCCTCCCCCCCCTTCTGCCATTGATCAGGCATCTGTCCGTCAAGTTAAGGCTGCCATTTTGGAAGAACGGCGCATTACTATTCGCCAAATAGCCCAAGATGTCAAGATTTGTACAGGGTGTGTGGAAACTATCATTCATGGCCATTTTCATACGCATAAGGTGTCTGCCAGATGGATTTCCAGGTTGCTCACACCATTCCAGAAGCGAGAACGCGTTGAGTGCTCGAGGAATAATTTGGAGATGTGCCAAGAAGATGAGTCAAAGTTTTTCCAAATAATGATTACACAGTGAAATCTGGGTCCATCACTATTATCCAGAGATCAAAGCCTAGTCAATGAAGTGAAAGCACTTGGACTCACCATCTCCAAAGGCAAGGGTGCAGCCCTCTGTTGGCAAGGTCATGCTCACAGTCTTCTGGGACCAGGACGGAGTAGTGATGACAGATTTCCTTGCAAAGGGTACAAAAATTACAGGAGCCTAAATTAAAGGAAGCTATCAAAATCAAGAGGCGGGGCAAGATCAGCAAAGGTATGCTCCTCCTGCAGGACAACGTTCCGGTCCACAACTCGCATGTCGCCAGATCAGAAGCACGGGCGTGTGCTTATGAAATTTCCACATCCTCCCTCCTCTCCTGACCTTGCACCCTCTGACTTTGACCTCTTCCCAACCATGAAGTTGTTTTTGAAAGGAAAGCGTTTCCCAGATGATGCAGCCTTGATTTCTGAAGTCAAGTCGTGGTTGGAGGACCAACCTGGGATGTTCTACAAAAACTGTCTCCAGAGCTGCATCAAACGATGGGAGAAATGCATAACTCTGGGTGGTTCCTATGTAGAGAAAGACTAATAAATCTGCCACATTTTGTTGCTCTACTGCTATTCAAAGTGGCCCAGGGGCATTACTTATTTCACGCCCCTCGTAGGATGCTTTATCTCCTGCTTGAACAAACTGATAAGAAACTTAAAAAAAGCAATTAAATTCATAAATGGCATTAAAAAAGCTATTAACTTCAAAAAGCAATTAAATTCATGAATTACATTTAAAAAGCTCTTAAATTTATAAATTACATTTAAAAAGCAATTAAATTTATAAATTACAGTAAAAAAGAATTAAATTTATAAATTACATTTAAAAAGCAATTAAATTTATAAATTACAGTAAAAAACAATTAAATTTATAAATTACATTTAAAAAGCAATTAAATTTAATAAATTACATTTAAAAAGCAATTAAATTTATAAATTATATTTAAAAAACAATTAAATTTATAAATTACATTTAAAAACAATTAAATTTATAAATTACATTAAAAAATCAATGGAATTCATAAATTACATTTAAAAAAAGCAATTAAATTTGTAAATTATATTAAAAAAGCAATTAAATTCATAAATTACATTATTTTGTATGAGGTAAGGTAAATTTCCAATCACAAATAAGAGGGAAATGCAAACTTAACACCAATAATCAAACGCAGTATTAGAGACGGAAAACATATAGACATATACTTAATGTTCCGTCTACTCAAACACTAACCGACATCCCCAATCCAAGAATTTTTAAGTAAACGAAACACTTAGGGGGACCAAATGCCATCGGAGAATTATATTCCAACTTTTTTTATTAATAAGATAACTCATCACATTCTTTTTGTAACCATTACGAATTAAAATTTCTTTGATTCACGACCCAGTTGCATTAAAGAACACATTCTAAGTAGTCTAAACACCAGCCTCCAGAATAAGCCCTATCGTTCTGGAACTGGGTTCAAATTAAGATCAATTCATATATAAACCGGTAAAGGTCGGTTTACGATAGACTGTCGTAAAAAGATGACTCTTACTGCGTTCTATTAAAACATCCATGAAATCGAAGCATCCTTCAGTTTCATTTTTCATAGTAACTAGTAACGACTTGTAGAGAGAATCAGAGTTGTTGAAAAAGATGCTTGCTTCAGTTTCAAAGGGAAAAGATTAAAAAATGTCGTAGGCGTCACTACAATAAATTGAGGGCTTTAATACATTATTAATAAAAATACCTATTCGTAAAACCCACAAAAATATCAGCTAACACAAACCCCAGGGGGCGTACCTCTGAAAATCGTCGATCTGGCTACACATAAGATTATTGAAGCGAAAAATTCTACTAATTTATTACAAATGAACATAAATTCAATCAAAATATTCCAAGTGAATTTAATTAGCTGTAGATGGGTGCGAGTTTAACTGCAGTGAATGCACACGAAGCAGACTATATATCCATCACACAGCACACAAATAATGCACTTTAATAGTGGCGGTTCATGTTTATATAAAGGTATTTACATATTATTCACGACAGACCACACACACAAACGCGCATGCATATATATATATATATATATATATATATATATATATATATATATATATATATATATATATATATATAAAGTCATTCACATAAAGTACTGGTTTCGCTGTTTCATAGCTCATCAGTGCGGCTAGACAGACGACTACCTCAAGTCAGGATTGAAAGCCGACCGCCTGGTTGGCAGTCAAGCCTCCTAACCATTACGCTATCGGCGAGCGAGTTGTGAGTTTAACGACCGAAATACCTAAGCTCGATGGGTTTCCACAAAGAGCATCGCTTATACGCTAATGGTAATTCGTATATCACTTCTCAATATTTTCAACTCAAGAAAGGGAGCATTATAGTCATCCACATACAGTACTGTTTCGCTATGCATGCAGGATGGAGTATAAGTCCTGTTACAAAATTTTTTAACTATTTTTATAATATTAAAATACATTTACTATTTTATTGTCATTATATGATAATGTAATATATGATTTCTTATTTTTCAGAAACATAAGATAATAATTTTTTACGACCCATGTTGAATTGAAGAGAAGATTCATTATAGAGCAACATGTGAAGGGTTTGCGTCAACCATAAATATTTAAGTTATGGAAAAAACTTAAAATCAAAAGAATGTTCATAAAATGGACGCTTGATCAAAAATAGACAACGATCAAGCCGTCTCAACATAAGGAAACCTAAACCCATTAAAAATGTCAGGGATAAAAATCAGGCAAAATCCCCCAAATCCATGAGATAAATAGCAAACAAGGCACAAATATCACATCGGAACTATGTGAAGGCTATGTCTAAGTGACCTACAAATATTGCCCTATTAGCTCAAAAACGAGAGCTTCTCTCTTCATCCACAATTGCAAAGAGACTCATCAGAAGTTGACTCTTGTTAAACCATATCAGAGAAGGCACTCTCAATAACATCATCTTCGCGAGTGAAAAGTTAATCTCACTTCAAACATCAAAATGATAGAGACCTTGTGAGAAGTCGTGAGGCAGTACCTGATAATATTGGGAAGATTTTCAGAACGCAGAAACCACCATCATTGATTGTCTGAGTAGCAATTTCTGAAAGAGAGAAATCTACATTTGTTTTTCTCTCTGAAGAAGTCAATATTAATAAAGAACGTTACAGTGAGGGCATTTTTGGAGGTGCATAATCCCATGGTATAACTCATTGTTTTATGATGAAGTTTAGACTCTCCAGGAAGATGGCGACACAATTCACACTGCTCATGTAATACAACAGCGGTATAGTGACAACTGTTCGTGCTGAATGAGCAAAGAATGATCACCCTCATCACCTGATATTAACGCTCTTGATTATTCTATGTAGTCAATCCTGGAGAGTGAAGCCTATTCTACTCCTTATCAAAATATTGAAGCTTTTAAAGTAAAATTGAACAAATGCTGGGAGAAAATGCCAATAGATACTGTGCGTGCTGCTATAGATAATTTCCCCAAAAGATTTCGTAATGTATACATACATTTCCTACATCATTTGTTAATCATTTTCTGTAATTGGGTTTTGTAATAAATTATTTTGTTAGGATAAATCGGAGTTTTAGTAGGAGTATTTATGCCGATTTTGATTCTTTATAAATCTTTTAACTATAAAATATTTTTTTTAATTAGCATAAAAACACATGTTAAATTTGCGTATAATATCTAACGGAAAACCCCCTATTTGTGAGGAGGTAATATATCGATTTTAGGTTTACTGGAGGTTTGAATCAATAAATATTCATTATTCTATTATTAATACCAGCAGTCGAGGATTTCATTTTAATTACAATAAAGATAAAAGATAAATCAAGGAATCATTTTATAACATCGCAAAATAGACACGCATTTTCCGATACCGATTCCGATACCCATAAAAGTTCCGATTTTTTCTGATTCCGTTAATCGTCCCAACACTAATATATACATATATATATATATATATATATATATATATATATATATATATATATATATATATATATGAACAAATGATTAATAAAACATGTTAAAAGACATCTTGAAAAAGAGTTAAAAACATATTTAATTTTAAAAAAGGAAGCACAAGATAAGTGGATAGTCCTTAATCCGCGGAGTTTCGAAGAAATACTCTCCTTCTCATCAGAAAGCAGGAATTAGCAAAATGCAGGATCGGATTTTGCATAAAAAAGTATTTAATGAAACTACAAGTAAGTCTAAGATCTTACTTGGTTAAAAAAAGGGTGAGGTAAGGGGAACAGGAGGCAAAAGAAAATAATAAAAATATTTTACATGAATGGATAGTCCGGTGAAGGGTAAAAATTCAAAAATGGTAAAATCCAAGACGGTCGAATTTAAAATTTCAATCCAATGGGTAAATTCCAAATGGTCCAAAATCATCCAAAAGGCAGAGTTCCTTGGAAAAAACGCAAATGGAATGAATTCCAAATCATTAAAAGAAAATCACTAGAGATAATATTTAAAACACGTCTGTAAAAGCTGGATGAATCAAAAAAATTAAGGCTTAAAAAAACCCGAAAAACGGTGACAGTTTTAATTTGAAAAGCAAGGTTAAACTGACCCAGACAAAAAGCGCGAAAGTTAGCGTTAATAATTAGGTCAGCTTAGATATGCACGTGAAAGTCCCAGAATTAAATTAAGAAAACTGATCAGAAGAAAAAATAAATGGCCAAGTTTAAGAAATGGGGCGTCGTATACACATATATATATATATATATATATATATATATATATATATATATATATATAAATATATATATATATATAAAGTGAAAGTAAATAAATAAAAGATAAATAAAAAATAGAAAATTATATATATACAGTCACATACATATATATATACACATATACATACATACATACATACAGACACACAAATGCACACATACATGTATATACATACAAACACGCATATAAATATATATACATATATGAATACATATACAATAACACACACACATATATATACATATATATACAAACACACATGCATGCATAAACATATACACATATCCAAGAACATATACAAGTTAAACAAAAAGATACATACTTACATACAAAATAAGTGGAGGGAGAGGCCGGTATCTACAAACTCCGGAATAAGGCAAATGAATGTGTATGTAAATGCATATAGTGAAATATAAGTAAACAAATATATAGAATAAAAATGAGTAGGTTGATGTATATATTTAATTAATAGGTATACTTATACCATAAAACGGAGACAGCAGATGGAAAACCGGCCAAAGAAATAAAGAAAAACAAATAAAATTTAAAATATAAAAAGCTTAGGAGGTAAGATTATAAAAAAAAATTATATATTTGAAGGGTTAAATTAATAGCTATGTGATTTCAAATTTACCATATTTAAAATTGGACATATGTTTGCAATAGGAGATCAGTTCGTTTTTAGAGTTTATTATATTACTACTTTGAGGGGAGGTTATAATAGTTATAGCTTCAGATGTACAGAGGTGACAAGACTTAGATCCTGAAGTGTAAGACTTAACTTTTTTTAGGATGGTCCATTTAATTGAAAAGTGGGTATTGGCAGAGTTAAGCTTTTTAACCAGTGTAGTTAGAGAAGTTCCCTGGTTATTATTTGAATTTTGGTTATTGAAAGAAGAAGGGTGGTTTGAAATTCTTTTCTTTATTAAATTTGAAGTAGCACCTATATATGTATATGTTTTATTAATAGTTCGGGGTCGAGAATTAATATTAATTTGTTGATTTATACTGGGAAGCGAATTTAAATTTTGTTCATTTTGATGTATCAGGATTGGTTTGGAGGGGATAATTAGTGTTATCAGTGTTAGGATGGCTGCTATGAAAATTATTATTATTATTATTATTATTATTATTATAGCTGGTTGTATGATTGAAAATAGAGGGGCTGGTTGATTCGTTTGCTGGATTACTAATTATATCAGAGGGGGGTCGGAGGAAGGATAATTTGGTGGCAAAATGTTATTGTCTATTATAGGAGAATTGCGTGGGAGCTCTGTAATTGTGCATGAAAATATTACATCTTTATGGATGCAATCATTATTGAGTGGGCAAAGATGTTTGTTAATACAGTTGCAGTTTCTTTTTGGTTGGATTCGGAAAGAGATTTTTTGGGCTGATTTAATTTTTTGTTATTAGATGCTAAGATTTTTTGTGCTAAATTAGACATAGTAGAATAAGAAATTCTTATTGAGTTTTTATTAAAAATTGAACTATATCTGTGTGGGTATTTGAAAGAGTTTTCTACAATACTGAAGAATTCTTTAGGTATATTGGTTTTAACATTTATGCTAAATGGAGGATTAAACCAAATATTTTTCTTTCTCCTAGTGCGACAGGGTGGGTTAGAAGTATTACGATTAGCATGCTGGTTCGGATTATATTTGTGGAGTGGACCATTGCTATTGATAGCAGCAGATCTTGTTATTTGAACTGGTTTCTTGCGAGTAATATTGTGTGTGATTACAGATTTAAGACGGCATACAGGTGAAGTATAATGGTTATATTGAATATTTTCATTGTATCCTGAATTTCCTAAGGCATTATTGAAGAAAGTAGCATTTTGATTAAAGTTTTTTTTTATCGGCTGAGAGCGTAGAAATTCTTCTAGAGACGGATGGTGCTATAGATTTTATTATTGAATTGGGGTGGTTAGAAGATTTATGGACGTATAAAAGCGTAAGGTTTGGTTTATGATAGGGGCTGTAAGTTTCAGTATTAAGATTAAGTGTAATGTCTAGAAAATCTGAAGTTTTTTTATTTGGTTCAATAATTATAGAAAGGCCAAAATTATTTAAAAAGTTATGTAATTTTTTAATTGTATTATTATACTCTCTTGGCCTGGCTGTTGTTGTAAATAGAGCATCGTCTCTACAAATGCCCCCCTGGATATGTTTAAAGTGGTATTTCAGTTCTTTCAGTAAGAAGAGTCCCACTAAATCTGTAACCTCGGCAGAGTCGGAAGCACCCATTAAGATGTCAAAATTACTAGGGGTATCTTTTCTAGTCCAAAACTTATTGTTAAATTGTATAAGGGATTTTCTGGCTAGGAGAATTAATCTAATTTCCAAATGAGTTAAGTCAGAATTTCTTTTAGCAAAGATTAGGGCCTTATTTAAGAGGATCGGTGAAATTGATTGATAATAATTGTTGATGTCAAAGGTTATGAAGTTAAGAAGGTGTTTATTTTTAAGGGAAACAAACCAATTAATTACAGAATTCGAATTTTGCCAAAGGGGGAAGCTAACTTTTTCTTTAATAGAGGGGATAATTCTATCTAAGATATTTTTGCTTACTGCACCCAAGTCAGAGCTAGATGGCCAGATCAATCTGATGGAGAGGTTATCATAAAAATTAGGTTTATGGTCTTTGAGGGTGAATCTAGGGGTACCCGAAGAAAGTATTTCAGTGGAGTTATGAATGTTCATAGAAGTCAGTAAATATTTAGCTTCAGAATTAATAGAATCCAAAAGGTTGCGGGGGACTATTTTATAAGATTTATTAACCTCTTTATATATAAGTCTTTTATATGCAGGATAGTCAAGTTTATAGAAATTTTTAGTCTTGTCTGCAGGGATGAATATATATGTTTATTCTTTTTGACTTTCTTGGCAACATTATTTATTTTTCGGGTAACCGGGTTGTAGCAGTGTTTTTGTGTCTTAAATCTAATTTTTTTGACTAAGTTTAACATGGAATTTTCGAACTCCTCAAGGTAAGGATTATATTTAGGGTGGGCAGTGGTTTTTAGTGCGTAAAATTTGGTAGCCAATCTTTCAATTTTCTTTTGTTCTCTTTGAGAGTTTATAGGGAGTCCATTTTTTTAAGTTTCTGGGTGAAGAATGTCTTTAGACGAAAGAGGCGCTTTAAGCTTATTATTACTGTTTAAGTCATGGTGGTAAGCTTTTCACCTTATATTTTTTTAGGAAAGTGTTCACAGCTAGAACAAATTTGTGGATATATTCTTGTTGGGTAGGGATAGGGATATTTTTGGCAGACAGGGGAATGTGTTCCTTTTAAAACATATCTGGAGAGAATAAAAAGCTCAACCAGATGTGAGCTTATTAAAAATATAAGTTACAATAAGTTTACTAAGGTAATCAAAATGGTAAACTTAAAATGTATTAAAAATATTAAAGAGTTAATATTTACAAGTAAAATAAGCTCAGCCAGATGGAAAAAGCTCAATAGAACCGAGAAGGAAATAGAGCTCATAATATGAACAAATGATTAATAAAACATGTTAAAAGACATCTTGAAAAAGAGTAAAAAACATATTTAATTTTAAAAAAGGAAGCACAAGATAAGTGGATAGTCCTTAATCCGCGGAGTTTCGAAGAAATACTCTCTTTCTCATCAGAGAGCAGGAATTAGCAAAATGCAGGATCGGATTTTGCATATAAAAGTATTTAATGAACTACAAGTAAGTCAAAGATCTTACTTGGTTAAAAAAAGAGTGAGGTAAGGGGAACAGGAGGCAAAAGAAAAATAATAAAAATATTTTACATGGATGGATAGTCCGGTGAAGGGTAAAAATCCAAAAATGGTAAATTCAAGACGGTCGAATTTAAAATTTCAATCCAATGAGTAAATTCCAAATGGCCCAAAATCATCCAAAAGGCAGAGTTCATTGGAAAAAAGCGCAAATGGAATGAATTCCAAATCATCAAAAGAAAATCACTAGAGATAATATTTAAAACACGTCTGTAAAGGCAGGATGAATCAAAAAATATATATATATTACATATTATATATAAAAATATATATATATTACATATTATCCAATTTAAGTAAACAAAATCGCAGTAAGTTACTACAAAAAATTTACGGTTTCATTAAATTTAATTAAATGACTGGCCTCATGTCGCCTGATGATTATTTTAAGACGTAATTAGTAAATTTAATATAGCGATTTATAGTATTTTCTTTTTTACTTAAATTAAGTAAAATGATAAATCGCTCTTTTTAATTGTAAGAATTCAACTTTTTTTATTTTGGGATATTTTAACCGGGAATATATATGAAACAGATGAGTATTGGCTGGAGAGAGCTTGATATGGGTATCTAAAACGGTTCCCTATTATAAGGTTTGAAACTGACGGTACCGATGACTTGTCTAATTTAAATTTTCTGTAGATAAAAATATAAATAACACGCATTGTTTTCGAATTTTTTCTTATAATAGAGCACTCTGATGGAATCCTTTTTTTTCCAAAAATATAAATACATATACACACACATACATACATATATATATATATATATATATATATATATATATATATATATATGCATATGCATGCAAATACACCCCCAACCCATACACACACACTCACATGTATATATATATATATATATATATATATATATATATATATATATATATATATCATCATTATCATCATGCAGTCAGTCAGTCTTGACGACGACTAGTTGGGGCCTCAGTGCTTTATCCCTCGGTGTTGGCTTAGTGTCACTCACTCACTACATCACATTCAACCTTGGCTTGCAGTATATATATATATATATATATATATATATATATATGTATGTATATATATATATTTATATATATATATACATATATACATATATATATACATATATATATATATATATATATATATATATATATATATATATATATATATATATATATATATATGAGCGAATTTATTTCTATAATTCCTTGCATTCGAATACAAAAGGTGCTAAATGCGTATGCAATAAAATATATCCACTGGACGTTTTTTTTTTTTTTTCTTCGGAGAGAAACGATCTAAGATGATGAAATACGAGATTTATGAGTTCAGTTTTTGTATCGTTCAGGTTTACAACAGTTTTTTTGAAAAAAGAATTCGTTCGGTTTTTCATATCTAAGGAAATCGATTAAGTCTAGAACATGACATTCTAATAAAATAGCATTTGAGTCATTTTGTTAAAAATAGAACATTTTTGCCTTTGTTTATCCCATAACGTTTGATCGATATAGTTTTATATATTCATTTTTATATATCTACCAGTTGTCCCTAACAGGTGTTGCCCGGGATGCAGTAAATAATTTTTCGTTTGCGTTTTTCGTTTTTCTTAGTTTGCACCTTTATAAAACTTATAGAGGAAACGATACAATTAGATTTCTCTTTCATGGGTTGATCTGTTAATGCTTCCCAAAGGACATTTCATTTTTCTCGCTTGCTCTCACGTTGGGCCATGTGACGATTAGTGTGGTTTTCTCTGCAGAAGGTTAACATGATGTCTGAATGCACATGCCGACTCCACGACACGGATATCCAGATACGCATTAAAGTTGGTTTTCTAGTCTTAATCACCTCCTGTGTATTAGCGAACGTACTCTGTTCGATTTACCAAATTCTTACTCGACATTACACAAGAAAATAAAACTTCTGACATTAACAGTGAACTGGTGAATAATATTTATACATCCGCGACGGTATAGATATTGATATTGGCATTCTTTAGAAGTTCAGCGTAAATAGAAAAGATCTGATATTATTGTAGCTTTTTTATTAAAACTCCAAAATCATTTATCTAAGCTAGCACGAACGCCCGGCAAGGGACGGTCGTAAAGAACGCTTAAATATGATATTTTAATTTTTGCAAATTTCGTATATATTATTATAGAGTTAATGGTCTATTGATTTTTATATATTACAAAGTTGGGATTTAATATATATATATATATATATATATATATATATATATATATACATGTGTGTGTTCATATGTATATATATATATATATATATATATATATAATGGGTTAAGAAATTCCAATGAGAGAAAGATGTATATTTAAATAAGGGGATGGTCACCCACAATGTGTATTTTCTTAACATTATTTCGTGTCTTGGTTTTTCATTGAAAATTATGTTTAGATCATTGTAATAATGTTTTTAAATCATTGAAATTGTTTTTAACGCGTTTCAGGCATTCTGTGAAGCGTCCTGTTCAGAAAGTATTTAAAATGATTAGAATAGAAGCAAGACGTGTTAAAAGTGAAAAGAACATATATATATATATATATATATATATATATATATATATGACTTGGGTGCATAAGCTTGAATCGAAACCAAAACCAAAACCGAATCTATTGAATATATATATATATATATATGTGTATATATATATATAGATATACCTTTACTCTAACTATAATCGAAACCGAAACCAAAACTTGTAAAGAATTCTTAGTGAAATTATTTATTAAAAAAAATGGATGACTTGAATGCCATCAGCTATAATCGAAACCGAAACCAAAACTTATGAATAAGTCTTCATAAAATTATTTATTACAAGAAATGAAAGCCCATAACAATTAAACAACAGTCAACTCGATGTAAGCTTGACACATAGGATAGATAACACACACGCTATCCTATTAGTATATAGATATTGGCAACTGCTACAACATCTGAATCATCCATTTTCATCTCGACATTTATTGAGATGTAATATATGCTATTCTGTACTCCTACTTCATAGAATATACGTGTCGTGTCTTTCTCTGTTGTATTCTTATTTTCCATGGAAGTCGCACAGCTGGGCTTCGATCTTTTGTTTCTTCATATAATACATTCACAACAAGAATTCATCTTTTGGCACAACTGTACAAATCTTTCCTGTCTTGCTGCTTGCCTCTAAAACCACAGAGTTTCTTTACAATAATGTTTTATCGGTCAAAACACCTTACCGCGAAGTTGCTTGCCTGCGGGCTACAACTTAGTCGCCTTGAAATTCACTTTCAACAAGTACATTTCATGGACAGTTGTCATTGAGTTTTATCTGTTCCATACATCATTGTTTATGTAAACATTCGGTAATCCCAAACTAGGCATATTTTCACTGAAACGTACGGTGCTACGGTGATTGGAACTAGCTTCCTGAGAGGACAACTCACGTAGGAAGTTGCAAACAAGATATATATTTTTTTTTCAAATTACTTAAAATCCTCTATATTAGTACAGGTTGTCCAAAATGTCACTGAAGGGTTGACAATCTTTGTCATTTTACCATTAATAATTATTTTGTTCTCTATTTCAGATATTTTTCAGATTATATTTTGTACATTAATTATTGATAAGCATAGCATTGAACAACGTACACAAGAATGAAAATTGTTTTACCAAAATCAGGCAATGCTTTGGCGACACAATTATATCTCGCTATGGCAATTTCAAATCGCTACCACGTTCCTAGACTTCACTAGGCCCGACTTTTCTAGTGGGGATAACTTTAAGAAAGAGACTATGCTAACAAACCTTCAATCCTGCAAAAATTGAAGGAAAACAACAGGAACGAAATAAGGGAGATTCAGAAATTCTGTCATTTGTTATAAATAATGTTTTGGAAAGAGCACAAATATGCGAAGCTGAAAATGAGCAACATTTAAAAGACAATATTATTCATGAATAAAGATGTTTTGAAGTTTGCATTTATTTTTTTTTTAATTTCTCGATATCTTTGTCAGATTGTGTTAAAATTAACGAATAATATCATCAAAAGTCAAAAATCTATTTACGTTCGAAATCCTTTAGTGACTTTTTCGACTCCCTATACAATCAAGGAAATGGGGGGAAGGGAAGTATTTTCAATAGCAAAGATCCTGTACAGCGAAGAGAATGTTCCAATCGGAAATTTGGAGAGAATTTTCTCTTGAAAAAAATAAAAAAGCAGTTCATCAGTGCATATTCAGCTGAAATATTTGAAAACAAGCATCGTGCTTTCGTGGGTTTAGCCCTCTTATTCACTCTGTCCCCTCCTTCCCACAAAAGATACGTAGCGAGTTTATCTCTGCTCATTCGTTTTCTTTTTATGGCAGCTGCTCAGCTGAGCTTCGATCCATAGTCTTTCTCTCCCGTAAAACATTCGAAACAAACATGTCTAGCTACAACAACTGTCAACAATTTCCTTATTTTCTATCAGTGACGAAAACTAAACGAAACTTTTAAGAGCACAATTTCTCTTCTACAACTGCTTGTCCGTGGAACACAATGCTGTGGGGTTGCTTCCCAGTTGACTATAATATGAACGTTTTCAAGTTTAACTCGAAAAGTTCCCCTTGACCCGCCCTCTTCAATAAACAAAAACGGCAAAAACTCTAGCATAACCGATAATTGTGATTTTTTTCTCATTTGAGACCTGACACTAATAAACACTACTCTCGAATGGCCTACAATATTTGATAAACAGTGATCATCCCTACTAAAAAAAAAACTTAATCCATGCATGAGCAATGATATGCTGTAAAAGTATACTTACAAATGAACTGTTCGAAAATCTTTGGAAAGTCATAAATATATGTTATTTTCACTCTTTAATATGTGTGGCTGATTGTTTTTGATTTTCTGTTCTTTTTCCTTCCCCTAAGAAAATTGTTACTTGATAAATTCATACGCCTACAAGTTGGAATTCTGGGATTGGAATCCGCTTAAAAATATGAAATGAGGAAAAAGAACCAAGAAACAGGAAAAACTAATCTATTGTGGACTGGGTTCAAAAACGGCCCACAGAAAATGGACTCTGATTTATGAAAGTATGATAGGTTATGAAAAGGAAGGACTGTAAAGAGATAGCTTCGAATTTAAGGCTATCAAAACCAAAGCAAAATATGATAAAAGTATAAATAGCTAAACCCCATAATTTATTATACCATACCTGTTCACACTGAAACACTTATCACAATATTCTGTGGATCTATATTAAAAAAATCCTTGTTAAACTTTGTGACATATTTCCATTCTATGGAGGTCAGGAGCGAAAGAACACCCAATAATTTTATTATACCATATTTCTTCAAACAGAAATATAATTATGAAGGTGTACTTACGCAGATAGATATGAAAAGTCTTTATTAAAGTTTGTGCATATTTCCATTTTATGGAGGCAAGGCGCGAACGGAGACCCCACAGTTTTATTATCCCATCCCTATTTAAGTTAAAACATACTTATCAAAGTATTCCTGTGTACATCTACATCAAAACACTTGTAAACGTTTTTTTTTTCATTTTTTATTTTCATACTTTGGGGGCCAGGTGTGAACGCAGACCCCACAATTTTTATGAACCACCGTCCTGCCAAATAAAACATAACCATTCCTGACCCTCGATACATCTTCTATCATTATATGTAATCAGTATTTTAAAAATAGTCAACCATATAGAAGCCTATTCGTGACTAGACACGCACACACACAGACGTCCAGCTTTATATATTATATATATACATATATATATATATATATATGTATAGTAATTTATAAAATATATATGGCGATTAAGCTACACTAAATATTCGGCGTTTAATCCACTCTAGGACTCCTCGGGCTTATGCGGAGCCTGAGGAGTCCTAGAGTGGATGAAACGCGGAATATTCAGTGTAGCTTAATCGCCATATATATTTTATAAATTACTAACTAGCTTTACCTACGTATTGAGCACTTTTGAAGTAAATACTTAAAGTTTACGCATAAATCTATACTTTCGTATATTAATTTTATGTGGGTAAATAAGGTAATTATATATATATATATATATATATATATATATATATATATGCGTGTGTGTGCGTGTGTGTGCGTGCGTTCGCGTGCGTGTGTGCGTGTGTGTATGTGCGTGTGGGTTTGTGTGCGTGTGCGCGCATGTGTGTGTATGTGTGTGTGTGTGTGCGTGTGTGTGTGTTAAGCCTGATGAGATTATATCATTTGTTTAATGTTACGTATGTTCTACAAATTGTTTTATGGGTTTAGTATTCATTTTTAGAAAGTCAATAGTAAAAGTAAAAGAAATATTCTCGCGCTGTAGAGTCTAGATTAATCATTCGTCCTGTCCCTTTTTTTTTGTATTGCTTCTTTTATCATTTTAGTTGAAGGAATAGAAATAGCTACGAGTAAAATAATGGACAACGCAAATTAAATGTTTCGGATGCAATTGGCGAAGGAGTTAAAGAAGAAAACGTTATATGCAAATATAAAAAGGTCAATAAAAAAAATTGTTCACAGGAATCGTGATCATATATCGAATATGATGAAAGTATTTACAAGACGATGTGGGAATGGTAAACGAAAAGTATTACCTTCTTGGATAATTTATAAGGCTGGCAATAAGAATATAGAATCGTCTGTGAAAGAGAATTTTGAAAAAGTAACGAATTCTGACTGATGTAAGCATATATACTGATGATCAAACCAGTGCATAAGGTGACGTAACAGCGGAGGAAGACAAGCGAACAGATGTGGAGAGAAAGCAGGAACTATGTGTGCGGAAGAATGTGTGACTGCGAGATGGACTTTTAAAACATGATGCAAAAATTGGTAGGACGATCGTGTGCCGTGGGGCTAGCTGCAGACATAGCAGCGGAAAAACGAGCAAAGACTTGAAAATAAAACCCGACAGCAACTGGAACCAGCGAGGAAAAAATATTTGTTCAACACGGCAAAGTTTTATAACCATATGGCGAAAAAAGGGATAAATATATATATATATATATATATGTATATATATATATATATATTTAAATAGAATTGTAGAAGGCGGTACAATGCAGAAGTAACAGAAAGAGACAAGCTGAAGCTGGTGATAAATGTATTAATACAACGTATAAATACTGCTTACAACAACACGTTTATCAAAGTCAAGTAAATATCTGACGAAGAAATCTTTCTCGAAATATTATATTACACGGACATACCACCAGACCGACTTTCCCAATTGACCACTGTGCAAATATAAATATACTGCGTATATGAAATATGAATATGTACACATGTATGTATAAGTTGTATTAATAAATTTCTCACCTGCTTCAGCTTGTGTCTTTCCGTTACTTCTGCATTGTACCGCCTTCTACAATTCTATTTTACTACATATTATACAATGCTTCAAGCAAACTACACCCACCTCTTATATATATATATATATATATATATATATATATATATATATATATATATATATATATATATATATATAAGGATTCAGTCGTAGTTTGGAAAGTACCACGAATAAACATATTTTATTTTAACTAAGACAGAAGTTGTGTCAAATTTGTATTTTTTGTTTATTTTCTTAGGGTTTATGTTAACATGTAACAAACACGTTTTACGCAGACGGTACAACGGTGACAAGCCAGATATGCTCACTTCTGATTAATCACTATTTTCCCCTAGGATGACATGAAATACGTTGATTTGACTGTATACTTATTATTGCTGGGAGAATTAATGTGCAATTATTTTTACAAGTTAAATGTTTGTTGGTTGGTTGTTTGTGTTTTACGGCATATCAACCCTTTCAAGGTTATTTAATGCCGAATCCAAAGATTTTGAAGAACAATTTTTTAAATAGAATATATATTTGCTTTTTTGCAAGTCGGTTCTATTTAACCCATAGTTGGGACCCTAACGGGTACTACCACTCCAGGTCAGAGTGGACCTGGGAGCAATGGCAATTAAAGGGTGGTTCCACACTCCCCAAAGCCCGCAAGCTGGGGCCTCACCATCGGATATAGTTTAAGGTCATATGCAGGACTTAAAAGTTAAACGTACAAAAGTCAAGTATCATGGTTCAATTGCGCTCTAAAAAGAAACCTTCATTTCGAACGATCCCCTGTCTTATAAAAGAATCTACAATTGATTTTCTAGGCTTAACCTTTGTGCTTGTGCGGATATAAAACTTCTCAAATGCACTGGTAATGTTAGGTTGTATAAAAGCGTTAACTTAGATCATAATCAAATTTCTTTCTTTAATAATTAATTTTTCTATTATCGATTTTCGATACTTATCTGACGTATTTCTATAAATAAACTTACGTAAGAACACTTCCAGACGCATCAAGAACCTTCGTATAGCATTTTTTAAAATCGGCCAAGCCATTTCCGAGTCCATAGGGAACGAACTCATGCACACGGGCGCACACATACAGAGAACGTTGCATTTATATAAGAGTAGGGATTTATTGATGTGCATTTTCTTTAACTCAAAAGTTGACTGCGTAGGCGAGCTGTCCATTCTCGAGTGTCCAGCAGATTTACAAATCTTCCTTAATGGCGAGAAAAAAAAAAGAAGGAAAAAGAAAGAAAAAGAAAGAGATATAGATAGAAAAAAATAATAAATATTTTGTTATTAAATCTCGATAGATTTTTTTTCTGAATTTTATTCTTTTGAGAATCTGGTGTAAGTAAACACTAATATAAAGCCTTCGGCCTTGTGGGCTTACTGTCGTCGCTAGCTGAGCGAGTGACCGCAGTCTTCGACGTGTTTTAACAACATATATTTTTAGTTCAATCTTACTTATATCCTTAAAAATTAAAGGTGTGTCAGAAGGCCCTGAAATGTGCCAATCTAAGATTCCTTTGACATATACTCTTATCATTTTCCACAAATGGAAATCAAAATGTCTACTGACTCCGTACAACGCACGACACTAATAAAAAAAAACAAAAAAACAAAACAGCTGAATTTTTACAGATATTCCTTGAATACTGAAACCATGCATATATAACTACGGGATTCGTTTTAAAAGAAAGGCCTAGTACGTTTTAACTCAAAAACTTAAACATTGAGGAGCTACGAAGACGGGAGTGGTACCATTAAAACGCGCAATCTTTTGTGCGCCTTAATTTTTCTACATTCTCACAACCATTCTTAATGCACTTTTGCCAGCAAAAGTAAACGTTCTGAGTGCATTTGTCATCAAACATCTCCAGCGCAACCCTTAAATCGACGAAACCATCTCTTAACTGTGTTGACATCAACTGCATTGGTTTCCGAAACGTTCAACATCGCCCGTAAATATTGATCGGTTCAATTATTTCTTCACGGAGAAATTTAACGACGTATTTCTGCTTCTGGCGCAGGGCTATGGCAGAGGTTGCTTTCTTAGGGCTGCACACCGTTAATATCTGCAACGTAGAGAAGAAATTTTCAGGTTATAAATGCATTAGTGTAGTCATCATAACAATGCAATTTTCTATCCCCTCTGACGCATTCGGCCAGAATAAAAAATAGTAGGTATTACTTTTTGAAAGTCCCTCTGAGAACTAATAGAACAACAATATCAAACAACATTCTTTTTTTTTTCAATTTTCACCCCAAACAAGGCACAGTGCCACTTTGAAACAGGGGGCTACTGACAGGGACTTATTTATCAGTGGCATTTTGAAGGGAGATTAATAGAAAGATGTTTGTTCACATTACACTTGAACTTTTGCATATCAGTACAGTTGGGAAAGCAGACTCACGGAAGGGAGTTCCAAAGACCTGCAGTTCTGGGGAAGAAACTATTGGAGTAAAAGACTTTCTTGCACCTACGGATCTCTAATCCAAGGGAACCGAGAATTAAAAAGTCCATATCATTAGAACACACCTGAAAATAGATACATGTCCATATTGTGACTCAAGTTCTGATGACGTCGCTTCAGCATCTTTGTTTCCAGAAAAGAAGTATTAATTATTTGAAAACATAAAAACACAAACACAATTTATTTGAAACATTTATTTAAAACACTTTCATTACAAGAATGCTTATTTTTAATGCTAGTAAAACAATGGTAACTGCATTAAACGTAGAGAAAGTATTTTCTTGATTTATATATTTTAAACAATGTTTCTAATGTTTGTTATTACAGCGCTCCGTTTGGAATTGATCATTTATGACATTCTATCATCGTCAGTATCTTTCCACCTCTTCGGCAACCATGGTGGCAGATGCCGACATGATGTTTTTTTTTTTTTTTACATGGGAGTAACCATTTATCAAGGCCCGGATGCCACTTGAGGATAAGGGTTGAAGAGTATACAGTAGCCAATGGGACAAAGCAATCGTTAGTTGTGTAAATTTTTTAAATTGGATTACTTAAGGGAAACAGCTCATCAAGAACTTGTTTACGTTGGACTTGAAGACGGCCATATTGTAGTCAGCTGCAAAGCAGGTAAACTGAAAATAGTTCCACGTGTGTGCAGTTTTAAAAAAGAAACTCTGGTCATGGAATCCATGGTTAGGTCTAGGTACAGATAAAGAGTGTTTCTCGTGAATGTTTGGCGAGGAGGGACCATAGACTGGAGCTCAGACGACCACTTGCCATGAAAATAACGATAAAGCAATATAACCCTAACCCTTACCCTAACCCTAACACCCCCACAGGGGTGTAGTTCTAAGAAAGAAGCTTTGTTTGTTAAATCTACGTTTAGGTTTAGGCACAGATAAAGAATAAGGGAAATTATTGATAGTGGTTTTAGATAGACGAGTGTTTTGTTTGGTGAGGGGTACCATAGATTGGAGCTCAGACGAGCACTAGCGAGTAAAATAACGATAATGCAGAGACAATCTCGCAACGTTTCTTCTGTGAGAAAGAGATTGCAGAGAAGAGAAAAGAGCATCTCCCGACTAATCTATGAAGTTTATTTTTAATCCTGTCAAGGCAGGATAAGTCTTTCTAGCAGCTCCTTCCCATATGTGTCATCGATACTCCATCCTTGGACGTACCTGGCATTTATATAGGTAGATAATTGCATCACCAGTGCGATATCTACTGGATCGATAGAAGGATCCCACCATTTTTCGAGGGACCTTGGTAACGAATTTGATGTACCTGTTCCATTTAAGATCAGATGTTGCGAGAACTTTAAATAGAACCTAAGCAAGTACCAAAAATTGAAGGCAACAAACTTGACTTGGAATGAACGAAGTTCTTATGAAGACGGAAAGATTGAAGAGGGAGGGCACAACCCACATCTCCAATAGAATCTTTCGATGAGAAATGGAGACTTGCAAATATTCAAATTCTACAAAATGTCGACCGTCGAAATCAGCGGGAAATAATAAGTAAACAGAGGTTGGGATAACCAAAATTCATTTCCAAACCTGAGTGAAAGAAACAGAGTGTATTGGACATCACGGAAGACGTGTTGTAACTCAGATCTTTGGATAAACCACCTGTTTTTACCTGTTGTTGTTGTTGTTTACTAATCACTGGTAATTATTTGTGTGTGAACTTAGAGATACCACTATTCCTATTATTACCAATACTACCGCTACTACCACCATCACCACTTCTACTACTACTACTGATGTTATTCATGATAATATTAATAGTTCGAAAAAGACGATAGGTTTGAGGGACAAATAAAGCCAATAAAGCCAATAAAGCAAATAAAGGCAATAAAGCCAATAAAGACAAAAGCAAAATCAATTAATGGCATCTAAAACAATGTCATGGAAAAAACGGCGAAAAATGGCAACGCGAATCGCAGAAGAACTAGAAATTGATGATTCAAAATATTTCGCGAAATTCAACGCAAAATGAATTGGGGTTAAGGGAATTAAATTATGGATTAAAATGAATCGTGCTCTGAAGATTAATAATATCTTTAATTAAAAGTGGCAGGTGCGACCTGCGTGATAAAAAATAGAAACGGACAATTTCTCTCTCTATCTCTCTCTTTCTCTCTCTCTCATGTACACACAAACACACACACACAAACACACACACACACCCACACACATATATATATACTTGAAGGAAGACTTGCTGTTGCCCGTATTGAATAATGGTCAACGAATGTTCCACACTTCTAATATTTTCCTTGTCATCGAAGACTGTGAAACCGCCTACTTTTGAATCAAATCAATTGATTGACAGTTGTTGTTGAGGACCCATCACGGTACACTAGTAGGAGGCGTCATATGCCACCAAAATGGATATCTTAAACAGTAAACTGTTATCTACTTTGCACTGTAGAGAACCTCACGTTGATGTGATAAAATAACTTTTTTATCGCGGCTTAAGATAAATTTTTTAAATGTACACCGTCAAAAATAATCGCTCGACTGTGCTCTAAACAGAAACATTAATTTCGAGCGCTTACTTCTCTTATCAAGGAACCTAGTGTTGATTTTATACGCCACACACTACTTCTTGTGTGGTGATAAAAAACTAAAATTTACATGTGATAGTATGCTGTATAAAAGGGTTTAGTACTGTTTGTACTTTAATCTCATTTATTCAATTTTCAATTGTCTATACATATCGAAAGCATTTCGAAACAAAACCTATCTCAGAACACTCCAGACACATAAAGTACATTTATGAAATTTCAAAGATATCAGCCTTGCCGTTTTGAAGTCTATAGGAGATAGATGCATGCACTCAGATATATCATACACACGGGGATAAAGTGCTATACACACACACGCGCGCACACACACAACCCACACACACACACACACACACATATATATATATATATATATATATATATATATATATGTATAGGCAGCGACGGAAGTTATGCCCCTTTAATTTCTATAAAGCTCTTGCAATACATTCATATTCGAAAAACTAAAGATTTATCAAAAAGGTTTTAAATGTAGTCCGCTTAAACAAAGGGCCGGTGAAAAGAACGGGGGGAAAACAGACGTCTTTGCTATTACGACCACCGCCAAACGGAAGTGACGTGGTTTTAATTAAGGCTAAACAATCGAAAGGAGAAGATGAATTTCGAAAATATCGACGAAAAAAAGCGACCCCTCCCTGTAGAAAAGTGCCCAGTTGAAGGGGAAGATGTTAATGCTTTTAGCCAATTTTCGATATTTGTCGTCTGAAACGCTACTGATCTATTAAAAATCTGTCCCCTTTGTCGAAAGTTTTAGGCAGACATGCAAACATTTATATATATATATATATATATATATATATATATATATATATATATATATATATATAATAAGTTATGAAAACATATATGGTAATTTAGCTACGCAGAATATTCCGCGTATCATTCTCGTTAAAATTCATTTGAATATTCTGTGTAGCTTAATTGGCATATATATTTTCATAACTTACTTCCTAGCTCTATATATGTATCGAGCACTGTGGAAGTAAATACTAAAAATTGACGTATAAAATTATTTCTTCGTATATTAATTTATGTGATTAAATGAAGTTATCGTATATGTATGTTTGATTTTTTGTATCTCTTGCATTTGATTCATTTGGTATATATATGTATATTCCATATAGTTTTTGACATTATTTTTCATTAACCCAATTAGCTGTTAATGTCTCTGGAATGATGGAAATCTACCTAAGATCCATTTTTTTTTCATAATCTACTGGAAATCTTCGTATTTCAGTATTTTCTCGTCCTAAGTTATGTTTAACGCATAATCATCGCAGAAAGTAATTTCTGCTGAAGTTGCGTCTTACTCCTTTTTGTTCCATATCAGGTTTAATAGCTTTGTTTCTAAGTACGTAAATTTAGAAATTGCTAGCGAAGATAGAGGATCTTTTCCACTGTTTTTTTTTTCTGGTAACTGTTCTCAGAACTTGGTGCTACATTCGATAATCAATGTTTTACAGGGATTCCAGGAGCGATAGTGACATTACACACTTCATTGTGTCACTTTGTTTAATAGTCGTCCCGAAGCAAAACCTTAGTGTGTGCGTGTATAGGTGTGTATCTGTGTGTGTATGTGTGTGTGTGTGTGTGTTGCTTTAAGCGTTTCTGAACGAGAGAAAGGAATATATTTCCTGCTTTCCGAAATTGCTTGCTGGTATATCAAACATTGTTTCCTGTTACTGACCGCAACAATTACTTCTGGTCATCTCTCTCTCTCTCTCTCTCTCTCTCTCTCTCTCTCTCTCTCTTCGTTCCATTAATCAGTTATCGCTTCTGGAAATCTGCTTTCTCATACACAGAGTCCCTCTCCCACATTATCGAGAACCCCAACATAAGACTGAATCAGCATGTTCCGATTGGAAAGAATTTGCGCCGACGAATTCGAGGCTCGCAGGATACGACATGGAAAAGCACTTTGCCTGTTAAAACGGAGAACACACAGAATGTAAAAAAAGGAAAGTTTATACATCTATCTACAAGATCTCTCTATCTATCTATCTATCTATCTATCTATCTATCTCTCTCTCTCTCTCTCTGTATATATATATGTGTGTGTGTGTATATATATATATATAAAGTGGAGTTGTGTGTCGTACTTACATTTATATTAAAAGCTTTTTAAATATATTTAATTATAACATTTCTTATGATATTCAATAATAGATATACGTTCAAGTTCATAAAGGTTTGCATATTCATTTGAAAAACGAACATTCGTTAATTAATTATTAATTTTTACGTTTTTATCTGAAATTAGTCCGTTTAACTATTATATTTATACACATTTTCTACATTTTGCATAATTAAGTAAGATAAAAAAAGTTATAGAGCATGAACATATATATATATTATATTATATATGTGTATATATATATTATATTATATGTGTGCATATATATATATATATATATATATATATATATAACAAAAGCAAAAGTACCCGTCGTTGACTGGGTTCAAAAACAGCCTACAGAAAATGGACTCTGAATTATGAAAGTATGATAGATTATGAAAAGGAAGGGTTGTAAAGAGATAGCTTCGAATTTGGGTGTATACAAACCAAAAGTGAATATGATGAAAGAAAAAATAAAATAGATAAACCTCATATTTTATTATACCATACCTGTTCACACTGAAACACTTATCACAATATTCTGTGGATCTATATTAAAAAAAAAAAAACTTGTTAAACTTTGTGAGATATTTCCATTCTATGGAGGTCAGGCGCGAACGAACACCCCATTATTTTCTTATACCATATTTCTTCAAAATGAAGCATAATTACCAAAGTATACTTACGCAGATCGATATGAAAAGTCTTTATTACAGTTTGTGCCTATTTCCATTCTATGGAGGCCAGGCGCGAACGCAGACCGTACAATTTTATTATACCATACCTATTTAAGTTAAAACATACTTATCAAAGTATTATTTTGTACATCTATATAAAATACACTTGTAAACGTTTTTTTTTAAATTTTTAAATGTTTTATTTCCATACTTTGTGGACCAGGAGCGAACGCAGACCCCACAATATTAATTAACCACCGTTCTGCTAGATCAAACATACCCATTCCTGTGTCTCGATACATTTTCTATCATTATATGTAATCAGTATTTTAAAATAGTCGACCATATAGGAGCTTCTTCGTGACCAGACACATACACACACACACACACATACACACATATACACACACAGGCATTCAGCTTTATATTAGAGATATTATAAAAGTCACCTTGTGTGTGTGTAATTTCCTTCCTCATGGGGCTGAGCTTCTCTTTTGCAAATTTCATACAAAGGTAATTTATATGTCTGGCAGTGTTTTAGGTGTGTTTTCTAGAGAAATTCATCTGATAAGTATCAAAAATCGAAAAAATCTTAGCCTACAAATATATTTTCTCATAGATAAAAAAAGAAGAATTTTCACAAGGGAATTGTTATACGTTACACTGGCAAGGGAGATGATAAAATCTTAGCAATTTCATCTTAAGAAAAATAATTATGGACACCTGTAGATGAAGAAGAATTGATTATATAATGTTATAAATTAAGTTAAAAAAAATTCTTAATGCGTCAATATTTTAAGTTATAAATTTATTAAATTTTTACTAGAATATTTGCCCTTTTTTCCAGTTTAAACAACTATTCCTCTAATTTCCATATTTAAGCTTAACCATATTACTTTTCATGCTCGCATTTTTCTATTGTAATCCGTGATTTTTCCAGGTTTCCAAGAAATTGACGTGTTCTTTTACTTCTGTCTTATTTTTTGCCACCTTAAAGCATATGTAATAAAAATGTCCGGCACTCGTTTGCTTTCAATAAAATCCTCCAAATTATCGTCTTTTCATGTTTTCATTCTCACTGTTTCTATTGTTAATTTTCTTTGCGAATGTATGGAATATTGCTGTCATATTTGGGCTAGTGCATCTGCTACTAGTCTCTCGCTCCTAGACAAGATCCAAAAGAGAGTCGCCAATCTGATAGGCCCTGAACTGGCATCTAAGCTTCAGCCTCTGCCCAATCGACGAATTGTTGCATCCCTCTGTCTGTTCTAAAAGTATTTTAATGATGAATGCTCTGATGAACTGCAATCACTTGTGCCCCCACGACGTGAACACCCTCGACAAACTCG
This sequence comes from Euprymna scolopes, assembly GCF_053919585.1. Taxonomy (NCBI): domain Eukaryota; kingdom Metazoa; phylum Mollusca; class Cephalopoda; order Sepiida; family Sepiolidae; genus Euprymna; species Euprymna scolopes. Next base: position 90,744,948 of record NC_136510.1, read on the forward strand.
ACAGGCTGCTAAATCCCACCCCCACAAAATAGAGATCCCTAGACGTAACAGATCTTTCTACTCCAGGAGTTTCTTCCCCAGAACCGCTAGACTTTGGAATCCCGTTTCAGGTTCCTGCTTTCCCAACTGTACTGACGTGCAGAAGTTCAAGTGTAACGTGAACCCACATCTTGCTGCCCAAATCCCTACATAGTACCCCAGTGGTTGTTGCCCCTGTTAGTAGCCCCCTACACCAAATTGGCAATGTGCATTGTTTGGGGTGAAAATGTAATAAATAAAAAAAAAGTAACAACAGTAGTCACTGTATATGTACGAATAGTAATCCAATGGAAATAAGAGGCGATAGAGTAATTCGATAGATTTAAAGCATGTTCCAAATTAGACGTGATATCCAGAATACCGTGATTTCGAAGGGCATATGAGATGGTCATCCTCTTCGGCGATGTAAAGATTCTTTTGGGTTCGGAGATATTGCATCAAATTGTAGATCTCAATTTGATGCAATATCTCCTTTGACTTGGCAGATAAATCCCGGAAACTATTGAAATCATTCTGATATTTGACTTCTATTTTTCATGTATGGAGGCTTACCCTTTTTGAACAGAATCTTTCAGAAAATATTACTTCACTGTAATATCAAATAGGAGATTTCACTGGATTTCTGATATGTGATTTATCTTATTATATATATATATATATACATGTATATATATATATTTATACATATATACATATATATATACACACACACACACATATACATATATATGTATATATAAATAAATTTTCAGAGGTACAGAATTCAAATAAAGTTCTAAATATAATGGGCGGAAGTCTCTCGAGAGCTCTTTCAGCTATCATCTCATCAGGAGAAAATCGATAGCGTAAAAATAATAATACTATGTCGAAAGTAAGAGTTCTGATGGGGAACTATTGAATGTGCCAAAGATTACGGGGACACTAAAATAAAGTTTATTAACGTTTAAAAAACGATTAAAATAATGCCACAACGAGGGCGAAAAAACGGGAGAAAAGATTCACAGTTCCCCAAAGAGAAACAATGCGTTTGATGTTTCTTTCTGCCGGCACAAAGAAGGTTTCCGCACCGCAATATATATATATATATATATATATATATATATATATATATATATATATATATATATATATATATATATATATATACACAGAAAAGGAAAGAGAGAGAGATACGCGATAAAGATAATTAAATTTAAGCAATGTTGAGTTTGGTCAATACGTACAATACGTGTGGGTGTCCTATCGCTAATAAAAGTATTGTACGAAAAATAGGAATATTAACTAGTTCGACTCGTTTGAGGTGTAAAAACGACATACTAGTATTCTATCAAATAATATGCTCATGGCCATTCGTTTTCCTTAAGATCATAAGACCGAATGAATATGAGCTTTTAGGCTAAAAAAGATGGACTAAATTTCGTACTAATTTTGCTTTCTGACAAATATATTACTCGATATTATAACAAGATTCTATATTCCTTGAATAAAAAAGTGTAATATCTGTTTCGATACTACACTATATATTTTTCTGCCCTCAGTGAAATCGTTTTAGATGGAACGATTTTTTGTTTTTATCCGAGTCTATCATAGCACTGTTTCGAGAAAAGGTTTTCCTCATATTAAAATCAATCCTGTTTCTAAACTTTCCCTCATAGGGAGGCAAGTAATTATGGAGATAAAGGAAATCAATATAGTTCAAATTAAACATGGTGTTTCCTCGTTTATTAAAGATATACGAAAGACGTTCTAAAAGTAATGTCTCCTATTTTTCTACCCGAATTGCTCAGAGAAGATTGCAAGTGGTATTGTTAAGATGAGTAAACTTATGCATTCATAAACAGAAATTGTCATCTCTCTGTTGCTGATATTGACGGTTTAGGACTCTAAGAAAGAAACCTCTGTCGTAGATATACGTCAGAAGCAGAAATGCGTCATTAAATTTCTCCGAGTAGAAAGAATCACGTAGACTGGCGCTTTTTAAATGTTTACAGAGACTATGCGCATTTATGAGCATATTTAGGAGATGGGTTTGTCGATTTCATGGTGGCTACAAAGATGTGAGTGATAAAGCGCGCATCGGACACATATGTGCAGCCACTATTCCATGACTGGCAAAAGTGCATTTATTATTGCGGTGACTATGTAGAAAAATCAATTCTGAAGAAAAAAGTTTGCTCGTTTTAAAAACACTACTCCCGTCTTCATAGTCCGGCAACCTTTTTAGTTAGCGAATACGATATATTAAATTTGGAACGCCATTTGTATAAACGGGTGAAACTACGAATTGTGAACCACGTTTTGGTCTAAGCAACAGTTTATTTTATCATATTTGATATAAAATATTTAAACGTAAGAATTGAATACGAAATGTGAGGCAATAGGATCGGGGGAAAGGCTTATCGCCAGTTGTTTAATATTTAAGCAAGCGGCGATAGCGGAATTTCTTATTTTGTTTGTCTAATTTTTTTTTACCAGAAGAATTATCTCGGTAAAGTTATCTTTTGTCGGTCTTGAGAAAGTGAGATTATTCGGAAACTTCAAAGCTACCTGAAAAGTCAATACGCCAAAAAATGGTCTCTAATGTTCTTTGTGGAATTTTTCATAATTCATACTTAAATGTTTACTTCAGTTTTATTCAGACACGCGCAAACACACACACACACATATATATATATGCACACACATATATATATATATATATACATATATATTTTTTATATATACTTTTACAATTTAAATGCAATTACATAGAATAACACAAAATTCGCAAAGATAAATAAAGAAAAAAGAAATAAAAGTGAATACAGAAAATAGAGGAAAAGGTTAATACGGCCGTGTAAATATCAGAGTCCTATATACAAAATGTCTAAATTTTGAAAAAAAAATTATTTATGCGCTGATGAGCTTAGCAAGTTGCGAAAAAACTATAATTAATGAACTATTACATACTTTTATGCCAACATCGTACCAAAACAATTGTATGCACTCTGTTACCAATAAAAACATAACGTTTTGAAGATGTGTGTCTGTTTCTCGTGTAGTGGTAATTTTAATATAAACAGTCGGTGAAAGTAAATTGAGTCCGGCTGTCACTTACTAAGGAGTCGACAACTTTAAACTGGGCAAATAATTTTTGGAGAGAATTAATAACTACCAACAGTAAATATCTTACATCCGAACATTTCTGGCTATTTTGTGTAGCAACAATGAACTAATACCAATCATCTTATGGTCCTGTGAAATCTACATGAATTCTAGACCAGGGTTAGTTTGTTATGGTTATGGGTTAAAATGATTGGGAGTGCCTTTGCTATCAAGGCACAACCCTTGCGTGAGTCGACCATGTTTTGATGTATTTATCCATCTTCTGCCAATATACGTAACTAGGCATTTCCATCTGGTTATTACTGGGTGGCACAATATGGAAGTCTTTCATGATTCTTTTTTGTAATACCTTTGCTCTGACGACCCTGTCGATGTATAGTCTGATGTCATGATACAGAGACAAAACTAATGCTAATCTTTATTTTAGATTTTCTGTTTTGTAGCAGGAATATATTCGCGTTTAATTTCATGCAGTGTGCCCGCAGAGTTATGATAGTATTGCACATTATTGCTTTAATTTAACTATCAGTACGAAAAGGAATAATTAATGAGTCCTGAAGAGGTTAATTCTGTCTGGGAACTAAATATGAAAGTACGTCCGCATATCCGATTTACATGGAAGAAAGATACTGTGACTTGAAATTATAATTCAGCAGAATAATGCTCTACCTTAGCAAGCCTTCTGCTGTGTACCCAACTGTAAAGTTTTCAATAGATGATTATGATCGGTCTGCAGTATAAAAAAGCATACGCATAAATGCAGTCGAAACCTTGTAAGTACGAGGATAATGGCAAGGGATCTTTTCCCGATTTGTGAATTGCCATTTATTGCCGGGCGCCGAGATCCTGACGCGTGTACAATATTTTTTTTTTACTCCCATGCAGCAGTTTTTGTAAAAATTTAGGCCCCTATCCCATACGAGCACGTATCACTAGCAACTAGTAAATCTTGTTTTCTGTTATAGTTAATGAAGAATAGATCTGATGTCCGAGGTTTTTGCATTCATTCACGTGTTCATTTCTCCACTTTGTCTTTTTTAGTAGCTCGTTTATTAAGGCTCACAGATTTTGCATATTAAGAATAAATTCCTGGTAATAGTTTAAACATCTACAAAAACGTGTAGGGTTTGGTCTACTATAGTTTGTTGCTGATCACGTGTCCAAAGTATTTCATTACTTCCATGCAAAAATCTCATTTTCCTTTTTTTCTTTTATATAGGCATAATTACTTATAAAGACCTGGAGACCACTCGAGAATAAGGGTTAAGAATGTACAGTAGTCAATTGGACAATATAGTAATCGTTAGTAATGGAAATTCGGTAAATTTGTTAACTTAAGTAGAACGGCTCATCAAGAACTTTGTTACGTTGGACTTGAAGACAACATTCGTGGACTTCATCTTGCCACGGAAAACCGCAGGGTTAACGATCAACAAGACGCCAAATCTGCAAACAGAACTATGCTCCCTCAGAGCATCTCTTTTCTGTAAGAGATGAAAGTGTTTAATCGTGCCCAGCGATGATAATGACGACTTTTCCACGTACACAGCTGTAGTCAACAAACATTGCGATGATTTCAAGCTGTCGGAATTAACAGCAAACAATGTAAAATGCCTTTTTTGTCGTAAATTTTAACCCCAGGAAAAGATGCGGAAATTAGGCGCAGAGTTCTACTAAAGTTAGAAAACAGCTCGACCTTGAGACTGTAAAAATTGAATGAGGATTGCCAAAAAGTGGTCATGATATAAAATATGCGAGAAATATCGAAACTGGCATCGCAAATAGGAAAAAAAATGAGCAGGAAAAAAAAAACGCCGACATACAATATAAGACAGTACACACAAAATTACCCCGAAAAGTCTGAACAACCAAAAGCACCAAGAGTCCTTGTTTCAGATGTGGTGGTAAATACTGGGTAAAGGATTACCGATACTTAACAAGAAAATGTCTCATATGTAATAAAATGAGGCATAAAAGCTCTCACTTCAGGAAAAATCAGAACAAAAGCCGAGTACGCCAAACTATAAACCGAGGCACCGTAGAATAAAACCTACGTAAATACGTAGCAGTCATAATT
>NC_136510.1:90755168-90785168 GCF_053919585.1 Euprymna scolopes
TAACAGGGGTCAAATTAAAAAAGAATTACCTCTGCGGTATTCAGAGATAATGTAAACTTTTTCATCAGTTTGGGTCGAAAATTTTTGTATGTATGTATGTTTGCATGTCTGCCTTAAACTGTCAATAGATGCGACGGAGTTTATCAAGATCAATATCGTTTTAAATTTCAATCCTTTCTACGACAAATATCGAAAAATTGGCTTAAAACATTAATATCTTCCCCTTCAACTAGGCACTTTTCTACAGGGGGGTGGGTCACTTTTTTCGCCGATATTTTTTTAAAGTTATCCTCTCTTTTAGATTGTCTACCCTTAATTTTTAAAATGTCGCTTCCGGTTTGGCGGTGGTCGTAAAAGCATAAACGTAAGGTTTTACCCCGTTCTTTTCCTTCTTTGCGGTACGGGTTCGAGCCTGCCTTCCTACTACCACTTTTTTTTTTGCTCAACATACACATCCAAACACCCGGGCAACGCCGGGGGCACATGCTAATTTATCTGTAAAAGTGAACGTGTCCGTGTGTGTCGGTCTGCCTGTCTGTATACATTTCCCTACGCAATAGCTCCGTCAATTTTTAGTCTACAGACTCGAAATTTGATATACAGGGTACTGAGATTTGTGTAAGACAATGTGATCGGTTTTCGGCACAAAGTTTTGGCTGTTAAGGGGTCAAAGTTCAACAATTTGACCTTTGAGAACTCTACCAAACTCCTCCGACAATTTTTGGTCTAAATACTTGAACTTTTAAATATAGGTTCATTGGACATGGATCTTAACAACGTGCATTAAACCCAAAAGAATAAATGTTAAGGGGTCAGAATAGGGGTAAAAGTTAAAAAATTTGACGGTTTTTGTTGGTTGTTTTTGCTCAGCATACACCTCCAAAAACCCGTGCAATGCCGGGCACTCATGCTAGTCTATATATCTATAAAAGTGAACGTGTCTGTGTGTCTGTGTCTGTCTATCAGTCTGTGTGTCTGTGTACATTTCCCTACGCCATAACTCTCTTAATTTTTAATCTACAGACTCGAAATTTGATATACATGGTACTGAGAGTTGGGAAAATCTATGCGATCGGTTTTCTGCGAAAAATTTGACTGTTAAGGGGTCAAAGCTTAACGATTTAACCTTCGAGAACTCTACCAAACTCCTCCGACCATTTTTGGTCTAAATACTTGAACTTTAAGATATAGGCTCGTTGGACATGGATCTAACTTAATAACTTGATTTGAGCCCGAAACAATAAATGTTAAGGGGTCATAATAGGGGTCAAAATGTTAAAAATTTACCGATTTCCTTTTTTGCTCATCATACACCTCAAAACACCCGGTAACGCCGGGCTTAAATGCTAGTATATATATATATATATATATATATATATATATATATATATATATTTGTTACTGTATTATTCATTAGCTTACGAAACGGTGTCCTCGATCGTGCATTACGCTTAAACATGATATTTTTATTTATGCTGATTGCATATATATTATGTATATATCCATATATCTAAAAAAGTAAAATTGTGTGTGTGTGTGTGTGTGTGTGTGTGTGTGTGTGTGTGTGTGTGTGTGTGTGTACATTTCCCTTCCAAATTACTCTGTAAATTTTCAGTCTACATACTCGGAATTTAGCATAAGGGGAACTGAGATTTAGGAAAATCTTTTTAATCCGTTTTCCGTCAGAAATTAGACTGTCATGTAATCATGGTTCAACGATTTGGCCTTTGAAAACCCTACCAAACTTCTCCGTCAATTTTGGGTCGAAACACTTTAAATTTTAAATGTAGGTTACTTTGACAGGGATTAAATTTTTTAATTAATTTGAGCCCAAAACAATAAATGATAAAGGGTAAAAATTGGGGTCAAATTTTAAAAACAATGACCTGTCAGCCAATTTTTGGTTTAAACATTTGAAAATTTACATCAAGTGTATTTAGAAATAATGTAAGCTTTGAATCGGGTTTTGGTCGAACATCTGGCTACCATAAAATATTTGACGTTTGCGGTCTCTGCAAACTATTCAGCCAATTTTTTGTCTAAACGATTATTCGGACATGCACCAAGCTTTTTGCTCAGTTTCTTTTTTTGGCGAAAATATTACTGCCAGGGGTCAACGTTGAAAGAGTTTATCTTTGCAGACTCTACCAAACTCCTCTTCCAATTTTGGGTCTAAATCCTTGAGATTTAAGATGTAGGTTACCTTGACATGAGTAAAACACACACACACACACACACATATATATGCGTGTGTGTGTGTGTGTGTATATATATATATTATTGGACCAGGAAAAATACCCCTAACCACTTCAACATTTTAATGGGATCGACTGACTCGACTCAGGTCACTGATCTAGTTGGCCTTTTCCTTTTAAATGAAATACATTGTATACTCCATAAACAATTCAAACTTGAAGGAGGGCTATATAGAGATGATGCACTTTTCATAACGAATTCTACTAATAAAAATTATGAAAATGCAATTAAAGCTCTACATAAATTATTTAAAAATTATGGACTTAGTATAAAAATCGACCCTAATAAAAAAATTGTTAATTTCTTAGACATAACCTTAAATCTTGAAAATTCTACCTTTGAACCATACCATAAACCTAACCAATCACTTCTATATGTCCACAATCAATCAAACCACCCTAAATCAATATTAAAATCAATAGTTCCTAATATCGCTCTAAGAATTTCTAGACTGTCTTCTACTAAATCAATATTTACCAAAAATGAAAAATACTATAATGAAGCCCTTAAAAACTCTGGATATAATTCACAAATTAAATTCATAAATGAAAATGATAGAAACATAAACTGCATTAAAAATAAACCTATTAAGAGCGTAATAACATATAATATGGCAATGTCTTCCCGTATACGAGTTAAGAAAAATAACCAGGAGACAAAAAAAGATAAAACCAAACTACAAATATTAGATAATAATATAAATAAACAACAAACTAAAACCCGCAAACGTAAGAATAGACACAAGGAGATCCTATGGTTCAACCCCCCGTATTCCAAAAACCTAGAAACAAACATAGCTAGAGAATTTTTTAAAATATTAGATAAGAACTTTAAAGCCCCCCATAGATATAATAAGATTTTCAATAAGAACACAATTAAAGTCTCTTACTCTACTATGCCTAACCTTCATCAGAAAATAATTAGCTCTAATAATAATAAAATTAATAAACTACAAAATGCAACTATACAAAATACATCGGACTGTAACTGTAGAAGAAAAAATAAATGTCCCCTACAAGGCTCATGTAAAATTAAAAATGTTATCTATAGCTGCACAGTATCAAAAACTCCAAATATACAAGAACCTATCAACAGCCATAACTCAACTACCAGATTAAATAATAACACCAACTTAAATCAATCTACCGATCAATTATTAACCAACCCACCACATTATAATCCAACAATAGACCTAACGGAAAATAATCATAATAATCAAGAGGTAATATATATTGGTTCCACATCTGGCCCAATAAAACATAGAATTTCAACGCACAAACATTCTTTTAAAAATAACTCTCTATCAAACCAAACTACTCTATCCAACTATATTTGGCAACTAAAAAATAGCAATATTTCTTTCAACTTAAAATGGCAAATAATTGAGACTTGCAAATCATATAAACCAGGAGATAAATTTTGTATATTATGTGCAAAAGAAACCCTAAAAATTTTAAAATATGAAGATATAAAAAGCACAACCAAACTAGTAAATTCAAGACACGAGCTTCTATCGTGCAATCATAAACGTTGGTTTAAATTTAATAAATATAAACCACCTTAAATTATTATAAATTACTCATTAGTAAAAATAGATTTTTTTTTTTTTTTTTTTTTTTTTTTAATAAATTAAGTTAAACCAATTACCGCCCTTAGACTCGTAAATCAAATAATAAATAAAGCCATGACAATTATCTCCCCTTAAAAACTTGCAAAAAAAAAAAAAAAAAAAAAAAAAAAAAAAAAAAAAAACTCTCACTCTATAGATATTAACTGTAGCGTCTCTAAATCAAAATACGCTAACGGAAACAATTTACTGCACGAGCGTCGCCCTTTTAAAATTCATCATTCAATAAAATAAAAAGCTATAGCAAACATCTAAATGACTACTTTAAATACAGTTCCTGATTTCAAAAAAAGAAAAACCAAAAGGTAATTATATATCTATATATTTTTAAATCAAATTTATTATGTAAATTCAAAAATATATATATTTTTTCTACTCATTTCTATCTCTAACCTATACAAATTTTCTTATTAATTTTCTTATAAATTTTATATCCAAACCTTTTACTTCAATTTTTCAGATTCATCTGCCTTACTTTTAATGCTAGGTTTATTTTTGGTGTCTTTTCAATTCAATAGAAATCCTCCTAAATTTGCTGATGAGGAGACCGTGCTTACCAAAAAAACTATGTATAATTATTCTACGTGACTTCATGTATACCACAAATAAAAAGCACGGATTTCCGAAACGATCGTACAGATAATTGACTTTGTTGTTGTTCCTTCTTATGAAACTGATTTTTAATTTAATTAAATTTTTGATTGTTAAATTTAAAAATTTTTAAAACTTTTAAATTATAAATCACATTACTTAATATATATATATATATATATATATATATATATATATATATATATATATATATGCACATAAAGTAATAAGCAGTACATAGGGCCCGAGCAAAGCTGGGCTGAACTACTAGTATGTCTCTAAAAGTGAAATTTTCTCTGTGTGTACATTTCCCTACAAAACTACTTTGTCAAGTTCCAGTCTACAGACTCGAAATTTTACATATGTGCCCCCTAAAACATCAGGACGGTATTCAAGAGCGAGTCAACACTCAGACGACACCTGGTACGAGTGAAGCCCCGCATGGAGGAGAACATGACCAAAAACTGCATATACTCCATCCCATGCAGTTGCAGAAAGGTTTACATGGTCGAAACATGCCGCCCACTTAAAGTAAGGGTGGAAGAACATCTAAAAGCGGTAACTAAAGGGGAGACGGAAAAATCAGGTATAGCCAACCATGTCTGAATGGAGAGGGGGGACCATCGCCCCCTATGGGATGAAGTAAAAATAATAAACAGAGATACCCACTGGAAAGTGAGAAAACTTAAAGAAACAGCTCGGACATAACAACCTACTGAGCAAACCAAGCATAGATCTGAATGCAATTTGGACACCTCTGATAGAGAGAGAAAACCTTGAATAACAACATAGGTTTAACATTAACAAAAACCAACTAAGAATTGTCCAAGTGACATATGGCTGAGTGGTCCTAGACGTTGTATCAAAGTTTACAGTTACCCAAAGGTGCTGATTTCAACCGGGAACGAAGGCATTGAAAAGTAACATTCAAAACAGAGAATCAGCAACTATGTCCCAGAGCCTAGCTGGAGTCCGAACACGGTACCCCCGTAATAATAATAAAGAGTTGGGTTCGAGACTCCTAACAAACGGTTCCCCAGTTCGATACAAAACACCTGATGAAGGCCGGAGGGCAACACGGCCGAAACGTTGTGACTATAACAAGCAAGATGAGGAAGTCAGTCCGACAATCTCAATCAATGAAAAACTCATCTCAAAAATACAGACAATTACAATTTAAGCGATATCCTTCTACAACTAGCATGACATCAGCACAAAGGAATCTACACTACTAATCAAATGACACCATCGAACGAACAACAACTTCTACAGGTTGGAATGATGAAATGACCCTTTTTATAAAAGACGACATTGTTCAATTTTAGTTTGACGAAAATCGGTGTTTCTAGTTGACCAGTTATGGACAAATCCCAAGTGCGATTGTAGCCTTCTATCATGTCCAAATGTTATATAATGTTTTACGAGCGAGATCGGAGATGCGCCGCTGTACAACTCATGCTCTCTACCGATCCAAGTTATGCCAACAGGATCATTGTCAGCTCCCTCAAAATGCATCGCTGTATTACCATGGATAACAGGGACAATGAAAACAATGTTTCCGGTCACTGTTATGGCTTTTGGCGTGGTTTCAAATGAGAGCCACATAACGCCAACTCACATATTCGATATGGGCTTGAAACTCAACACCAAAATATACCTGAATGTGCTGAATGGAGTGATGATTCCTTGGTGCTATCGGGTGGCCGCTGCCAGCCGCTTGGCATGGCAGAAGGACTCGGCATCGGCCCACGTCCAAACAAACCCAAACTTGGCTTTAGAAGGAATGCTATGACTTTGTACGTTCTCTCTATTGCCCCTTCCTCTTCAGACCGGTCCTGGATATGACCTTAAACTATATCCGATAGTGAGGGCCCCAGCTTGTAGGCCTTAGGGAGTGTGGAGCCACCCTTTAATTGCCATTGCTCCCAGGTCCAATCTGACCCGGAGTGGTAGCACCTGTTAGGGTCCCAACTATGGGTTAAATAGAAAACGACTTAAAAAACAGATATACTATATTAAAAAATCGTTCTTCAAAATCACCAGATTCGGCATTAAATAACCTGAAAAGGGTTGATATGCCGTAAAACAAAACAACCAAACCAAACCTCTTCAGACCTGAACCTGCTAGACTATTTTCTTTTGCCATATGTTGAAAACATCAAAAACATGACCTCCCACCTCACAAAAACCAGCCTGATCACCGCAATCAGCCGAGTATTCGCCGAACTTCTGCCGGCGTTTGTGGAAATGGCATGCTTCCAGTTCCGGAGCCGTATCGAGAAGGTGATTAAGACTGAAGGAGGCTACATTTAATGGATGTCATCTCTACTACATAATATAGTTACTTGAATTGATATATTTTTTCAATAAAAAGTTTTAAAATAAAGGTATAGTGTTCTACACATACTATCCATGAAGGGCTTGTTGATAAAGAAAGTCACGAAATACGTAACCTATATTACATCAAGACAATATTTAAAAGCGACTTACTTTTCCGGAACATTTTGTACAAATAAAGCCTCTTACAAATAAAAACAGTTCTTATCAAAATTAAATACTTGTTAAATTTTAAAATAAGGAACCAGAAAACGTTGTGTTAATTGTACTCGTTGACGTTGAATATATTTACACATTTGTTCAAGTTCTTTCTTCGATGTACGCCTGTTCTACTCTTACGAATTCTTTTCAACACGAAGTGCATGGTTTTAAAAAAAAATATTTTTACTCCAAGTCAAACTAGGTTGGTAGCTACACGTTCGCACAGCACGAATAGAAGAATCATCGGGCGTTTTTATTTTTTATTTTCTTTATAGCCTGCAATATATTATCGCAAACACACAGAGAAACAGTTATGCTGTCCCTTGTCATCACATGTAATATACTATCATATTACGTCCGGATGCAGAGATAATTCAGCACAGAACATGTTGCATCTGTCGCATATAAATGTTTATACGCACCTGTCTCACATATAAAACGCGTTTATTATAATTTCATTGATATATTATAGCGGGAATACGCTCTTTGCAGAATGGATTCGGACACGATAAATCTAGAAACCTACATCCATTTCAGTAATAGACACATACACACACTCACACACACACACACACACACACACACACATATATATATATATATATATATATATATATATATATATATATATATATATATATATATGTTGTGCGAGATCTTGACTTCCTGTGTTAATGTAATCGTTACATTTCAAAACACGGAATTCATACATTTTATGCAGACAATCGCAAGAAAACAAACACAAGGAAAGAATGCGACCCCCTCTTTTTTCTGCAACTGAAGTAACAGATATCAATTTACAGGTTGTTTTCAGATTATGATGGAGTACTGCTGCCACATCTGGGTAAGGCTGCTAAAAACAGTCTATCCTGCCTTGACAGAGTACACTTCGTGGGGAGATGCCGTTTTCTCTTCCCTGCAATCTCTCTTCAACAGAAGAGACGTTGCGAGCCTGTCTTTGTTTTATCGTTACTTCCATGGCAAGTGCTCGTCTGAGCTCCAGTCTCTGTTTCCCTCTCGGCAATCTTTCACGATAAACACCTGTCTAGCTGAAACCACTGTTAAAAAATTTTCCCTTCTTTATCTGTGATAAATCAAAACGTACATTCCATGAACAAAGCTTCTTTCTTAGAAGTGCACGCCTGTGGAGCTCTCTTCCGTTTGCCCGTTTCCCATTTGCCTACAACTTGGATGTCTTCAAGTCCAACATAAACAAATTCCCGATGAACCGCCCCCTTAAGTAAGACACTTTATCAAATCCCAATACTAACGATTACTACGATACTACCTCATTGATTACCGTACACGTAATAATTCTTATCCCCGAGTGGCTTCCGGGCCTTGATAAGTGATGACTACCTTGTAAAAAAAAAGAATAACGTCTTGTCTCTTGTTCAAAAGTCTCGTATTCCAATGTGCTTAACAAGACTCTGCCATATCGAACACGTGGTACTCTCTATTTATCAGACCATGTTTATGCCAAGTCTTTTCCTGCCGCTCTAGATCCACGCGTGTAACATGTCTATCTTTCTTTTCATAACACTTTTTCCTGCTACCTGGTACACGGTTCGGTCATTTGCATATAGCCGCGATACATTGTTAACAACACTCTAAGATCGATACATTGTGATCAACTCTCTAAGATCGTCTGAATTAAATGTTAAGCTTCCCGTAAAAGGACTTCTATTTTTAAACGACTATTTTTCCGAAATATTAGTATGTCCACTGTCCAAATTGTATTTTGAGTAATTTCACAAATGAAAGGCTCCCACTTGATCACTAAATGAGATACATAGCTATTCGAATATTCCATTAAATTTCTCTTTACATCTCAAGCTCTGAGTAACGAAGTTGAGAACATTATTTTCCTCTGCACATTTGCCCATCTAAATACGTTATAGTATATCTTTCTTGTGGTCTCTGTGTCTTACTGGATTGCATGACAAAATGCATCTACTCTGGTGGAGTATCCAGTTTGTGCAGTTACACTACCCATTTATTTTTCAAGATAATCACAATAGGAATCAGTAAATATGACCTTACTGTTTGATGTCACCGGGATGGTGGAGGTCTTAGTTTCCGCCTTACGACATTTTAATGTCTTTCATTCTTTGAGGGACATACTTTGGGTACTTTGCTTTGGAAAAGGAGATGTTATCTCGAAATATTAAAACCTCCACCGTACCTGTTACATCAAACAGAAAGTTCATATTTACTGATTTGTATTGTGATTTTCTTAAATAAATAAACGGATATACTGAGTTAAATAAAATAAAATATAAATAAGACCTTCTTTCGCTGACCGATTTTTGTTTATACGTCATACCAAAACAACAGTCAGTTTCGTGCATTGCTATAGCCTTCTTATATTCTTGCATATTTATTTACCAGCAATGCTTTAAGCAAACTACATTTCTCTAGACGGCCAAAAAAAAACGGCCGTGTAGCCGAAACAATAATGTAACTTAACAGAAAGATACGGTAATAGAAAATAAAACGCATATATATATATATATATATATATGATTGTTGAGCTGGATTAAATCCGACGATATGAAATAAAATGGAGGTGGAAGGACCTGGATACTCAACGTTTCGCCCGATCTATGCGGGCTTCTTCAAGAGGGATGGTCATTGACGAGAGAGTCGGAGGATTGGGGCTATATATAATGATGGGGGAGAGCAGCGTGTTTTCCTTATGTAAATTAGATGTCATATATACATGTATATACATTTTATGAGAGAAGAACTAATTAGAGTAAACTAGTGTAGTGGATTACGTCTAAAAGATAAAATATCGTAGAGATTAAAATTGTGTTTGGAAATATAGCGGTGATAGATTAAATAAATAAAATGACACGAGATTACGAAAGAATTTTTTTTTTTTTTTTTTTTTTTTTTTTAAATTAGAAATAATTGAATTGGGATAAAATAGCGCAGTAACTTAAAAGATGGTATCTAAAAATAAGAATAGGAGGTGATAAAATGGAGTCTAAAAATAGATAATCTTTTAGACGTAATCCACTACACTAGTTTACTCTAATTAGTTCTTCTCTCATAAAATGTATATACATGTATATATGACATCTAATTTACATAAGGAAAACACGCTGCTCTCCCCCATCATTATATATAGCCCCAATCCTCCGACTCTCTCGTCAATGACCATCCCTCTTGAAGAAGCCCGCATAGATCGGGCGAAACGTTGAGTATCCAGGTCCTTCCACCTCCATTTTATTTCATATATATATATATATATATATATATATATATATATATATATATATATGTATATATATGTATACATATATATAAACTAGCAGGACGCCCGGCGTTGCCCTGTCCTAAAATACGCGTAAATATGATATTTTGATTAATACAGAATTCGTATTTATTATTAGATTATATTGGACCCAATATTGTAATTGTATAAAAAGTTTTTAAAATATGACTCGTCACGCCCCCGAGAATTGAAATCAAAACGTTTAGTCTAGGATTTCCATTTTCCTTTGGCGCTAATATCTGAGATTTGAAAACATGTTTGTTCTCCGGTTTAAAATATGAACTAATAGCTATTACGTTACACATGCATATTCGTACTGCCGTCGTTCGACCTTCACCTGACAAATTCCATTTTATTTTAATTTTCACACTTTGCACTGATTTTCCCCTGCTAAAACCCAAATATAAAGTTTTGCATGGGTTCGAATACCCTATATATTAAGTTTTAAGCATGTGGACCAAAATCTGACAGAGGAGTTTGCCAGGCAAATCTTTATAAACAAATACATATACGCATACAAAAGATATATAGAAAGAGGTTTGTGTATACTATAGGCTTTTTATGCAAATATTACGCAAGTATTTATCATGTAGAATATCTGCATGAATATAATTACACGTAATAGTTAACTAAAAGGGATCATCCTATAAGAAAAAAAAAATAACTAACAGGGAATCTATTAAAATTATTGGTTAAAAAACATGCATATTAGCTCGATTTTTTGCAGATGAATGCAATTCCACGACCCATATATAACGAAGTTTATTTTACTTTTAAATGAAGGGTTTTTAATATGAATATCAATACACACAAAAATAAAAAACACATTCATAGGCGTATAGATATATACGTGTGTGTGTGCGTGCGTTCGTGTGTGTGTGCGCGCGCGTGTGTGTGTGTGTGTGTGCGTGTGTGTGTTCATTGCAAACGGTGGTATAGATGAGATATGTTCGAGTGCGCGGACATTGATAAGTAGTTTAAAACTGCTTGCATAAAGAGAAATGAATTAGATTCGTTGGCGTGATGTAATCCATTATCTTCACGGATGTAAGACACAGTGGCAGCTTGATTGATGGGGATTTGCCATGCGCTCCATTGTTTCCGGGGAGAGAAGCTGTTGACGGCTCGCATGAGTCAGGTTTCCTTTCCTATTACTTTACGTATATTAATATAATAAACTCAACTCAATTTTTCTTTGACAAATCTATATATATCATTCAACTTATATTCATTAATATCTCTCACGCACTCTATGTATGTATGTATGCATATATATATATATATATATATATATATATATATATATATATATATTATAATAAAGCCGTATTTCTGTTTGTTTGTGTGTGTGTGTGTGTTTTAGATACTGGCCGGCTAACACTGAACTATGTGCTGGTCAATGGTGAGTGAGTATTATGATAGTTATTAATATTTGCAGGTAAAGTTATTTACGTTAAAATGTTTTAATAGAAAGGAATGTTAGTTTGCAAAACTTTCACCAATAAAAAATGTTTATTTGATGTTTATTTGATAGATGGAATTCAAGTTAACCATAAGTTAAACAAAGATACGTGACAAAAACCAAGCAAGGCTCTTTAGTCTACGTGGAGTGATGACGTAATGGAAAAGATAAAGTTTGAAACGTAGAGTTTTTGTTACGCGAGTGTTCAGTTCCATACACGACGCGTTAACGGAAGTCAGAATGGCGCGACTTAGAAAAATGTAGTCTTATACAAAACTTTAAACAAACAAACAATCAAACAAACAAAAAACACAGGAAAGAATAAATAATTGCATCAAAATATAATTCTCGCCTTAATGTTTTCATTTGCGGTGAAAATCCCCTTTAATTTCGAGACCTGGAAGGAAGATTTGGGGCATGTTTTTGATGGTGATATAACCGACAACGATGTCTATAAAATGTTAATACATGTATAAACATATCAATACGCAATAGACGAATACACTACACGAATCATATAACAGATCGTTTATGACTCATATGTACAACAAACAAACACACACACATACACACACACGCACCCCTATATATATATATATATATATATATGTGTGTGTGTGTGTGTGTGTGTGTGTGTGTGTCGTTGTTTTAATTTGAATAAAATACGCCTGAAGTGCGCTTAAAACCAAATGACAACGTAACATTAGGAAAATAAATAAATATTTTACTTGTTTGAAATTCATCACCAACATATTTCGGAGGTAGACTCCATCTTCAACGTGTTGGTTTGTTTCTTTTTTTCTTTTTCTTCTCCCTTGCCATGTTG
Organism: Euprymna scolopes; assembly: GCF_053919585.1. NCBI lineage: Eukaryota > Metazoa > Mollusca > Cephalopoda > Sepiida > Sepiolidae > Euprymna > Euprymna scolopes. The sequence continues at coordinate 90,767,752 of NC_136510.1, forward strand.
TGAATTTGTAGAAAGAAGTATGTTGTATAGAGCCATGCGTTGTGTCTGGCGGTTGTATTTGGAAATGTTTGAACTGTGCGTAGGTAACGCGAGAATAATGTCAAGAATGAGAGTTCAATAAAAACGTTGTTTTAATTTGAATAAAATAAAATACGCATCAAGTGCGCTTGAAAGCAAAATCACAACGTAATAGGAAAATAAACAAATATTCTGTTTGTTTGAAATTTATCACATTATAATTATATATATATATATATATATATATATATATATATATATGATATATATATCATATCTATATATCATATATATATATGATATATATATATCATATATATATCATATCATATATATCATAAATTAGTAATTTAATTCTATGACGTGAAATGGTTAAGTTTCAAATCTAAATTTTTTATTATATCCAATACAAATAATACAATTAAAAAAGTATCTCTTCTTAATCTATAGGTTTTTGATGTATACCCATCTCCTCAGAGGAGAAAGTATTAGCAAATTATAATGGTTGACACCTAATTAAGACACTCTATCAAATCTCCAAAACTACAATACTATCTCATTGATTACTGTACACGCAATAACCCTTATCCCTGATTGGCCCGCGGGCTTTTATAAGTGGTGACCCATATGTAAAAAAAAAAAAAATAATAATTTGCTAAACACAATAAACATAGAAAATCAGAATTAATATAATGAATTGTATTCTTGAAGAGGAAAAAACTAAAGAAAACAACATACTTAGAATGGAGTTTTGCTACGAAATATATTTATATTTTAAATTTCAAACAAGTGAAATATTTGTTTAGTTTCCTAATATTATGTTGTGATCTGGCTTTCAAGCGTACTTGGTGCGTATTTATTAACTGCTTAGCAGTAGATATCTATACACTGCTATAAAAATAAAACATGGAAAACCCCTAGGACCCCATTTCGCCAAAAAACTCGTGAGGATTTAATTGTGTGAAGTTACAGAAATGCAAAAAAAAAAAAAGAAGAAAACATAAATAAATACAAAACAAAATAAAAAGCGAAGTAAATTGTCACAAAAGAGCAAATACTCGGGGGCATACAAGTAAATAAAATAAAAATGTCAAATGTAAATTCGTGTAAAAAAATACAATTATATAAAATGTATGTACAAATGAGATGGATGCAGTATTATAGTCTCCCGACTGTTGTGATACGTTTGGGTTTGGTGTAAAATCTTTGTTCCTCCGAGTCACGAAGGACAGTTTGTCCTACATCACACAAAGTTATGTTTATTCAATAATAGAAAGCAACGCTCATTCTTCACATCGATTGCAAAATTATTTCCCGTTTATCTGTGTATATGAACCGCCTTTACAATTCTTAATATTGGTTGGAGTATTTTGTATCTGAGTTCCGTTAACCCTGATACTCAAGTTACAGGAAATGGGAGCATACTTTTACAAACACACCCATACAATATATATATATATATATATATATATATATATATATATACGTGTGTGTGTGTCTGTGTCTGTGTGTCTGTTTATATATACATATGCATATATGTAAATGCATATATATATGTATACATATATGTATATGTGTAAATCTCCTTCTCTCTCTCCCTCTCTCTCTCTCTCTCTATATATATATATATATATATATATTAAGTAATGTGATTTATAATTTAAAAGTTTTAAAAAATTTTTAAATTTAAAAATCAAAATTTAATTAAATTAAAAATCAGTTTCATAAGAAGGAACAACAACAAAGTCAATTATCTGTACGATCGTAGTATAAAAATCGACCCTAATAAAAAATTGTTAATTTCTTAGACATAACCTTAAATCTTGAAAATTCTACCTTTGAACCATACCATAAACCTAACCAATCACTTCTATATGTCCACAATCAATCAAACCATCCTAAATCAATATTAAAATCAATAGTTCCCAATATCGCTCTAAGAATTTCTAGACTGTCTTCTACTAAATCAATATTTACCAAAAATGAAAAATACTATAATGAAGCCCTTAAAAACTCTGGATATAATTCACAAATTAAATTCATAAATGAAAATGATAGAAACATAAACTGCATTAAAAATAAACCTATTAAGAGCGTAATAACATATAATATGGCAATGTCTTCCCGTATACGAGTTAAGAAAAATAACCAGGAGACAAAAAAAGATAAAACCAAACTACAAATATTAGATAATAATATAAATAAACAACAAACTAAAACCCGCAAACGTAAGAATAGACACAAGGAGATCTTATGGTTCAACCCCCCCCGTATTCCAAAAACCTAGAAACAAACATAGCTAGAGAATTTTTTTAAATATTAGATAAGAACTTTAAAGCCCCCCCATAGATATAATAAGATTTTCAATAAGAACACAATTAAAGTCTCTTACTCTACTATGCCTAACCTTCATCAGAAAATAATTAGCTCCAATAATAATAAAATTAATAAACTACAAAATGCAACTATACAAAATACATTGGACTGTAACTGTAGAAGAAAAAATAAATGTCCCCTACAAGGCTCATGTAAAATTAAAAATGTTATCTATAGCTGCACAGTATCAAAAACTCCAAATATACAAGAACCTATCAACAGCCATAACTCAACTACCAGATTAAATAATAACACCAACTTAAATCAATCTACCGATCAATTATTAACCAACCCACCACATTATAATCCAACAATAGACCTAACGGAAAATAATCATAATAATCAAGAGGTAATATATATTGGTTCCACATCTGGCCCAATAAAACATAGAATTTCAACGCACAAACATTCTTTTAAAAATAACTCTCTATCAAACCAAACTACTCTATCCAACTATATTTGGCAACTAAAAAATAGCAATATTTCTTTCAACTTAAAATGGCAAATAATTGAGACTTGCAAATCATATAAACCAGGAGATAAATTTTGTACATTATGTACAAGAGAAACCCTAAAAATTTTAAAATATGAAGATATAAAAAGCACAACCAAACTAGTAAATTCAAGACACGAGCTTCTATCGTGTAATCATAAACGTTGGTTTAAATTTAATAAATATAAACCACCTTAAATCATTAAAAATTACTCATTAGTAAAAATAGTTTTTTTTCTAATAAATTAAGTTAAACCAATTACCGCCCTTAGACTCGTAAATCAAATAATAAATAAAGCCATGACAATTATCTCCCCTTAAAAACTTGCAAAAAAAAAATACTCTCTCTCTATAGATATTAACTGTAGCGTCTCTAAATCAAAATACGCTAACGGAAACAATTTACTGCACGAGCGTCGCCCTTTTTAAAATTCATCATTCAATAAAATAAAAAGATATAGCAAACATCTAAATGACTACTTTAAATACAGTTCCTGATTTCAAAAAAAGAAAAACCAAAAGGTAATTATATATCTATATATTTTTAAATCAAATTTATTATGTAAATTCAAAATATATATTTTTTTCTACTCATTTCTATCTCTAACCTATACCAATTTTCTTATTAATTTTCTTATAAATTTTTAATCCAAACCTTTTACTTCAATTTTTCAGATTCATCTGCCTTACTTTTAATGCTAGGTTTATTTTTGGTGTCTTTTCAATTCAATAGAAATCCTCCTAAATTTGCTGATGAGGAGACCGTGCTTACCAAAAAAACTATGTATAATTGTTCTACGTGACTTCATGTATACCACAAATAAAAAGCACGGATTTCCGAAACGATCGTACAGATAATTGACTTTGTTGTTGTTCCTTCTTATGAAACTGATTTTTAATTTAATTAAATTTTGATTTTTAAATTTTAAAAATTTTAAAAACTTTTAAATTATAAATCACATTACTTAATATTGAATTAGCTCTAGGACATTTAACTATCGAGCTTATTATATATCTAAATTACAACGAGCATTTCCTGTATTTTAATTAAACTAGTAATTTCACTATTACATTAAAATACACTTAGCTCTTTAGACTATTATTCTAATCTCCTTTAAATTATATATATATATATATATATATATATATATATATATATATATATATATATATATATATATATATATACATTCAGGTTTCAGATGTTCAAAAGTCGGGACTAATGAAAACAACGAGGTCGTTAGATAGTGCTCAATAAAAAGAGCAAAATATATGTTTTTAAATTTGATTTAAGGGTAAACAGTTACATATGGTCGCTACAAATAGCCATCTGTTTCAGTCGATGAGACTTCCTCAGGCGACTTCGAATCTCTCGGCGCCACAAAGAAAAATGGAAAAAAAATGAAAGTGGGCGAGGAGGTGTGGGTAAAGCCCCCCCCCCCAATGCATAATGTACTACTCGCTGGGGGGGGGGGTAACGGGAACGCAGTCAAAGAACAACCTAATGGTGAATGGCGTTCCCCGGCATATCTTAGACCTGCGTCGTGTAACCCTGCCGGTGCGCAGTGATGGCAGTGAAGAGGAGGAAGTCGATATCCACCAAGAAGCTAACGATGCACCCCAATTCGACTTAGCCCCACATTGTGGTTCTTTACAACTGGACGGGAATATCTGTAGTGAACCTGAAAATGTCAACCCCCAAGAAGCTGTCCCCCAGAGACCTCAACGTGAGAGGGGGAGGTCTGCTTGGGTGAAGGATTATGAAGTGTCTTATTGATCTCAAAGATCAGAGGCGTGTGTGGGGTATATGGTTAGAAAAGAAGAAGAAAAAAAAAGAAACGTACCGGGCGTATCTGCATCGCTCTTTGGGAAAGAAGAAGGAAAGACTGGCCAGCGCATTTGTATACGCGAAGGGCATCTTGGGAAGGCAGACCATGATGGGAGAAGCTATTTTTTCTCATATCTTCCTTTTTTTTCTAGATAGGAGCATATAAAAGCAGGGGAAATTCCCTGGGGGGAGGGGAGAGAAAAGAGTCGTGAACATCTCTTGAAAAGAATTTTGTATTGCTGACGTTCGGATTGTGCAGTGTGGCATTGGTGGCGAGAGGCCAGGTGTGGTCGATTGGAAAAGAAGAAGGCAGAAACGTGCTGTTGTCGAGAGAGTGACTCACTCCTTCCCAATTCCAGAACCGAATCCTGATTATAACCCTGGAGATCTTTTTTGAGTTCGTCGGCTTCGGCCGTTAGGTTTTCGACTTTGTGACAAAAATCACTCATTGGCGAGTCCCATAATTCAAATTCCTAAATCCAATCGGCCCCGAATAAGTTCGTTGCGATCCTTACAACGAAAACTTTTAGCTTTTTTGTCATTCTTTTTAGTGAAACCTTAATAACTACCTCACCCTCAAAATTTATTTTTTCATCAGTGACCGATCTTGCGACTTTATTCGTCTTTGTCATCGTGGGCTTTCCTATTCTCTTCCACGTGTGAAAGTTTATAATTGATAAATCCAACCCTGAATCGAGCTGCAGTTTTACTTCTTTATTTCTGATTCTCACCGTAACATATTCCTTATGTTCTCTGTTGGTGAAGGGTCAATTTTTGCAGTTTTTACGTAGCTCTTTTTTGCTACTTTTTTTCTGCAATATGAGGCCTTGTGCCCTGCTCACTTGCATAGGGCACATGTTATTTTCCGTTGGTACTGGCATGGGGTGTACCCATGAAGTCCTCCACATTTGCTACAAGGGATCCTAGGATTTTGTTTATCCTGATAATTTTGTGGATGGTTCTTTTTGCCCCTTCGTTGGTAATTGCTGGCGGGCGGGTGTCCTTTATTTGGAAACGTATTCTTTTAATATGAGCAATACCTGCTTCTTCTATGTTTCAGGAATCTTGCTTCATTGCGACGAACCGCTTACAATCTTCAGCCAGTTTCCGAAGCGTCAAATCATGTTCTAATTCCAACTTATTTAGAGCACGATGTCTTATATGGGCGTCTTACATAGGCGTCACCACTTATCAAGGCCGATAGGTCACTCAAGGATAAGGGTTAAAGAGTGTAGAGTAGTCAAAAGGACAATATAGTAATCGATAGTAATGGAAGTTCGGTAAATTTGTTAACTTAAGTGGAACAGCTCATCAGAAACTTGTTCACGTTGGACTTGAAGACAACCATATTATAGACAGCTGGAAAGCAGGAAAACGGAAGACAATTCCACAGGCGTGCAGTTCTAAGAAAGAAGCTTTGATCATGGAATCTATGTTTAGGTTTAGGCACAGATAAAGAGTGTGGAAAATTATTGATAATGTTTTCAGCTAGTCTAGTGTTTCTTGTGAAAGTTTCGCGAGGGGGGGGGGCATAGATTGAAGCTCAGTCGAACACTTTCCATGAAAATAACGATAAAGCAGAGACAAACTCGCAACATCTCTTCTGTGAGATAGAGGTTGCAGCGAAGAGAAAAGGACATCTCCCACCAGGCCACGAAGTCTATTTTGAACCCTATCAAACCTTGTATGAATATTAAGCACTTGTAATTGTCCGCCGTTAATGACGACAATTTGAAATCGCCACAGCGCTTATTAACTATAGACACAACAGTCGTATAGTCCTGACTCCCTGACGTGTAAGATTCATGCATTTCCATCTTTGATGAAAAAGGCTTCTTTTTGGACAGTATAACTCAATCAATAGTTTGACTGCCTCGTCAAACGACAATTCGTTGGTTTTTCTTGGTAAAATATAGTCCACGGATTTGTTATGCTCGGATGTACCTAACTTCCGTAGCAATAAATGAACCTTCTTTGATCCGTCCATGCACTGCAATCAATTTTAAAAAGGTCTTCAAATCTTCTGAAATATGCCCCGAACGTTAGGTCTTCCTTAGGAGCATAGCGAAATGTATCAATAGCTGATCAGATCGCATTTATACAGAAAGCAGTAGATTTCGTTTGTCATTTTTCAATTTTCGTAACGTGCAGGTACTCGGTTCAATTCTTTGTTTATGCAACACATTTTTCCTCTTTTTCCTTAAAAAATAAAATGTTACTTATCTGTAAAAGAGAGTTTATAGCATTTTTTTTTTAATATTGGCTATTTCTCTTGATTTATGTGCAAAAAAGAATGTCCTTTTTTTCGTTAACACTTTAGTTGTCATGCTTAGCGAAATCGTTTTTCCCTTCTTCGACGTGCAGTCCCGTCCGCCAGTAGAAAGTTTATTTTAATCGGATTAAAATCCGACGTTTGTAGTTTTTTTTTTAAATTCGTGCGAATACTCGTTTTAGCTAATAAAATAAAATATATCATTTACTTTTTTCAGCATTTTTTTTCTTTGTGCAACGCTAATGCCTTTTAACCATGCGGCGTATTAGCAATACATTCTTTTTAGAACGACAAAGTCTTTTTTCAACATTACCTTTTTTTTATAGGAATGTAAAAACGTTTTTTTTGTACTTACTGAAAACTTGGTCTCGTTAATTCTGTCTTTGGAGTTCTGTTTCAACTCGTAGTTTACGCCTTTAGTAGCTATTTTAACAGAAAGACAAGGCTTTTCCGACGTCTTTGTAAAATCCTTTTTTCGGCAAAACTTGTTGTCCTTTTCCGAAGTGTTCTTTATCCCGTGTTTATGGATTGTTACGCTCGAATGTGGGGGTTTTCCAACGTAGACAAGTAGCTTTTCCCGTTCCTCACCGAACTCTGGAAAAATAAATACTCTTGCAGTTTCAAATTTCCCCGAGTGTAGGAAAATTCATTTCGAATACCCGCGTGTGTTCTTTTTTCGTGAATCCTTTTGGTCGTCAAATGCTTTCTTCCAATGGCTGTTTCTTTAGAGTGAATTCGTTGCCCGAATATTCGTCATTCAGTTGTTGTTATCAAATATTGTAGATTGATCCGGGAAGTTCTTGAATCGTCTTCGTCAACCAGTTGTTGTAGACCCGTGCTAAAAGAAACCACCAGTAGTGTAAAGTGTATAAAATATAATATATGTTTATCATAAAGAAAAGTGTTTATAGCATTTCTTTAATATTGGCTATTTCTGTTGATTTATGTGCAAACGTTAACAATTTAGTTGTCATGCTTAGCGAAATCGTTTTTCCCTTCTTCGACGTGCATGCCCGTCCGCCAGTAGAAAGTTTATTTTAATCGGATTAAGCCACTAAGGTGGTATGAGAGGAACGTGTTCGTAGCATGCGGTTAAACATGGTATAAATGTATCCATTTAGGCTGAAACCAGTGGTATTCATAGGACTGGTTGATTCCACTTAGTTCTGAAATAGGTGTGATTTTTACCCCACAACAAATACACGCATATAAATATTAATAAACAAATCGCATAATAATAAGTTATAAAAGGTGGTAATTTAATCACATTATCATATGAGTTATGTAAAGTAGTCATTATACTTGTTATTAATTAAAGTTTATAATATATTTGTTTTTCTATTTAAGTATACATTAAAGATTGGTGGTTCTGGGTTTAGATCATGGATTTGAAAATGATATCAGGATAGTAAGAGAGTATTAAGAGAGAAGTACATATATACAAACGCAAATAGAAAAAAGACACATACATAAAGTACGCACACAAACGAATACGCATTTAGGCATATACCCATATATAATAAAGGGGTAAAACAAAGTTTAAAAAATGCAATATATAGTCGTTTGCAAAATGCCATGTGATCCAAGGCTCTTTAATACTCTAAACTATATACTATTTAGTTAGACAAGAAGTGAAGCATATACTAAAGAGGAGGAAAAGTACTTAATTTACATATTAGTATACATATATATATATATATGTATATATATATATATATATATACATATGTAACATAAAAGTTTATAAGATTAGGTTGTGGGGGGAGCAGGTATGGCAATATGTACATTTACAATATAGGTAGGAAGTAGAAATTCAGAACAAGTGTTGACAAAAAACTAATAGAGAATTCACATATAAAAAAGTATATATATATATATATATACATATATATGTATATATATACATATATATATATTAAGGTGAATGAGTCTCTGAAATAAAAAAATATGTAGTTATTTATGGTTATATAAGGGCGCATAAAGGGGTGGCGTCCTAAACTAAAAGACAAAATTTTAAAACCTAATATTTGTTAGAAATAAAAGCTGAAATTTTGACAATTGGTAGTCGTAATCATCCATAATAGCGTACTAAAATTTGAATCATTAGGAAAGGATAGAAAAAGAATTATGCATGCATATATGTATACATATATATGTATATGTGTATCTCTTCACCCCTCTCTCTCTCTCTTCCTCTCTCTCCCCCTCTCTCTCTCTCTCTCTCTCTCTCTATATATATATATATATATATATATATATATATATATATATATATATATATATATATGCAAGAATTTTTGGATATCCAAGAACATCTCATAAATTTCGCTGGTGAAGTAGTTAGAGGCAGTTTTACAAAGATAGGTGTTGTCTACTTTGAAGTGCCACCCACAAAAAATAAATCTCTCAAACTTCTCTCACTTAATAGGCCGAGCATTTTATACCATCTTTCCTCATCCTTGCTGCTGATAGCGTCAAGTCACATCCACCGTTCCACAAAAAGCGGTTAATTATCAACAATCGACATACAAATTGCACCTCTGATCTCACTCTCTCGAATAGCGGGTCTCTCGAAACGGGGCGATGTCAGCGAACAATTAGGGGACATTTTTGTTTTTTCTGGATTATCATGTTTCAGCGAGAAATAGAAAGTATTAGCTATCTATACATGTATATATGTGTATATATATATACATATACATATATATACATATATATATACATATACATATATATACATATATACACATATATATATACATATACATATATATATATATTTAGTAGAAATGGTAATCAATAAAAACTGAAGAAAGTGCTCAATACTGTCCTAGAGCAAATATGCGTTTTTTTTTTTTATCTGTGTTTATCTTTCTGTTAAGTTACATTATTGTTTCAGCTACAGACGGCCGGGTAGCTGAAACAATTAACAGGAAAATATGGTAATAAAAAATAAAACGTATATATATATATATATATATATATATATATATATATATATATATATATATATATATATACTACATTTATACACTATAATATAATGAAGTAAAAACGGAAATAAACTAAGGCTTTTGCTTGCGAGTATTACGGGGTTTTTTTTTTCGAAACAGTTTTTTTTTTTTTTGAACCAGTTTGTTTCTTGTAAGTAAAAAAATACTCGAGATGAGATCGAAACCAAGACATTAATAGATTAAGTAAAGTACGATAATCATTAGACAATCTTTTTTTTTTTACATGGTGGCCACCACTTATTAAGGCCCGGAAGCCACTCGGGGATAAGCACTTGCCATGGAAGTAACGGTAAAACAAAACAGACTCTAAACGTTTCTTCTATGGGAGAGAGGTTGCAGGGAAGAAAAAAAAATCCCCCACTAAGCCACGAAGTCTATTTTGTACTCTGTCAAGGCAAAATCGGCTGTTTTTAGCAGCTCCTGCCCAGATGCGGCAGCAGTACTATATCCTTGGACGTACTTGACTTTTATATAGATAGAGAATTGCATCAGTGGTGAGATATCTTCTGAAGTGTTAGAAGGATCCCACCATTTTCCCAGCGACCTCGTAAACAGGCTTGATGTATCTGTTCCATTTCAGATCTAGAGTAAAAGTCAAACCCAGAAGCTTTTCAAAACATGGAGCCTTCTCAAAACGAGGGTCATCCATTTCAATTGATATCAGATGGGGATCAGAGCGTTGATGATGTAAAGATAGGAGTTTGGTTTTAGATGCATTAAAAGTAACCAGCCACCTATTCCTCCATTGTACCACGCGCTCAATATCACAGAAGAGAGAATCAGAGAGAACTTTGTCATTTACGGCCTTTGATGTGTTGCCATAGATGGTCGTGTCATGTGTTGCTATAATTTGGAAAAAAATGTTTTCGAATCATTGTTCTTAACATAAAGAGAACTGTCATGTTTATCGACCGCGCATGCGCATTTGTTAAAAAAAAAATCAGATAAAAATCTGTCGACTCCCAAGTCCCAATTTGTCAACCTTGAAGCTTTGTTTTCCGGGTGAAAATGATTAAACATTTATCCTATGTCTAAATAACCTCATTTCAGGTTTGTAGATTAAAAAAAAATGTTGAGTATATTAGTTGAGAATTGTCCTCATACACAAATTCGTCCCTACTTATACAAAAATGCACCCGGCGCTGCCCGGTATTAAACGCAACATACAATTTCTTAAAAATGAAGTAAAAAAAAAAAAGCAGAAAGAAACTGAGACCCATGCTTACGAGTATTATGTTTTTCTAAAAAGTTCATATCTTGTAAGTAAAAAATTACTCGAGATGAAATCGAAACCAAAACCTTAAGGCAGTTAGTCAAGTGCGATAACCGTTAAGACAGCTTAACACGTCTTTTAAAAATGTTTTAACCCTACCTTTTAACAATACATATTGTGAACCATTAGCGCATGAGCAGTCGTGAGACAGTTGACAAACAGATGAACATACAATCACCATAAAGTTGTAATTTTTTTTCATTTTTAATTCATTAGCAGCACATCTTTTGCGAATAAAAACAGATGAAAATGTTTTCCACATGTCCAAAAACCCTATATATCAAATTACAAATCTTTGTTGAGTATATATATATATATATATATATATATATATATATATATATATATATATATATATATATATATATATATATATATATATACATTTATTGTTTTTACTATAATAATTAGATACCTACAGACACTCCTGTTTCGTCCTTTCGAGAATCTTCAGTGCAGGGTGTCACGATTAACACCAGTCGAACGATTAGAACTACGCAACACGAGACATCTCTGGCTCGATTAGCAAGACCGTATTAATTCGGCTACCATTAACCGCGAGAAATAACGTTGAATTTAAACATTTTAATTTGTTAAATGTTCATTTACGTAAGTCAGACAGTGATCTAATCGTTATCTATCAATCTTTCTCTCTCTCTCTCTCTCTCTCTCTATATATATATATATATATATATATATAATAGGACAACGAAAGTATGAAATGAAGACACAAAACTATATATTAGTTGATATAGAATGGATCATTTATTGAATAAGGAATACAGGCAAAATTTGGGGTATAGAAGGGACTCTTTATGCTAGGGCATTTCGAAGCCTTATGCTTCTCATCAGAAGAGTAGGGAAAGTGCTAGGTATCATTGGGAAGATGTGGCATCTAGCGTAAGGTCAATTAGGGACGAAAAAGATTAAGAGGAATTATAGAATGTTGGGGGAAGCTTTATTGAATTCTAAATAAATAAGGAGAAGCTTGTTATATATAGTATGATATATAAGATTGTATATGGTCTTTAACATAGTATTGAGATTAAGGGGTATATGTATTATGGTTAAATTGCTGCGTGGTAATTTATTTTAACGGTTTGTGGGGTGTCTATTTTCTATGGAGTGGGTAACTTTGATTAGTGCAAACTAAACGGCAAATGGCGGCTATAAAATAGCTTATAACTTTTGGGGGGGGAGTATTCAAGGTTTCAAAACTGAAAGATAATATGCGGCAATATATTTATAAGTTTCTTCTGTAATGATATAGGGAGTATGATTAAAGGGGGCGGTCGGAGATTCGGATGGCAATGACTATGAGTGCGTTTAACTTAGTGCGAAATGTTAAGCATACATATAGATTTAAAAGTGGAGGAGTAAGGAAAACATTACTACTTATGAGAGTGATAATAATATACCAAATAATCGTAAGGTAATTATAATAGTACGAAAGATAATAATAATGAAAATTATTATAATAGTAGTAATAATAAAGATTAAAATAAAATAGAAACAAAATTGAAGATAAAATAAAGATAAAGATAAAGACCAAATTAAAGATAAACATTAAAAATAAATATTAAAGGTAATATTATCAATAGTTGTGATAAAAGTAAAGTCAAAGTAAATGTTAATAACAGTGAAAATGGAGATAATGGTGGCAGGTATGGTAGCAATGACGGGGATAATAACGGGGATAATAATAATAATAACAGCAATTATAATGATAATTATAATAATATTAATGATAAAAACAATAATAATAACAATAGTAATAGCGGTAAAAACAATGCAGTAATAGTAATGATAATAATATAGTAGTAACAATACTTCTACCCTACCACCACCATCACCAGTACTACTACTAATAATAATGAAAATATTGTTAATACAAATTATTAGGGATGCGTAAATGAAAAGGATACAGACAAGTGGGGGGTCAGAGTAGCAGGAAATGGGATTGAGGAGTGAGGGGTAAGTGGTCCCGTATAAAATTAAGTTAAATAAAGAATATATATATATATATATATATATATATATATATACATATCTCTTCTATCCCCCAAAATTTGACTGTATTACTTTATTAAATGAATGATCCATTCTATATCCGTCAATATATAGTTTTGTATCTTCATTTTATACTTTTGTTGTCCTATTGTATAAGCTCCAATAATAATTGTTGAGCTTGGCATTATCCGGATAAGTCTCCTTTTTGTGTGAAATTTCTCTTTTCTTTTTACATTAAACTATATATATATATATATATATATATATATATATATATATATATATATATATATATATAGCTTAATGTAAAAAATGTATATATATATATATATATATATATATATATATATATTTGAAGGTTCAAGACTTAATAATAGTTTAAACAAAATATCTGGAGTTATGACTAGTTATAAAAAATGACATAAAAATTCGGGGTGTGGGGGAAACAAAAAAAGACGCGCGAGCGCGTGTGTGTGTGCGTGCGCGAATGTGTGTGTGTGTGTGTGTGTGTGTGTGATATTGAGAGTGGGCAATGCGTTATGGATGCGTTATCTGCAGCTACTGTAACTCTCGCTTCTCCTAATTTGTCCATCAGTTCTTATTTAGAAGGACTGATTTTTCTGACAAAGGGGAAAGAAAAAGCTGTATTCTGGGTTTACATTATTTTTGCGTGAGTAGTCAACTGAGCTATCGAAAATTGTGTGTTTCCGTGTCTATCTTTGTAGCCATGTCACTAATAATGGTGCTGGATGTAAACATTTTAATCGGAATGACGTTATACGCCTGATAATCATGGAGCAGAACATTAGATTAGACATTAAGGAGGCCGTCCTATTAGCAAGTGCAAGGTACTGAGACTGCTGTATTGCCATTTAGTGAATGGATTCTGGACCATGTAGTTGCTTCTGGTGGGCTTTCTCGATGCCAGATTTGTGGGTAATTGTTACGATTTCACCTTATGGGCTACAAAAATATTTCTTCGTTTCTTTTTCTCCCTTACTTTTCCTCTCTGTCCTGCTCTAATCAAGTCTATCGACCTGTCCCACTACTCTAAAAACTATAGCATGAAAAGTTTCCAGAAAAAAATACACGATTAAACCTTAAATTCTACTTTCCAATGTAGACCCCCACTACCATGTATCCTTCTCCAACATCAGTAGTCTACGTTCCAACCTTTCAAGATGTTGAAATCTAATTACAGGAGATCAAACCAGACATATTCCTTCTAAGCGAAAATGGCATTGGACCAACTATTTTCCCAGATGAGTTCGTAAATAAAGGATAGTATGATTTAACATCAAAATCTGACTCCCAAGACGGCATCGGCATGAAATATGTGCCTACATTAGAGATTGCATTCCATGTGGTTGAGACATCTCCAGAAAAGACCTTAAATTACGCTATATATGCTTTCGGATTGCACCACTGCTTTTATATTTGCCCTCTATCTCCTCACAACAGCGGATTTACTATTTTTAAGAGCATATCTGAGAAAATTGATCACATGCTGTTTGCTCGTCCATCGACCAAAATACACGTCTCTGGAGATTTCAATGTTAAACAATATGGAATTGTTAGCCCATTAAATGTTTATATATGTTAACAATATGGAATTGTTAGCCCATTAAATGTTTATATATGTTAACAATGTGGAATTGTTAGCCCATTAAATGTTTATATATGTTAACAATATGGAATTGTTAGCCCATTAAAATAAGACAGATAATGTTAGCCCATTAAAATAAGACAGATAATGAGAGGATGTTCTATCACGATTTCTCAATTTCTTATGACCTAGCTCGGATTGTTGATGAACCCACCGGTGTGCCCAACACTGACGGTCAATATGCAAGTCTCCCAACTTGTCCTGAGCTATGTTAATCTTCCGACCTGTCTCAAATGTGATCTTCTGTCCACTCGGTTGTATGTTAAGATACAAATGGCATGTAATAAGTCCTCAGACGTACTTCTCCATCGTACAATATTTTAAATTCTATGGTTGACTGGGATAATTTCCGTAGCTTTATATCACATCTACCTATGCGCTCCATCTTTAAAAAATGTGTCTTCAATAGTATCAGACCTGACGGATGGTTAATTGTAGGTATAGTCCGTTTCATAACCTTAAAAACAATTCAAGAAAACCTGACATCCAGTCGTGGTTCTCTCAAGAATGTGCCACTGCCATTGCGTACAGAAATGATTTTTTCATTATTTCTGATCTAACAGATTTACTGAAAGTAAAGCCGCTTTCAGGACTGCAAGCTACCACTGTAAAAGGTGATAAAGAAGAGAGGAGTGTGTGCTTAGTTCGTTAAGGCTAAACAGTTGCTCACCGGCTTGGTTCCCACCAGTTTTGGCAAATAGCGAACAGGATCCTGACCAGAAGCGTGTGCTCTCTCCCAACCACCATCAATGGACCTGAAGTAATCTCGTCAGCATCAGACAAAGCCGAACTCTACTAGGCATGGATGTTTGTCTGTTTGCTAATTCTCTCACGAATGCGCATGCCTGAATCGCCCACGTGACAGATTCATGTTAAGAGTAAAACAACAAAAATGGGAGTCAAGGACTCGAGTTTTAACCTCGTTTGGGCTCATCAGATAGAAATCTGAACTCTACCAGGTGTGTTTGCTCAGTTCGTAGAGTGCTCGCCTCACATGCAGAAGGATCGGGTTTCGAATAGCGAGTTCAAATTTGGCTAACTAATGAGCACAAATTAGGGCGAAACTTGAGTCTTAGACTTCTGTTTTGTTGGCTATCATGGTTCTTGCGAGCTGCGACGTTGTCTGGCTTTGGAAATATATTTTTTTTTATTATATTTTTACCCCAAACAAGGTACATTGCCACTTTGGTGTAGGGGGCTACTATCAGGGGAAACATCTACTGGGGTACTATGTAGGGATTTGGGCAGCGAGATGTTGGTTCACGTTGCACTTGAACTTATGCATGTCAGTACAGTTGGGGAAGCAGTGACCTGGAATGGAATTCCAAAGTCTAGCAGTTCTGGGGAAGAAACTACTGGAGTAGAAAGATCTTTTACATCTAGGGATCTCTACAGTGTGGGTGGGATTTTGCAGCTTGTCGGGTCTGTCGAGGGTGTTTACGTCGTGGGGGCACAAGTGCTTGCAGTTCATCAGAGCATTCACCAGTATAATACTTTTAGAACAGGCAGAGGGATGCAACGTTTCGACGATGGGACAGAGGCTGAAGCTTAGATGCCAGTTTAGGGCCTATCAGATTTGCGACTCTCTTTTGAACCCTGTCAAGGAGCGAGAGACTAGTAGCCGATGCACCAGCCCAAATATGACAGCAATACTCCATACATGGGCGAATAGTGGCCTTGTAGAGGTACAGGATGCTTTCCGGTGTTAGAAGTTTTCTAGCATGGCAGAGAGAGCCCACCTTCCTGGCAGCGGCCCTGGCAATGCTCTCGATGTAATTGTTCCAGCTCATGTTTCCTGTGAACGTTAGGTCAAGGAGCTTGAGAGACGTACTCTCAGATAAAGAGTCGTTGGCCATTGCTATAGGTGGTAGAGAAGGTTTCTTGTAATTATTGAATGAAACCAGTTTAGTCTTGGCGGCATTGAACGTGACCATCCATTTTTGTCCCCATTCCACTACTGATTGGAGGTCATCCTCTAGTGTTTCTGCTATTACTTTGGATATATGCTCATTTGTTTTCCTGTCGTGCCTGCTATAGAGTGTGGTGTCATCAGCATATATACCCATCTCAGAGGCAATTTTGTCGGAGAGGTCATTTATGAATATCAGGAACAGCAGAGATCCAAGGATAGATCCCTGGGGCACTCCCGCATTTATATCATATTGTTTAGATGTATGACCGTCGAGGACAACCTGGATTTTTCTCTTATCTAAGAAGGATTTAATTATGTTAAGTATTCTACCAGTGATACCGTATGATCTAATCTTCCTGAGGAGACCCTCATGCCATACCCTGTCAAAAGCCTTGGATATATCTAGAGCTACCGCTCTGCCCTCTCCCGCGTTGTCCAGTGAATGGTATATGCGTTCAGAGATTACAGTGAGGATGTCTGCCGTGGAACGGGCTTGTCTAAATCCATATTGTTGGTCGGTCAGAAGTTTAGCATCTGTAAGGTGCTGGACTAGAG
>NC_136510.1:90787668-90807668 GCF_053919585.1 Euprymna scolopes
CTCTTGACTTTCAACTCTTCTAACTTCGAACCCTTAAATTCCTATATTGAGAAATCTCCTTTGTTTATGACGTCAGATGTGTGTTTACCAACATGACAAATTTTCACGTGGCTTTACATATGTTTGTCGAAAAACACTTTTGGCTAACAAAAGAATCATCAGTTCTAATTTTAACTTATTTTTAAACAATGTATTTTAACTCGTATTGTTCCTTTATTTAACTGACATATTTAATATCCAGATTTCGAAAAGAATGGGCAATCGACTCTTTTTCCAAAATAAAGAATATTTTACTATTTCTAATAACAATGGAATTTCTAACATCCCATTTCCCATTATCTTTAACATTTGCATACAGGGTTCGATTCTAGCCTTATCCTAAGATTTTCACTTATCTAGTATGTCTTCTTACTTAACAGCAAAAAGAAAGTTCGCACAATGGAAAATTGTTATTTAAACATAAATGTAGGACATTAATTCAACACAAATACAGCAGTAACACAATGAACTAGTTAATATTTAGTAGCATAGCCCTTCTGCAATTCGACAGCCTGCGATCTGTTGGGAATTCTTTGAATTAGACTGCAGCAATACTCCGGGGGAAGGACATCCCACTTTTCTTTAATTTTTGTCCAAAATTCTTCCAAATTTGAAATTTTATCATTGCCTAGCTGTTGCTTGATGCAATGCTATACGTTTTCGATAATATTGAGGTCTGGAGATTGTGCAGACCAATCCAAACACGGAATATCATGCTCTTCCAGGAAGTCTTGACATTGCAAGCTTTGTGAATGGTAGCATTATCCTGCATGAAGATGGGATTATCATCCAAATTCCGACCAAAGTAGGGTAGAAAATGCTCAGTCAACACATTAATGTGCATGGTCGAATTAATTTGACTTTGCAAGCGAACTATAGGCCCTGGACCATTGGTATTAATAATGCCAAATACCAAAACTGAACCTCCACCACCTTGCAGCGTTGAAACTGAGCATCTAGGATTAAATTTTTCGTCTTTTCTCCGACTGACGTACTGCTTACAATCACTGCCTATCCTATTGAACTTGCTTTCGTCGCTAAAAAAACACTTTTGACCAATATGAAAAGTCATGATTTTCATTGCATCTAATGAAGTCCAGAAGGCGCTTTCTGTTCTTTACAGAAATTATTGGCTTGCGTCTTACAACATATCCTCGCTAATTAAATTCCGTTAATTTGTTCTTGACAGTAGAAACAGAACACTTTTTAACAAGATTGCATTGTTGTTAGATTTGGGGAACTGTTTCAAATCTGTTTCTGCAGATCTTGATAGACTTGTTTACCTTGTTAAAAGCAACTCTTGTACGACCAGATTTAGAGGCATCACGAACACTGCCGGTGTTTTATTGCTTTTGCACAGTGTTTCGTACCGTTTCCGCATCACATCTCAATCTGCGGCCGATTTCTCGATTGTATAAACATGGAATGTGGAGATTAATGAGCTCCTGACGATCACACAGAGAAATTTGTGGCATATGGACAAAAAGTTACGTCGTAAAATCTAGAACTACAAAAATTACGGTTACAGATGCTTTGTTGCCTGTTAGTAGATATTTTAAACTGATTTAGGGGCGATAATTTAAGCTGGTTTTAAGCGAATTTGATACTGTGGACTTTTTTTCTGCCTCCTCAATTTGACGTTATTTTTTAACGTGAAGTGAACACTAGAATATTTCAATTAAAAGTAAAAACTGAACAGGCAAAATTATAGAGAAATAAAGGGTGAATCAAATGAGTTTTAACAGGTACATAAAATTTTGCTTAAATTTGCTGTTTTTGAAAAAAATTACAATATATATTTTCCGTTAATGCCTGAGCATAACTAAAAATTTAAACATGAATCAATAATTATTACGTTACGTATTCGTAATTTCGTCGTTGGACCCTTACCTGGTTGATTCCATTTTTTTTTATTTTCACCCATTTTTCCACCGATTTTCCCCCTGCTAAAAGCCAAATGTAAAGTTTCGTATTGGGTTGAACATCCTACGTATTAAGTTTCATATCTGTAGACCAAGGACTGACAGAGGAGCTTGGTAGGTATTTTTTAAAACAAATATATATATACTCTAAGATAAATATATATAGAAATAAGTTTGTGTTTACTATGAGCTTTTTACGCAAATATTACGCAAGTATAAATCATGTAGAATGTCTGCATAAATACACGTATTTTTAACTAAATATGATTATCCCACAAATAAACGAAAAAAAACTAGCAGTGAATTAATTAAAACGGATGTTTATAGAATACGCAAATAAGCTATATCTTTTGCAGATGAATGCAATTCCGTGACTTCTATATAAGTTGTATTATCTTTTTAAATATATAGAATAATAGGGGTTTAATATACATTACGAAAAAAAAAAAATGATTGTAAATTTCAACTGATAATTTTACTTTCTTTTCCTATATATATATATATATATATATATATATATATATATATATATATATATATAGGAAAAGAAAGTAAAATTATAATTGGAAATTTACAATTTACTGAGTGAATGAAAAAACTCTATATTCCAAAATTCATGATGTTGACAATCTTATTATTTATTCCTTTAATACAGTTGACATTTACAATTCTTGACAGTATATCTTTTGTAGCACAAAATAAATCACTTAATTATTATATCAGTTAGTGAATTATTTTGCCCTTGACTCACCAGATAAATAGCAACAATCATTCATCAAAATGAACTAAAGTGCGTATTGACATGATTAATATATATATATATATATATATATATATATATATATATATATATATATATATATATATATATATATATGATTAGTTTGTTTTGGAAAAAGAAATCCAGAAGAGTGATCAATTAAAAGGAAACGAATATTGGCTGAAGAGAGCTTGATAAGTATAACTTAAACGGTCCTTATTATCGGGCTTGTAACCGACGGTACCAATGATTTGTCTCATCTACCAACTTTCTGTACACAATATATATATATATATATATATATATATATATATATATATATGACTTCCTGTGTGGTGTTATACATTCATGGAAAAAGAAGTATATATAACTCTCTATTTTGGCTGTATGATTATCAACGACTATCGTCAGGTATTTAAATTTTTAAAGAGGAATACATGAACGGTACTGGACTCTTACTTGCGGTTGTATGTCAGGCATGTGTGTGCGTGTGTGTATTTAGTCATCGGCAGATGGACTATTTCGCTGTTATCACAGCTGTTCAATGCGATAGACTAGCGGCAGACTCCAATATATTCACAAAAACACACTAACAGACATATCTATCTATCTATCTATCTATCTATCTATCTATCTATCTATCTATCTATCTATCTTGTTCTTCCTTTATTTCTATTTCTCTCTTTCTATCTCTCTTTATATATATATATATATATATATATATATATATATATATATATATATATATATATATATATATATATATATATATATATATATATACTAGCAAAGATACCCGTGCATCGCACCGGACTTTTCTGCACACTTAGGTACGCGATTTCTGGGCACCTTTCCAGTAAGTGGATGTTGTAAGAGCGAAGTAAATTTCAACTCGATGCTTAAAACTTATCTAACACATGGAATACTGAAAACATACCACAATCAGATCAGATCAGTTTTTCATCATATCCGTTTGAAGAACTTTTCACTGAAGAGCCTCGTGGTAAACTACATTTCTTTGATTTGGAGCCAGAATGTAAAGTTTTTCTGAACTTCCTGTTCGGCTGATGGAGACGTAGAACATACCTTGAGTGAAGCAGTCTGATCTCAGGTCTACGCCAATGGTTTTAAACGTCTGACCTTGTCTTTTATTTATGCTCATTGCAAAACACACCTTCACAGGAAACATTTCTAGATAGTACATTTACAACAACGCCCAACATACCCCACCTGTCATCACCCCCGCCCCAACATAAACAAAATGTATTTGGGGGTGTCAACGTGTGGGTGCTCATGTTAGGTTAAATTATCATAGAAAAGTGATCCCCACTTTATTGAAACTAACATTTCTTCAAAAAGTCCCAGGGTCCAGGAGTTCATACCATGCAAACGGTAAATTTGTGACGGGTTTGGTTATCAGATTTGGTGTCAGAAGAAAAAAAATCGGTTTGTGTCCAAAAACGAAAATAAATGTCGTTTTTTTATCATAAAAATAATTATTTGTCCAATCATGAGAAAGTGAAAGGAGGTCTGGGGTCATTTTTTGGGCTCGTTTGGCTCTTTTTGGTGTGTTTTAGTAAATGAACTGGCGGCCATCTTGCTTGCCAAACTGTAGTGATTACGTTGGATACCGAATGTCTTCAAATATGAATAACTACTCGTTTGCGCAAGAAATACATGCAATATTCGTTCTCAGCCGCCCCCAAAACCTATATGAGTCGACAATTCAAAGGTGAATGCCGAGGGGTCGGTAAACTAAAAAATACCGAGGTATGGTAATAATTATATGTATGTGATATCATATATAGTAAAAACTTATATTTTATATTAAATCTATATAATTATGACACTCAAATGACCTTGTAACGGATATTGTAACCCAACATCCGTTTTACGACTTCCGGTTGAGTATGCGTACATAAACATAACCCCATAACAGCGTAAACAAATAAAAATAAATCACTACTTTTTCAAAATTTGACCTGCCTACTAAAATATTAACACTATTATTTAGACATTATTATTTAACATGAGAAGGGTGGGGATCTTTTGCAACTATTCTGTATTACAACTATAATGTCACAATTTTCTTACAAATAAATCAACTTTAACCCGTTGACAGCGTATTGTTTTATAGTGCATGTTTTCAGCGTCCCAATTATTTTTTCGCGTTTAAATTATCCAAATAAAAAATTGTTAATACTTTCTGCATTTTTTTACATTGTTCATTTCCGTATTACGTTTAAGTTATTTTAACGCAATTTTCTTACAACTAAATCTACAAATAAATTCACAACTATAAGAGCATTTTACAACGTATTGTTTTACTGTGTACGTTTTCAGCGTCCCAGTTGGTTTTTTTTCGCGTTTGAATTAAAAGATATATGAAAATTTGAATTTAACTTTAAGTATTATGCTACCTGTTCAGTGCACATTTACCTATAAGTATGGCAAACAAACGACTTATAGTTCAGTGGCTGTAATTTTTTTTCTCAAAAAAAACAACAAAAACAATTATAAACAGAATGATGAATTATATCGGCGTAAAACTGCTAAATACATTTAAAAAACGGATAATGCAACAATAACAAATTAAAAAAAGGTTTGTATTCAAGCAGAGAGTGATCCAGGCGTAACTCAGCGCACGCCCAGCTTTCTCCGGAACATAACGTTAACAGCCAGATTGAGCCGAGCGCTGTCAAGAAAATTAAGCCGTCTGACGAAACATAAAGCTGAACCAATGACAATGTAGCGCGATGGTTTTAAACGCGACGCGCGTTCATCTCGAGTTGAAAATTCAAAGCAGCAGACGATAATTTGGAAGAGTAAGAAAGGAACATAAATTAGAAAAAAAAGCAAACCATTTTTTACTTGAATGTCAGAAAAAAAACATGAATTTTACAGCCTTAAGTGAGCAGCTGGAAATGCCAACTGGAGTCCTCGACTTTTGTCAAGAAAAAAATTACTGACACGGAGGAAAATTTGTGCATCATGTGAACAAGGAAAGATAAGCGATAGCTATAACTGGAGGTGTCAGGCTACCACATGGCGAACCTTTACATCATACGGACTGGTACATTTTTTTTTTTTTTTTTGCCAAGTCTAGGCCTACAATTGCCATTTTGGGCGTTTGAGCGAGCAACACAGAAAGACCTCCAGCGCGAATGCGGAATAGGATTCACGCACATACACCATCAATAAAACAACGGTCTGAGGAAACAACAACAATATATGTTTTAATATGAAAAAAAGAACAGAAAATTTTATCCCATCCAGTTTTGTTTCAATTTTTCTAGTTTTCAGGTTTTTCCTTGAGAAAAAAAGAATAAAAAATAACACCCCAAATAACAAAGATTATTTTTTTCATTTTTTCTTGAAAAAAAAAGTGTTTATTTGACTTACCTTTGAACCTTTTCTCGAACAAAAATCGGTCAATGTAAAGTTTCTTTCCAACCCCTTAAAAACATTTTTAAACGGTTTTCAGTGGTGCTGAAAACGAATATCACATTTAAATTTGGGTCAGATTAGTAGTTTTCATGATATGAAGAATTTTTTCCAAAAAGTGGGGGATCACTTTCCTATATAAATTTTACGTAAAATGAGCACCCATCTTCTGGCCACGTAGTAATTTCTTCATATCAAAACAAATTTAACTGACGTTCGTTTTCAGCATCTCCGAAAACCGGCGCTGTGTTTTATTTGTTTGTTTTTTTACTAACATTCGTTCATTTTTTTTTCATCTCATAATTTAGGACGCTAATTATGCTGTCAGTAAGTTTACAAAAACATACTTTTTTTCATTATACACTTGTATAGTTGTTAACAGGTGCTTCAGCAGTTAAATATTTCACAAAAATTCTGTTTATGTGCAGCCCCCTAATGTAAACAGAATTTTTGTGAAATATTAAACGGTTCTGCTTTAATGGTTAAATGGTTAATGTCGGCACGTTACTTACGGAAAAAAAACGGTTAATTAAACTACAGAAGCACCTGTTAAAACTATACAAGTTCTATAACTGAATACCCACCTAAAAAAAAAAACGCTTATGTAAGCTTACTGACGGCATTATTACCGTCCTAACTTATTAAAAAAAAAAATGACCGGATCTCTTAGTTAAAAAAAAAATAACAGCGTCGGTTTTCGAGGGTGCTAAAAACGAAAATCACAGTTAAATTTGTTTTATGATATGAAGAAATTATTATGTGGCCAGAAAGTGGGTGCTCATTTTACGTTAAATTTATATAGGAGAGTGATCCCCCATATTTTTGAAAAAGTAATTTCTTCATATGATGCCCCGAATTTAAATGTGATATTGGTTTTCAGCACCACAGGAGAGACGTTGCGAGCCTTTGTTTTATCGTTACTTCCATGACAGGTGCTCGTCTGAGCTTCAATCCCTGGTCTCCCCTCGCCGATCTTTCACGAAAAACAACCGTCTAGCTGAAACCACTGTCAAAAAATGTCCCCCACTCTTTATCTGTGCCAAAACCAAAACGTAGATTCCATGAACAAAGCTTCTTTCTTAGAAGTGCACGTCTGTGGAACTCTGTTCCGTCTGCCTGTTTCCCACCTGACTACAACTTGGATGTCTTCAAGTCCAACATAAACAAATTCCTGATGAACCGCCCCCTTAAGTAGACCCTTTATCAAATCTCAACATTAACGTACTGTACACGCAATAACCCGTATCCCCGAGTGGCTTCCGGACCTTGATAAGTGGTGACCACCTTGTAAAAAAACAAAAACAAAAAAGAAACACCGAAAACCTATAAAAGTCGTCATTTGAAAGTTTTTTTAGGAGTTGGAAAGAAACTTGACATTGACCAAAAAATCTTTAACATTATTTATCTAACAAATATATGGTGCTAATGCAGAGAGTGATCCGCGCTATTTTTTAAATCGTATGCCCACGTTCAATTAAAGTTTTATGATATGTTTTTTTTTTATTCAGTTGTAAGGTTAAAGTACAGAATAGGTACAAAACACCCTCCCCTCCCCATGTTAAGAATGGCCTTTTAAATAATAACGTTATTATTTCAGCACGGATCACTCTCTGCACGAGTATCAAATCGAGTATATATATATATATATATATATATATATATATATATATATATATATTTTTTTTTTTTTTTTTTTTTGTATATTATATACAGGAATTTACATCGGTAGTCGGTACCGACGGTTTCAAGCCCGGTAGTTGAAGACTGCTCTTAATGTCCGCCTCAGGCTCTCTTCAGCCGACTCTCGAGAGTCGGCTGAAGAGAGCCTGAGGCGGACATTAAGAGCAGTCTTCAACTACCGGGCTTGAAACCGTCGGTACCGACTACCGATGTAAATTCCTGTATATAATATACAAAAAAAAACATATATTGCTCTTATTTCGAGAAAGGTTTTTCCCTAATAATAGAGCACTGTATGGGATTTCTTTTACTACAAAAAGTACAAGTATATATATATATATATATATATATATATATATATATATATATATATATATATATATATATATATATATATATATAGCAAAAACAAAACAAAACAAAAATATTGTTATAAAATGTTTCTTTACAGTTAATAAAATTGAAAATTTAAGGTAGGTTTTCTTTTTTTGTTATGCTTTCATCGGCGACGCTCGCCTTGATTTCGTCAGCGACGCTCGGTTTACTCCGGCTGTTGGCGTCATGTTCCGGAGAAAGCCGGGTGGACTCTGAGTTCACTCTCTACATGAGTACCAAAGGTTACTTAAAAATTAAGAATAAGCGAAAAAACAAAATTACCTCCGAATTAAAAATAAAAATAATAATTCAACTTAGAAGAATATTTCGAAATGAAAACAAATCTATTATAGAAAATATTTAATAACGTGCTCAAAGAATAAAACTATCACAGTTATTCCCCTTGATTTTCTGGTTTGAAAATTAAAAGGTTTCATATTTACGATAATAATAAATAAATTTAAGTTAAATAAAATATAAATTGAAATGAAAATAAACTAAATAATCACATTTTAAATTATATTTTTAAATAGTACAGTATTAACGAGGCTATTATGTCGAATAAGTAATATAATCGAGCTAATTATTTAAAATGATTTAATTTAATGTGATATGCTAATAACCATAACTCAGTCGATGTATATGTGATGTGAATAATGCTATATGTAGAAGTTACGCATAAAAATAAATGTCTCCTTTGACAGAAGCATCTTACAATGAGCATTAATATTTCTTGACCAGGCGAGGTGTATAGACGCTTTATATTTCTTTGATCATAGGGAGTTGTACACACAGACAAACACACACACGAACGCTATTACTTCATATATATATATATATATATATATATATATATATATATATATCGCTAGATTCAGCCACGCTGATGAGTCGTAGACGACAAAACACGTGTCAGTGGATAATTATATTTAAAAAATAATATATATGCCGCTCCCCATGTGGAGGTACCAAATTGGTTAAAGGGAAAATTATTCTCAACTCGTATCTAGGTAAAAATGCACTTTCGTAAATAATTGAATTCATTCAAAACGTATCGCAAAAACAAGCAACATTTATATATATATATATATATATATATATATATATATATATATATATATATATATATATATATACTAGGGTCAAATTCTGTTGAATAGTTCATATCTTTCCAAAAATATGAGATTAACGTGTCTTTCCTTTAAATTATTCTGACTATGAAAACAGTTGTTAACATCGTTATCAATACGGCCTATGAGCTAGCAGTGGCTTGGAGGTTAACCTAAGCACAAGAATCTCTGCAATTAGTCTTCTTATCATCCCTAGACTGAAGGTCGATAGGGGGGGGGGGTAAGACGTCTTTGCTAGCCGAGCTATCTTGGCCACAACTTCAGCTGCATTGCTAACATTTAGCTGAGAACTCCAATGAATAAACAAGACAAAGTCGCGTGAAAAAGTCAGCTTATATAAACTTGCCTTTAAAATATGGGTAAATTGACCCCGGCGGGTTATTTAGACAACTTCCTTTTTTCCGTCGACTGTTCTTCTATTTCTGCTTCTTCTTCTTCTTCTTCTTCTTCTTCTTCTTCTTCTTCTTCTTCTTCTCAGTTTTTCCTTCTCATTCACTTTTCTTCTTCTTCCTTCTTGCCAATGTTCTTATTATTCGTCTTATTCTTGTTCTTACTCTTTCTCTCCTTTTTTTTCCATTCTCTTTTTCTTCTTCTTTTTCTCATTTTTTTCCTTCTCATTCCTCTTTTTTCCTTCTTTCCTTTTGTCAATTACGTTCTTATTCTTCGTCTTATTCTCTTTTCTCTCTTTCTTTTTCTTGTATTCTTCTCCTAGTCCGTTTTCTCAATCTTGTTTTTCTTCTTCTAGTTCTATTCTTTTTTTCCTTTTTGTCTTCTTCTTCTTCTTCTTCTTCTTCTTCTTCTTCTTTTCGTACTATTACTGTTCCTTCTCATTCCTAGAACTACAGCACTTACAATTACTAATACTTCTGATACACATACTGGTACCACTCTTATTTCTACTTGTCGACGCTACTACTGCTTTTAGTAGTAGTAACACAATTGTAATAAATGTAACATTGTAAAATGATAATAGAAGTAAAATTAGTAATAAATGTAGTAGTAGCGGACAAAACTACAACTACTACTAGTAATCTTAGAAGTAGTTATGTTTTTCCGCCTCTACTACGTTTACTACTATTTTTTCTATTACAATTTTAATACTGCTACTACTACTACTATTTGTTTCTTTTCTTTTACTATTTCTACTGATTTTGCTATGTAGTGTATACTACTAGTACTGCTATACTATTACTACTGTTTATTTGTATAATACTACTTCCTATACTGCTATTAAATCCTCTTCCTTCTTACTGCTACATCTTAAACTACTACTGTACCACTACTTCTATTCACCTACTTCTACTAGTACAAACACTTTGCCAATACTAATGAAAATTCTATTCATCTGATGTTGTTTTGCTACTACTACTACTACTACTACTACTACTATTGTTATTCTTATTGTTATTATTATTGTTATTGTTATTATTATTATTGTTATTATTATTAATGTTATTATTATTATTTTTTCTTATTTTTTATTTTTATTTTTTATTACGTATTCGCAGTTCTCGCATGCGTCTTGAGCAGCAGATTCCATTTTCCTTAGAGTCTGAATTGCAACAAGTCCTCTTAGGTTTCCATAGGATATTTATTGACCTCCGAACCAACATCAAAGTCTAGTATAAACACACGACTTTTTATAAAATTTTATGTCTACAAATTTATTTTAGTTTAAAAAAGAGAGAAAAGCACACACACACACGATGTGATTTGGAAATCTTAGGTAGGATGCCCCTCCCCAGTCTGCTTGAGGTATTGCGGTGAATGAGAACTTCATCTAGGATCAAGCATGGACTAGCAAAGGTACAGGGACGAGGATGACCATACACACCCCTCACCAATTTTTTAGTGGCCTTGTGCCTAATTTCTTGTGTATTCCTGTTTTGTTGTAAACTTTTCAAAGTAAATACTTTTTTTTTTATTAGAATTCATTATTGAGATGAGTATTATTTATTAATTATTTATTGCGGACTATTATCCTCATTTTTATAAGTTGTTGTTTCACGACTATTCCTCTGGCCTTCTTCCAACCTTGATTGCCCTTCGGGACCCGTGGCTCGGTGGATAGAGACGTTGAATCTTTGCGGGTCCAGGTGAGAATTGTCTGACGATAGCGGTTTCTATCTTACCTAAAGCCGGCCAGAGGCTTACTTGGCAAAATCGTGGTGAGACGACAACAACTATGGATGGCAGTAATTGTTGAGAATGCAGTAAGGAGATTCGGAGTTCCTATGGCGTCGCAGTTATCACCTGACGAAGGCCAGAGGAACAGTTGGCTGAAATGTCGTGAAACAACAACTAATAAAGATGAGAATAATAGTCTACAATAAATGAATTAAAATTAATATATATATATATATATATATATATATATATACACGCACACACATATTTATATAGATAGTTTCTTCCATAAATGACTATATATTTTCCTTTATTTGTAACTAAGTATATATAGTCCATTAGAAGTAACTATATATTATTCTTTGTTTGTAAGTTAGTTAATATATATCGAGTCCGCCATAAGTAACCATCTATATACGCTTTTTTGTAACTTACTTAGTATATACAGGGGTAACCCTAATGAATTATATTACTTAGAAAAATACGCGACTGAAAAGTAATATGGTTAAGATTAAACATGGAAAAGTAAAAGGACAAGTTGTTAAAACTGGAAAAGGAAAAGACAATATATTCTAGTAAAAATATAATACTTTTATAACTTAAAATAGTGCAGCATTTAGAATTAAAAAAGATCAAATGAACATAATAAAATCAATTCTTAATTAATGCTGCAATATTTAAAGTTATAAATTTATTATATTTTTTGCTAGAATATGTTGTATTTTTCTTTTGCCGGTTTTAACAACTAGTCCTTTACTTTTCCATGTTTTATCTTAACCATATAACTTTTTTATGCTCGAATTTTTCCATGCAATGCATGACTTTTTAAGTCTTTCCTTTGAAATAATATTTCCTCTCTGTTTCACTTGTTACATGTGAATTATTACCCACAGTACATCTGAGCGAGAGATCAGGGCAGCGGTTAATAATTAGTGACATTTTTTTTTATATATTGATATGTCATGATCTTCCTAGTCGATTTGAGGTAGCGTAACATATTTGGTAACTATGGTAACCAGCAGCAAAGAAAAACCGTTGCTACGATCCTGACAAATTCTGAGAATTCTTGAACAAAGTAATTATATTATAAATTTTGTTTTACTGAATGAAGATTGAAATGATCTTTTTTCAAAATATAGCGGAGAAAGTGACCTATAAACGGTAAAAATTGTTTGAAATTTGGTCGCAAAATGAGTGAGCGCTGAAGCTTAAAACAGTTCTAAATGACTAAAACTAACACTTAACTATATATTCAAACACGGTAATGTTTGAATGATATTTTCCTTTGTGTACAATATTGTTTATATATATATATATATATATATATATATATATATATATATATATATATATAATGGAAATGGTAATTAATAAAAACTGAATAAAGTGCTCAATACCGTTGTAGAGCAGATATGCATTTTATTTTTTTATTACCGTATCTTTCTGTTAAGTTACATTATTGTTTCAGCTACTTGGTCGGGTTTTTTTTTTTTTTGGCCGTCTGTAGCATCCTCAGACTTTTACAGAAATTGCTACAGACGGCAAAAAAAAAGTCCAATAGCGCTGAAACAATAATGTAACTTAACAGAAAGATACTGTAATAAAAAATAAAACGCATATATATATATATATATATATATATATATATATATATATATATATATATATATATATATATATATATATATATAGGGTTCGTCATAAGTGACTATATATTTTCTTTTATTTATAACTTTCTTGATAATTAAGCATCTCTTC
The DNA here is from genome assembly GCF_053919585.1 of Euprymna scolopes. Taxonomy (NCBI): domain Eukaryota; kingdom Metazoa; phylum Mollusca; class Cephalopoda; order Sepiida; family Sepiolidae; genus Euprymna; species Euprymna scolopes. Next base: position 90,800,904 of record NC_136510.1, read on the forward strand.
TAATCAAGTGAACTTAAGGAACCAACTTAGCTGCGATCCTTCAAGTGCTGCTGGAGCTATCCGCCATATAATACCAATAATAATATAGCAAAGTGCAGTATCTTTTCTTGATATGCTACACTTTTATTCCTTGTTCTCTCTCAGTGGAGGAAAAATCCTTCACAATTGAGACAATTTTTAATTTTTGTTTCTTTTTTTTTCCACATTAAAAAATGACCCTGGTGTCTAACTCTTTCCAGTGAAAGAGGAGGGGCATTGTTAATAGGTACACTCATCCACTTTCTTTACCGACCATTTTGCGTTATCTCTGAATGCGATTACGCTAACTGCATTGCCTGTAAATACCGTTAAACTTTTTTTAGCAATAAATTATCTGTTGAAAGTTCTAGTTGTTTTAGCATCGCTCTAAATAGCGATCTGATGCTTCGTCTCCTTACTGATTTTTTTTCTTTATTGTTTCACTTGAAATTCAATATTTTTTTTTGTTATTATAATATAAACGCACGCTTCCGTCTATCCCTGAGGAAAACAGTTTACGACACTCTCCAAAAAGCTTATTTTCAAAACAACTATGAGAAAAAAAAAATATTTTTTAATATTTGAATACCGAACAGTCACCACTTAAATATTTGAATATATTAAAGAAAAAAAAATGCTTGAAAACTTTTATAGCATAAAAACGTGAATTTTCCGAAATAACAACCTCCGGAATCGACAGTCACAAGTCGACATCGGACGAAAGAGAAAGGTGCGTTCTTTTAAACAGAGCAGTAGAAGTCTGTGTAAACAAACCGTGGCCCTTTAAACAGACTAGATGGTTATCGAATACACACTTGTCCCTGGTCCCACCCTCTTTCTGCCTTTTCCGTCTACTGCCAAGAAAGTAAGAATTTATAGATGCTATCGATTTCAAAGTTGGCATAAATCTGTTGATTTGTTTTTTTTTTGGCAAACAAAGTAAGACTGGGTATTCTGTCCGTTCATTTATGAAAATGCTTCTTCAACGTCATATCTGGAGTGAATTAGAGTAAAAATGTAAAAACAGATCGCCGAGACGCACTAATATAAATTAAATGACAACGCTGAAAAAAAAAAAAGAGTAATTCTTTATTTGCTTTATGTTACATAAAGAAATATTAGGGAAATCGATCTATCTATATATCTATAAAAGTGAAAATGTCTGTCTGTCTGTCTGTGTGTATTTCCCTACCAAATAACTCTGTCAATGTTGGGTCTACAGACTCGAAATTTGACATAGCAGGTACTGAGATTTGCGAAAAAATTTTTAATTTGATTTCGGCGAAATATTTGGCTGTAAAAGGGTCAAAGTTCAACGAGAACTCTACCAAATTCCTCCGCCAATCTTGGCTCTAAACACTTGAACATTTAGATATAGGTGTTTTGGACATGACTCTTACTTTTTAATTTGATTTGAGGCCAAAACAGTAAATGCTAAGGGGTCAAAATTGGTGTCAAAGTTAACAAAAATTTACCTCTACGGTCTCAACCAAATTACACAGCCAATTTTTTGTCTAAACATTTGAAATTTACATAAAGTGTATTCAGACATAGGGAAAACTTTTTAATCGGTTTTTGGCCGAAAGTTTGGCTGCTAAAGGGTCAAAGTTCCAAAGATTTTACATTTGCGGTCTTTAACAAACTATTAAGTCAATTTTGTGTCTAAGCATTTGAAATTTTACATAAAGGGTATTCATACATTCAGCTAGCTTTTTAATCAGTTTTTGAGCGGGAGTTTTGCTGCCAAGAGGTCAAGGTTTAAATAGTTTACCTTTGCAGACTCTACCAAACTCTTCCGCCAATCTTAGGTCTAACCATAAAATTTTAGATGTAGATTACTTGGATATAGGTCAAATTTTAGATGTAGGTTACTTGGACATGGGTCAAACATTTTAATTTAATTTGAGCTCAAAACAATACATATTAAGGAGTCAAAATTGGGGTCAAAGTTAAAAAAAATGAGGTCTGCGGTCTCTACCAACGTTTCTCTATGGTCGTTAAGAAGGTTTGTTATATAGAAAGACAATACCTTACATATTCACACTTGTTAATATATACATATGCACATAAAGTTATGAACAGTGCATAGGGCCCGAGCAAAGCCGGGCGGACTTGCTAGTATTTAATAAACGTATAGAGTGAAAAGTAGACAATAAAAGAAAAAGATAACTAAAAGAGAGAGAGAGAGATAGAGAGAGAGGGGAGATAACTAAAGGAGAGAGACAGAGAAAGAGAGAGAGAGAGAGTAATTGCATTTTTAATTACAAATAAAGACAAATTAAAACAATTCTTACGAAATTCTTTTCAAACATCGCGTTATATTAGATTGAAATAAAATTTATTTAAGAATTATTTGTGCTATTAAAATACATATGAAAATAGATTTAGGTAAACAAACGTTGATTACCTCACAATTGGTACAATAATGTATACTAGCAGAACCCGTGGAAATTTCACGGTGGTTGAAAATTTTTTAAAGCACATTATAAATAAAATTAATAACAAATAAAATAAAACAAATAACGACGATTCTGGGTATTCGAAAATACCTTGGCGCAGTGGTTAGAGTAATAGGCAAAAACAATTGTAAACATTGATATCCTCTTGAAGGTTGAAGGTTCAATCCTCAGTGTGGGTGACCGGAAAATTCAGCTGTGAATTACGTAGGACCTCTATCCAGTCATAGCTTATGAAACAAATGTGTAGTACCCGCATGAAGTAAATAATGGGTTCCGCTCTAAATTTCGTTCAAATTCCCGAGTTCAAAAAGAAACATTTCCGATTTCTGCAAGATACTCCTGAAGAAGCCCACAGGTTATATCGACCAAAGCGTTGTGAAAATAACACTCAAGATGAGAACAGTAGTCCGATGAATCCAAATAATACTAATAACGGTGAATTTAAAACAATTTTTTACCAAATTCTTTTTTCTTTTACAGCCAAAAAAATGGTTTAAACAATTTAGATATTTTACAATAAAAATCTAACACACAACCCATTGTTTTTTTGTTTTATTTATTTATTTTTTTATATTATATATATATATATATATATATATATATATATATATATATATATATATATATATATATGAATAAAAAAGAATGCGAAAAGTATAAAAGCTTATAACTTTTCTTTATTCGTTTTTAATTGGTGACGTGCAGGAATACAAAATAATAATATTATGAAAAAAAAAATAAAAAACTTTATTTTATATATATATATATATATATATATATATATATATATATATATATATATATATGAAATAACAGATGTCAATTAACTTGCACATCTTTTAAATTTTAAAAAGAAACAACAGTAAATAAACTTTTTTTTTAAAATTATAAAATGAAGTAACCAATTTGAAACCGTAAACAGACGGCTACATTCTTTTTTTTTTTTAATTTTTTGGAGAGAAAATGTGTTTTTAACAAATATAAGATAAAGAGCAACAATAAAGGGAGGTAATGTTTGCGATTATACTGTTTTCTTTTCTTTTACACTGGACATGCGGAAAGTAAATGTATATTAAGATAAAACTATATGCATAAGACACTAATTCAGAAAGTTTTTTTTCAAAATGTCCGTTTCCACCGATTTTAATAGTTGTCGAAACTGGTGGACCCACTGTTCCAGAAATAGTGTTCCTCATCAAAATTCTAACAATATTCGCGGCATACCTATATGAAATGTAATTTCGCGTTATTTTAAAATAACATCCGATCTTCAAGGTGAAGACGCTAATCTTAATATCCTTTAAAAAAATCAATAATAAAAACCACGTATATATATATATATATATATATATATATATATATATATATATATATATATATATATATATATAAAATGAAAATTACAATTGAATTTACCAAAATGATCCAAGATGGTAAAATTAAAGTAAATCACACATATTAAATAATTAATATTTATAAAATTATCTCAGCCAGATATAAAAGCTCCATAATACGAAATAGGAAATAGAGCTTATAATATGAGCAAACAGTTAATGAAATATGTTAAGAAACACATTTAATCTAAGGACTAATTTATTATTATTAATATTATTATTATTATTATTATTATTATTATTATTATTATTATTATTATTATTATTATTATTATTATTATTATTTAATTTAAGGACTATCCATTTATCTCGTGTTTCCTTTTCAGATTAAATATGTTTTTAACTCATTTCAAGTGTTTTTTAACATATTTCATCAACTGTTTGCTCACACACACACACACACACACACACACACACACACACACACACATATATATATATATATATATATATATATATATATATATATATATATATATATAGGAGACAATAAGATTGGAAAATGAAGTCACAAACACTATATGTTGGTGAATATAGAATGGTTCATTTATTTAATAAAGGTACACAAACACTTAGTTCGAGGACAGACGGGACTCTTTATACGAACGTATTTCGAAGCCTAATGCGTCTCATCAGAAGAGTAGAGAAGATGCAAGGTAACATAATGGAGATGAACCGACTAAAGTGGGATTCATCAGGAAGGAAATAAATCAATGAAACTATTGATGTTGTTGAGGGGATTATATATCGAATTCTAAGATAAAAGAGGAGCGTATTATAAAAAATGTAATATAAAAAAAAACGTGTATATGTTTTTTATCATAGTCTTAAATAATGTAGGTAATTTAGGTATTAAGACTCAAGAGGGTAGGTATAGGGGTGGATGGGTCGTGTTCCTATTTTATCCGTATGTAATGTATCTGTACAGCTTTTTTTTTTTATCGACAGATGCAACCGAGATGACAACAGCACATTAAGACGGTGTATAATTTCAGGCGAAATATTATGATGATGAATTAAAGCGAAAGCGTGTGTTGTAAGTAGGACTGAACAAAAGTAACGGTTATCCCAGCATTACTTATAAGAAGACTATGGTTATAGTGGGATGTTATGAAAATTAATAGAAGGTGTGGAGTGGATTACATAGGGTGTCGTGTACTAGGGTTTTAATTTAGTGAGCAAGGGAAGGTCTAGAGGTAAGTTAAAGGGGTAAGTTACGAGGTGGGTATGGGTGCGTAGTTGTAAGGCTATAATAATACATTTCAGAATATGATATATATTAGATAATATGTAGTAATAATCTTAGGTTTGCCCTGTTATTATGTGTAGAGGCAGGCGCTGAAGTGTAAGGTAGAGGTAAAAATCTAGGGGAGCATAGTTGATGGAGGTCGATAAAGAAAAAAAAATAATAAGGACTGTGAAAAGATTTGCAAATTGAAAGTGAGAGCTCGTCTAATCAAAAGATATCGAGGAAGGGGACATTACCTTTTTCCCAAAAAAGAGACGATGAAAAGATTGGGTGTTCGGTTAGTTCCAAGGTTGGTGTTGGTGTTTCCGCGTTTGTGGTGCGTTTTCCTTTTTATATGATGCCGTACGTGCTCCTTGGTTTAGTGTTGGTGAATTGTATTCTTTATTCATCGTTGGCGTATGGAGAATACGATATGTTTGACGTATTAGAATCCAGCCGGGGTGAATAATCGTGTCAAATCAAGCTGCTCGAAATGAGTCCAGATACTTTAAAAAGCTTCTTCTTATAGAATTGGATTTACTCTATGCTCCTAACTCTCCAAGATATATATAAATATATATATATATATATATATATATATATATATATATAATAAATTCCACAGCCAAACAACGTCGCAGCCCACAAGAGGCATGACAGTCAAAGAATCAGAAGTCCAAGACTCGAGTTTCGCCCTCATTTGGGCTCATCAGTTAGACACATACAAACTCAGGATTCGAAATCCGAGCCTCTTGCATGCAAGGCAAGCACTCTACCAACTGAGCAAACGCCCAGCACACAAGAATTTCTATTAACCAACACAGATGAAGTAAACCGCGCTGAAATCCGACTGTAGAATGAACCTAATCGTCTCAACAAGGGACGCGGTCATCCAACCAGCTAATAACCCCAAGCCGATGTCTCACAAGTAGGAGTTTTAACTCGAAAGAAATAATATAAATATATAAATATATATATATATATATATATTGATATATTTATATTTATATATATATATATATGTATTAGTTCTCGCGCGAAAGAAGAGAACACAGAATGTTTTAAATAATAATAATAATAATAATAATAATAATAATAATAATAATAATAATAACAACAACAACAAAGACTTTCGCTGGCTAAGACTACTATTGACCGTAACCAGTTATACAATCCTTTTAAAATTTTCATCTCTATTTTTCTCATTATGTACTGAATATTTGTTAATGAAACCTATATGAAATATGTTCCTTATTAAATTTTAAAGATTTTCTATTCTGAAAGAAGTTTTAAAAAATTTAATCTAAAAAAGTTATTTAAATTTTTTTTTTTTAAATATTCAGATTTTCGCATTATTCAGACCTTTTTTACAAAGAGGGGGTCGCAAAAAATGAGTTGTGGCGTGAGGAAAAATACAAACTGAAGCAGAGAATATCCAAACCTGTAATAATACAAAGAGGGGGTTGCAAACATGAGTTGTGGTCTGAGGAGAAATACAAACTGAAATAGAGAGAAGGAGAGTTTTAAAATATAATCTTAAAAAGATAAGATACATGTTCGAAAAGCATTTCATCCAAGGCATGAAAATTGTTAAACAAAATGTTTTACTATAGGCTTTAAAAATCAAGGTACAAGATTCAATTTGAAATGTATTTATCTTCAAAGT
>NC_136510.1:90812668-90847668 GCF_053919585.1 Euprymna scolopes
AAGACAAAAGAAAGCTTTTGTTTGAATTAATGATTAAAACTAGAAAAAAAAACTGAAGTATTTGCTAATAAGAAGGTTCGACGACAACAGTAACACCGACGTCGTCAAGAAGAGGCGCAATGAAATAGAAAGGAGGAATTAATGGCGTCGAATTAAATAGCATGACGTCAGAGATCTTATTGGAACCAGAGAAGAACTACAATTCTCAAGTAATGAAACTTTCGTTGTCAGCTGTTGAATCAGCCAATTTTCCTTCGTCTTCTTCCATTACTCTTTAGCACATTATTTTCATTGTCAGAACTTTTCCCCCCCAAAAAAATAATAAAATAAAATAAATAAAAAATACGAAATTGTAAAATATTTTTTTTCTATCATTCGATAATTTATTCTGTTGTTGGATTCTGTCGTTACCAACTTCGACAAATCGGGAAATGGCTAGAAAAAATATGTTTTCATTGAACAAGATACACTTGAAAAAAGAAGCGGAGGAGATATCGACCAAAGCCTTGTAAAAATAACACTCAAGGTCAGAACAGAATAACCCAAATAATATTAATAAACAATTCACATTAAAAAATCCAAATAATACATTGATTGCTTTCTAATATGTTCACAAATACACGTGTCACATCACACTCTATTTTACAATCTAAACATTCAATAAAAATAAGCTTCCATCTATACTTGACTTGTTCACTAACAGTCTTTCTGTTCTTGCTGTTCTTTTATGCAAAGCGAAACTTATATAGTCGTCTGATCCGTAGAATGTGTGAAGTTAAGACTTGATCCTCCTCCGTATGGGGCATCGCTTTAGGTATCGTATAAAAACGGAAACATTTGTTGTGGTTTTTAGCCCTAAGTGGGCTCTATACATTTTCACTGAAGGAGAAAGTTTCTAAGGAATATCAAAGTTACAAGCGATCCCCAGGTCACTGTATCGTCGATGTTTACGCATTGCCGGATAAAATCAGAACGCATAAAATCGTTTGTACACACATCGACTGCGCATACACTATCCTAAATAAAAAACAAATAACAATATTTGGACCAATCAAAAAACTTTCTCATTTATTGGAAATGTGTTTTTTTTTCGGGAGGGGGGAGCTAAATAAAGTTTTAAAATGGGCATCATTTTTTTCCATTATCAAATGGAGCCCACTTGACTCGAGTCTACGGATAGTAGTTTTTTTTTTATCCGCTAGAAGCGTTAACTGAAATTTGAAAAATACAATATGTATTGAATACGTGTAAATCGAAAATTGCAATGCGAAATTCCTAAAATAAACAAGTGTTTATTTTTAAGAAATATATTTCCGAATAAAACTCTTTTGTCAATCTTTTATATTTTTCTCTTTTTCTTTGACATGGTGTTAAGTTGAAGACAATTGAATGAAGAGTCAACGTGATGTGCACTGCGGTGTTTTTCTTTATAATATCGGATAGGTAAAGCCTGGCCGCGCTATATGAAAATCTGTTTTTTTTTTCTTTTTTGTTATCCGTTAAAAGCAGCTTTAGTCTCAGTGCATCGTGCACGTTGGTAACCATGGAAAAAGTGATTTCTGTGCGTGATGGCAGCAGCACATTCTGAGGAGAACCATGGCTGGCTGTTAGGTTTTTGTTGGATTTTTTTTTATGGTATGAATCGGTCTATGCCTACAATTAGCCATTCGGTCAGGTCTGATACTATAGAGGAAGGACACATCCTCTTGTTTTCCATATTTAAACACATGGAATACAGAGGTAGATCAGATATGAATGTACCGAAGCTATCCCAGTCAGCCATGGAGTATCGGTATACAGTACGGTGGAGGGGTACGTCTAGGGACTTATTACATTTCATTTCTATCTTAACTAATACGACGGAGTGGTCGGAGGATCCTAAAAGAACGGAACATGAACATAGCTCAGGGGAAGTGGAGAGAAAAAGGTCTACAAGGCTTGCATACTGATCTTTATAATCGGGCACACACGGGGGGGGGCTAGCGAACAATTTGATTGAGGTCATAAGCAATGGCAAATTCATAACAGAGCCTCCCCTCATCGTCTGTCTTATTTGAGTGGGTGGCCATTCCACGTTATGGGCATTGAAGTCACCACAGATGTGAATGTTAGCTGAGGGATGTGCAGACAGGATGTGGTCTATTTTCTCAGATATACTCTTAAAGATAGTAACTCCGCTGTTATGGGGCCGATAGAGGGAAAATATAGATGCAGTGGTGTAAGCAAGTCCAACTCGGAATCACATATAAGATAAATTAGGATCTTCTCTAGAGATATCCCTGCCACATGGGAAGCCATCTTTAATGTAGGCACATATTCCATGCTCATGGCTGTCTTGGTGATCAGATTTAGATGTTAAGTTAGAGTATCCGTTCATTATGAACTCATCTAGGGAAGTGGTCGACCCTATTCCAGTTTCGTTTAGAAAGAATATGTCCGGTTTCGTCTCCTGTAATTGGGTTTAAACCTCTGGAAGGTTGGAACGTAGTCCCCTGATGTTGGAGAAGGAGACCCCCCCACATATATATATATATATATATATATATATATATATATATATATATATATAGTGTTAGTCAATAATATTGTCGCCAGAGAAAAGAGGACATGATTCCATTCCGTTTGATCAAAACCGGTTTTCTTTTTTTGTTGCAGACTATCTAATAATTATCGACCAGTTGTGTACAAATCTCAAGAGTGATAGGAGCCTTCTACCATGTCTAAATATTACACTCAGTTCAACGAGCCAAATCGGAGACGCGCCGCTGTACAGCTCATGCTCTCCATCGATCCAAGTTATGACAACAGGTCTATTGGAAGCACCCTCCAAATAAACACTGGATTGCCACGAAATACAAGGACCTGCCAAGGGCGATAAAAACAAAGTTTCCGGTCACAGCAATGGTCATTAGTGTGGTTTAAACAAGGGGCATATCGTGCCACCTCACACCTTCCATGTTGGCTTCAAAATCAACACCAAAGTGTAACTGGATGTGCTGGGGCGTATCATAATCCTCTGGTGCAATCGTGTGACCCCTGGAAGATGCTGGGTGTGGTAGCAGGATCCAGCGAATGCCCACAAGCCCAAAAATCCAGGCTTGGCTTCAGAAGGAGTGCTACGACTTTGCACCCTTCTTTTTCTGCCCCCCTACTTCCCCGATCTGAACCCGCTGGACTACTTCCTTTGGTTAAATGTCAAGAACATCACCAACATGACCTCTCACAACACCACAGCCAACCTGATCCCCGCGTATTCACCGAGCTCCTGCTGGCGCTTGTGGAAAAGTTATACTTCAGTTCCTGACCTGTATCGAGGCGGTGATTGAAACTGAAGGCGGCTGCATTTAATAGATGCCATCTCTTACATAATCAAGTTACTTGAATTGATTTTTAATATAAGTTTTCGTAAAGAAAATGATAAAAAATATTATTAAAATCGAATCAATCTGTGGTGTTATTCTATACAACTGCTGTTATTCAGTAACTCAGATACAAAATAAAAGAAAGGAGGAACTACGGTTTGGATCCCTCAATTCGACACAATCCAACTATGTATAACATCCACTTTGTTCCCGATAATCATGTAGACTCAAAGTATTGATACATTATAGTCTCACAATTTAAAAAATAAAATTTGTTAAAAAATAAAATATAATTAAAGAATTGGTAACATATGTTGGTTCAATGACCTACGCAGCACTGTCATAGCGAATACAATACGAGAAATTAGTGGCGTCAAATTTAATTGTATGACGTCAGAGATCTTATTGGATTTGGAGAAGAATTGCAATTTCGAAAAAATGGAACTTTCTCCGTCAGCTGTTTCGTCTCCCCAATTCTTAGCATCTTCAATGTCCTTTTATGAATCAATTTCCTTATTTATTACTTCTTTTTTTTTACTTTAAATTATTTTTTATTCTTAATTATTTGAAGTCTAAGATTTTTAAAATTCTGAGATTTTAATTTCTCTCCTTAATATTAGGAAAATACTGTTTTTGTTTCATTTTTTTTTTCATCCTAAACAAGGTATGGATCCACTAACTTGTAAGAGGCTACTATTTAAGACCATATTTGCAAGCATACTATATAAGGCATTGGACAGCGAGGTGTATGTTCACATTACACTTGAACATCCGTATATGAGTACAGTAAGGGGAAACAGTGGTGGGGGAGGGTATTCAAAAGCCTAGTCGTTCGAGTGAAGAAGCTGTTTAGTATAAAGCTTTACGATGTCTGGGGATATCTACAGTGTAGGGTGGGATTTTGCTGTTTATCTGGTTTGTTGGTGGTATTTACGTCGATGGGAGACTAGTGCTCTTTGCCCGTCTGAGCAATTACAATTAAAAATTAAAATATTTGTAAAACAGGTATATTGATGCCACAGCGGTTAGAGTTTGGCGGGATTTTTTTAAAGTAGCTAACAAGTTGGTTAGCTAGATAGATAATTAAATGAATAGTATAAAGCCAGTTTTGAAAACAAATAGATAAACATTTGACAGATTTAGAATACACCAGAAACAATAAACTATAATATACGCTTAATTTTAAACAGTAATGCAATTCAAGTTTCAAAACACCTGAATATAGGTAAACATTCGATCGGGGCGGAGAATGTTTTTTTATTCAATAACAGTTTTGTTGATTTTGCTGTAGCATCTATTCTTTTACGCCCAGGAAGCTAAAGGACATTTATGACTTTAGATGTAAAAAAGCGCGAGGAAAACTTGGCAATGCAATGCTGATCAGCACAATGTCACTAAATTTGAACTAAACCTACCTTTATAACGATAACAACACTTACCATCTTAAACAGTCGTTAACCTCAGTATAGGTGTTCCGAAAAAACAATTGTGTTATCTTTGACGTTTGAAAATCAGGCCGTTATTTCTTATTTTTACTGCTGAATTCTTCATGGCACCAATCCGTTACAATAGTATGGCGTATATTTTCCTACCTGGAATCAGCAGATTTAGAAAGTGCTACTGGTTTACCTGCTGAATTCTGTACGATAAAATTGTCTTATCACTTATGTATGAACGAAAAGAACTTTGGATTTGGAAACATCAACAAAATTGATCAAGATATTCCTAACATAAATGTGTTCAATTATATTTCATTGTTTAAACTGGAAATACATCCTAAATGGTATACGTAAAATATTTGGACATTTCAACAAGCTTTCATAAATGGTTAATAATACTTTGAACATAAATGATTTACCATTGATCAAAGCAACTCGAGAATACCAGTTTATGAGATTGTCAACTGAAATTCGAACAACACCGGACGAAATATATAAAATTTAACTGCATGAAAAGGCGTGCATAGTGTGAGCCCTAGTTTGAATGCACACTCACGTTTGTAACTAGAGAGTGTGAATTATAGAGTAATACTTTTACAGGAGAGTTATAATATATATATATATATATATATATATATATATATATATATATATATATATATTTGTGTGTGTGTGTTTGTGTGTTTGTGTATAATACTTTAATTATTGTTGATTTCTAGATATTCATCTGATGAAACTCCTCCAAAAAACGTAATACCCACTGTGTTAATAACAAAAAATCCTGATTCGTAGGCTGCCAAACTCTTGACAAAAGGCTTATTTCTACGAATTGATAAAGCCCAGTAAGGCGAAATTGTAATTGATGAATTATCATATTGTGTATGCCAACACAGGGGGCCGGAATATTTGTACGCAACGTGTTACTAATAAAAAACGAACATTTTGAAAATGAGTAAATACTGAACACTTTGTTCCTTTTAACGTGATATCTAATATATATATATATATATATATATATATATATATATATATATGTGTGTGTGTGTGTGTGTGTGTGTGCGTGTGTGTGTATGTTTGTGTGAGTGTGAGTGTGTGTGTGGATGGGTGATATATTTAGGTAACATTTTTCTATCAATGAATTTTTTTAAATAAAATAGAAGCTTTTTGTATATTAATTTTATGTTCGACCCTTTCCAGCTTTAGAACAACAGTTTTTACCTCTGGCGGAACTGGCTGATGGAATTACCATAATTATCATAACTCTGAGTACTTTCCAATACTTCAGGATTCATCGTCAGGTATAAATTAATCTAACTGATTTTGAACAATTTATAAAGTTGTTTTTTTATAAACCTTTAATCATACAGGTTCCACACCTATACTTATTAAATATAAATGCGTAAAAATTATTGAATGGATTAAAAAATATTATTAATGAAAATGTGCAACATATAGACTCTAATAAAAAAAACAATCATTTAATATAATAATTTAAAACTTCTAACATGATTATAACTAATAACAACCCCTTCGACTGAGTTGCTAGATAGGATTTAGTTTATATATTCAAATGCCCATTGAGAGACTGTCTCCGACAATAAAGGTGAAAACATACATAAGTTTGACTACCACCACTTTCTCGAGGCGACTAAATATGCATCGCTCCAAAAGCAGTGCTGTATTTAAACACTTGACTAGTCAACATTTCCCTGTCCCAATTAAAGAAGATTTCAGTAAACAATATATTATACTTGAACAGACCAATAATGAGCGAAAATTTGAAATTCTAGGAATATTAGTAATACAAAATAAAAAAGAAACAACTACCCATAAAATAAACCTTACCAATAGTAATAACATCCTGAAATGTTTGCAAAATTATTTATTTCAATTACATTTAAGAATGCTAACCAATGAAAAACGGATAAAAATTAATAACTGAATAAAATAAATAAATAATTAACCAATGAAAATAAATAAATAAATAAAATAATTTACCAATGAGCGAAGAAAAAGAAACTAATATTAGGATTCAAAACATATCGCTAAAACCAAAAAACAAACATCTAAGTAAATCGCGACATATCCAGAAGGTCGTGCGAGATGGGTCAGCGGTAAGTGGTTTAGGCTCATTACCGTGGGGTCCGATTTCGAATCTCGCTAAATTCAGCTACTCTGTTGAGTCGTCGACGACGAAACACGTGTCAGTGGATAATTATATTTTAAAAATAATATATATATATACATATATTCATATCATATATATACACACATATATCTCTATATATATATATATATATATACATACATATATATGTGTGTGTGAACAAAAATTATTTTTAAATTAAAAAAATCGTTCTTGGCATTAACTGGTTTTCCAATAATTTTTAATTTACATCGGAAATCTATTTAAGATGTAACAACAGGTCTGCTGTTTTCAATATTCGCGCCAACCAACATAATGTGCACATCAATTCAGATAAACTGCAATCGTCAATAAGAACAGACATTTTTCTTCACTTCACTAGAATTTACTTCCTAAGAATTTTTACATCTAAAATGAAGGAAAATAAAAACAAAAATGCAAACAAACCCTTAAGAGACAGTCTTCATTTATAAGGGTGTTTATCAACACCGAAAATCTCAGACAATAAACAAAAAAATGATTATACCATTTAATAAAATTTTCTGTGCCATTTCTGGTTTTCAAAAATTTTTAAATTTTCCTAAGAAAAGTCTTCTCATATAAAGTATGAAAACAAGTCACACACACACACACACACAGATATATATATATATATATATATATATATATATATATATATATATATATATATATATATATATATATAGTGCAAAGCTTTGTTGAAAATTCAAAGACTCACATTTTCTTTTTTATAACCTTCGTTTATTTCCTGGATTTTTCCATTACAGCTGTTTCATTAATGAGTGGCAATTTTACGATTTATGTTTCCGTAAAAAATATCCTGTCCCCACCAACTTCTTCAGATGTTTATCCATTGGATATTTACAACAAATGGTATCTTTTTAACATTCTGGACATCGTATTCGGGTAAAAAGTTTTCCATAGCCATGCTTCCTCATTTCCTCCATCTATTGGTGTAATGCAAAGATAGTTTTCCGTTTTAACCCGTGCTTCCGCATTTTTATTTTTTATTTATTAATTATTTATTTTTGTTTTAATTTTCCCTGTTTTTTCTATTTTTTTTTTCCAATAATCATATGATTTTATATAATTTTATTCCTATATTTATGCGTGTTTATTTTAATATTTATTTTTGCTTAGTGTTTGAATTCGTATTATATTACCCAATGCAGGGGTGGTCACTCTCGTGGTATCATATTTTATCTAAGATTACCTCTTTTGCATTTCTCCTGATCTGCTCTAGTGCATGAAATTAAATATGTTTCTGTGCAAACACCCGTGGATTACATCTAGTCTTTTGTTTAATATTTTTTCTTTTGATATTAATATATGGTAAGATTCTAATATACATAGGTTGCATCTTTTCGATTTGCTAGGTTTATATTTTTCCCCATTATCAATTATTGACCATCTTAATTTATATTCAGTTTTATTTTCCTATAATTCCTTAATCCATACCGCTACAGTGGTTGAGTTTTTCTTTGTTTTTTTTCTGGTTGTTTTCCTATTACTATTTGTTCTGTTTCTATTTTCGTTATAGTAGTTTTGGTTGCCCCTATTGTTATGATACTTTCTACCGTTGTTTTCATTTTTGTTTGCATTGTTGTCGTTTTCGTTATTTTTGGTGTTCTTTTTTTCTCAGTTTCATTTTTAAACGATACTAGGTGATTACGATATTTGTCCTTAAAGCAAGTTCCGGTGCTCCCCAGATATACTTTAGTTTCATTATTTGTTATAACTTTACATTTGTATACTACGTTTGAAGTTAAACAGTTTCCCCTCATTGGACATTCATTAGGGTCCCGGCAGTTACATTCTTTTACATTGTTATATTCATTTTCTGTTCTATTTCTGTTTTTCAAAAATTTGTTTAATTTTGTGTTACTTGAGCCAATTATAGTATTTGTTAACTTAGCAGATGTTGAGTAGGATAGCTTAACAATGTTTTTATTTATCATTTTACTTAGTTTACTATCTTGCGGGAAATTATTTTCTATAATTTGGTAAAATTTCCTCGGGATGTTATTTTTTATATAGTTGCTGAACGGTGGATTGAACCACGTCTGGCTCTTCCTTCTATTTTTCTTTTTAAGTTCTCTTTCAGTTTTATTGTGGTCTATCTTTTTATTATTTTTTTTCGTGTTTATTGTAGGTTTTATTTTTTCATTTGCTTTTACTCTTTGTTTCCTCATCGACATGTTGTAAGATATTACATTTGCATTGTTTATTGTTCTTTCTGTACCTATGTTATTGTGTTGAGTTTCTTTAACAAATTTAATTTGTTCTTTATATCCTGATCTAGCTAAGGCTTGGTTGTAATATTCCTTATTTTTATTGAATAATTCTTCATTTTGTGATATTTTGGATATTCTTTTTGAGATGCTAGGTATAAGTGCTTTTTTCATACTATTCGGATGGTTGGACTTGTGATCTATGTAGAATAGCGTTTGGTTGTGTTTATGGTAGGGTTCATAAGAGTTGTTGTCTAGATTCAATATATATATATATATATATATATATATATATATATATATATATATAGCAATGGTTTACATTCTAACACCAAATATATTTTTTTCGTTTCATAATATAAAATATTATGAAGGAAAAGATATCTTTAAATTTGGAAACTGATCTAAAATGCTCTGAATGTGTTAAAAGGTTTCCATTCAGCCTAATTAAACGTGCCAACCTGAAATGATGGACATTATATATTTTTCATTTTTTATTATAGCATTAGTATAGTAACCCAACATCCTGTTGCGCATGCGTACATAAGCATAAACTCATAACAGCGTAAACAAATAAACACAAATCGCTGGTCCGGTTTCCTTCGAACAAACGGACGTCCTTAGAAAAGCGAATATCTTAAATTTATTGAATAAAAAACTTCAAGATATTGGAAGCAAACACAAAACACGATTACAAATAATACGTATAATCATCGATTTGTTTCATATATATGATATATATATATTATACTAAATAATCAACTCGACAATAAAACGTATTGTTTTACTGCGACGTTTTAAGCGTCCCAATTTTTTTCGCGTTTAAATTATCCAATTAAACAATTGTTAATAGTTTCTGCTTTTATTTACACCGTTCATTTCCGTATTGCATTTAAGTTATTGTACCGCAATTTTCTTACAAATAAATCTACTTTAACCCGTAGACAACAATAAGAGAATTTTACAACAGCGATTTAGCCACCGTCTTCCTTTTTTTAATTTATTCTCCATTTTTTAAATACACTTTTCTTTAAACATTCATACATTTCTTCTACACTACCAACATAAATTAAAAACCGAAATATGTTCTTTAAATTGCGTTACAAATAAATAATCAACGCGACAATAAAACGTATTGTTTTACTGTGTACGTTGTAAGCGTCCTAATAGTTTTTTTTCGCGTATAAATTAAAAGACATATCAAAATGTTAATTAAACTGTAAGTATTATGACATCTGTTCAGTGCACATTTACCTATAAGTATGGCAAACCACTTATAATTCAACAGTTGTAAGTTTTTTTTCAAAAATAAACAATTCTAAACAGAACGACTCATAAAACGCTATCGATATTCTTTTTTCATTTTGATATACTTCATAGAAATGTTTCTGTTATATCTCAAAAAACTATTTTCTTTGCGTCACAAGTGTCACGCTTATACATTAATTCCATAGCTAATACAAAATACTGACCCAACGGGTCACGGTAAGTCTCTCTCTCTCTCTCTCTCTCTCTCTATATATATATATATATATATATATATATTTATATATATATATATATATATATATGTATAAAAAAATAAAAATACCAGCGGTGGTTGACGTTATGTTTTGAGAAAAATAGAAAAACCGAATGAAATTATTAAATAATCAAAGTTTCGTCCTTATTTCAGAGTACATCTTCAGGATATTGAAGTAAAAATGCAAGAAAAGAAAAAGTCATAGATCGTACGAAAAAGAGAAACAGTTTTTGAATCCTACCCATGTCGGGAAGGACAAACATATGTGTGCGTATGGGAAGGTTGGGTTGTTCAATGTCTATATATACACTTTTAAAAATGCGTTAAAAAAAAGTATACATATTTATTTAACGCATTTTAAAAAATGTATATATAGACATTGAACAACCCAACCTTCCCATACGAACACATATGTTTTGTCCTTCCCGACATGGGTAGGATTCAAAAACTATTCTCTTTTTCGTATGATCTCTGACTTTTTCTTTTCTTGCATTTTTACTTCAATATCCTGGAGATGTCCTCTGAAATAAGGGCGAAACGTTGATTATTTTAATAATTTGAATCGGTTTTTCTATTTTTTCTTTATATATATATATATATATATATATATATATATATATATATATATATATATATATATATATATATATATATATATAAATTTAAAGGAGATTAGAATAATAGTCTAAAGAGCTAAGTGTATTTTAATGTAATAGTGAAATTACTAGTTTAATTAAAATACAGGAAATGCTCTTTGTAATTTAGATATATAATAAGCTCGATAGTTAAATGTCCTAGAGCTAATTCAATATTAAGTAATGTGATTTATAATTTAAAAGTTTTAAAATTTTTAAAATTTAAAAATCAAAATTTAATTAAATTAAAAATCAGTTTCATAAGAAGGAACAACAACAAAGTCAATTATCTGTACGATCGTTTCGGAAATCCGTGCTTTTTATTTGTGGTATACATGAAGTCACGTAGAATAATTATACATAGTTTTTTTGGTAAGCACGGTCTCCTCATCAGCAAATTTAGGAGGATTTCTATTGAATTGAAAAGACAGGTTTATTTTTGGTGTCTTTTCAATTCAATAGAAATCCTCCTAAATTTGCTGATGAGGAGACCGTGCTTACCAAAAAAACTATGTATAATTATTCTACGTGACTTCATGTATACCACAAATAAAAAGCACGGATTTCCGAAACGATCGTACAGATAATTGACTTTGTTGTTGTTCCTTCTTATGAAACTGATTTTTAATTTAATTAAATTTTGATTTTTAAATTTTAAAAATTTTAAAACTTTTAAATTATAAATCACATTACTTAATATATATATATATATATATATATATATATATATATATATGTGGGGGGGGGTTGTTTGTTGCTTTTACTTTTGCGATACCTTCTGAATAACTCAATTATTTATGCAAAAGTGAATTTTACGCTTAATGCGAGTTGGGAATAATTTTTCCATTTACCAATTTGGTACCCTCAGATGGGGAGCGACATGTATATATTTTTTTCGTGGGCGGTCCCAATTTCGAATCTCGTTAGATAAGTCGTAGACGACGAAACATGTGTCAGTGAATAATTATATTAAAAAATATATATATATATATGCATATATATATAAATATATATATGTGTATATAAATGTATATATATAATGTTTACTAAAATGTGTATATGTCCTTAATAAGCGAAAAATGTTTAGAAAATGACCATAGAAATACACAAAAATCAGTACATAATACCAGACAGAATATTTTTGTTGAACTTGAATATGATACCAAACATCGAGAGTTTATAGTTTATCTAGAATACATAAAACTGATATTCACATGGGGCTAATAATATTAGGTAGAGATAAAATTTAGCTAAGAAATTATCGGATTTTTTTTTACCCGTTTTAGCTAGCTTTAATCGATGACAACTGAAATATTTTGGAAACCGTTATAGACTTAACGCAGGCATACACACACACACACACACACACACATATATATATATATATATATATATATATATATATATATATATATATATATATACATATATATATATATAGTGATGGGACGATTCTAACATTTTTCCTGATTCCAATATAATTACCGATTCTGTACTAAATTCCCGATTCCGATACGATTACAGATTCTGATTCCGAGTCTTTATAAATCTATAAATATTAAACTATAAAAGTGTTATTTTGTCCCGATTACCGTAATATTTAATGTGCTTATATTTTCTTAAACGTAAAAACGCGCTTGTGAAGGGTTGATCTAGATATTTTAGTCTTACTGGAAGTTTAAATCAATAAATATTTATTATTTTCTTACTACAAGCAGTGGAATATATTTCTTAAACCAAAATCGAATAAAAAAGCTAATTTATGGAATCGGTTTTGGCATCGTTAAATCGGCTCAATTTTTTTTCGATTCCAATACCGATTCCGATACCCCAAAAAACTCCGATTGTTCCGATTCCTAATTCCGATTAATTGTCAAAACACTAATACAGTCGTAGTCAAATTCACAAGACCACTTAAGAAAGTAAGCGTTTACGCATAATATCGAATTTTTAATCAAATAAACTGTTGAAACCATTGCCAAAAGGGAAAATATGATGGAAAAAATCTGCTTCATTCGAAACCTTAACCCTTATCTAATAATTATTTTTTATAAAACAAACATTTTCACCCGGTCAAAATGATAAGACCACTTTAATAAAATCGGCTAGTTTTGAAAAAATGAATACGAAAAGTTTTCTATGTTACTAAAAGCAACTTGTTAGTGGATAAAAAACGTCTTACTAAATTATAAATGGCAAAAGGGAAACCATTATCAGAGTTTGAGAGAGGAAGGATTTTTGACTCTCCCATAGATCCATTGCAAACGAAGTGAATCGTAGCAAAACGGTCATCACAAATTTGTTAAGTAATCCAGATTAATATGACACAAAAATAGTCCAGGTCGACAAAAAAAAAAAAAAAAAAAAACATCACTGGATCGCCGTATCAGAAGAAGTTAAAAAAAACTCCAGTATGAGCTCAATTCGATTGAAAAGCATAACAGCGGCAGAATGTAGTCCGAAAACTATCAGAAGGCATCTGAAAATGAAGAGTTTTAATCATTTAAAGCGAATGCAGAAACCACGTCTTTTTGAACAGCAGAAAACTAACCGACTTAAATATGGCCCCAAATACCAGACTTGGGATGAAGAGAAGTGGGAAAATGTAATTTTCTCCGATGAGAAAAAGTTTTATCTAGATGGTCCAGATGGATTTCAACACTATTGGTATGATAAAAATTTGCCCAAGGAGACTTTTTCAACTCGGCATAGTAGAGGAGGATCTTAAATGAATTGGGGGTGCTTTCTCGTCAGCTGGGACCCTAAAGTTGCAAGTAGTGAAAAGCCGGCAAATATCATTGAAGTAAATTTCAATGCTTGAAAATGCTTTTATTAGGACTGAAGGTCCACGTCTGTGTGGAAGAAATTGGATTTTCCAGCAAGACAACGCTGCGATACACACTTCTCGACAAGCACGAGAATACTTTTCTTCAAATAATATAGAATTATTAGATCATCCAGCATGTTCTCCGGACCTCAATCCCATTGAAAATCTTGGGGGATGGATGGCAATATGTATGTATATATATATATATATATATATATATATATATATATATATATATATATATAAGTTTAGTGATAAAATTTAAATTCTGAAAATCAAAATATAGACACATATATTCGAGTTAAGAATTTATTGTTTGACGAAAGGAATATATAGAATAGGGGTATATTAATTTCCTTAATACATAGATTTTCAATAATAGCTCATATCATCAGAGGAAATGAAATGCGGTTAGCAAAATGGTCAGCTGTGAAAAGGCACGTATAGTTTTTTGGGTGGTTACTGATGGTTATATGAAAATAAATATCAGATATTGGATGGATATACCAAGCCATTGCATAATTATTACTTCTATCAGGATTTTTCATCGGATTTTAATCTGTGTCTTATCTCGCTTATATATATATATATATATATATATATATATATATATATATATATATATATATATATATATATATATATATGATTCCGCTTTGTCTGTTTGTTTGTTTCGTTGTTTGTCTTTCTGTTCCACTTTATAACCTACTGTTATCTAATAGTGTACCAAAAACGGCACCAAAATGAGTCATGTTACGTTATCTAACATGAATGGCACCCATGTAAACGGGTGTATACGTTTCGTGTTTGTTTGTGACGTGTCCTAAATGAGTGACTAAATGTCTATTAATGGTTCTTTATATTCTGAACCCGTTTTATGTTTATATGCGTGCGTGTGTGTGTCATGTGTATCTTCGACATACTGGTATCTTCTCTGCTCACCGAACCTGGTCCATCCTGACGTCATCTTGTTCTTGGAGCGGGCTGGAACCTTTTTTGACGAAACACATTGACTCTAAGACGATGATTGGTTTTCATATTAGGTTTTATTTCACTTTCCAGGATGTCGTGCAGAAGAATAGAAAGTGAATTTCTTTGTTTGTGGTCTTAACCGACTACATTGCGAGACACGTCACTCGCTCCAAAGAGGGGAGGAGAGACAACCGTAATGCCCAACTAAACTCTGCTTAAATTCCAAGTTCCAACTCCCTGTGATATCCAGCTAACCGTATCAGAAGAGTCGCACGTATCGGCTCAGCTGACCAGACTTCCGGTAACGTGTCTATGATCTAGCTTTGTTATATTTTGACAGATTTTTTTTAAACATTAATCATATTCATCCCTTGTCTTCCTCTCCAGATAGATAGATAGATAGATAGATAGATAGATAGATAGATAAATCGCGATGGACAAATAGCTTGATCGATGGCTGGATAATTTATTGTTCTACCTATTTAATAACGTTACAAGGCGGAGCTTAATTAATTTTTGATGAGCCTTCATCAAGATATTATGCAGAGAACAAAGTATAATGGAATTTCTTTGTATACACAGTCAGAAATTAATATGTATCAATCACCACAATACAATATTTACGGTACTTGTGCATTTAACGAACCAGACGTAACTCAGCAGTTGCTCGAGTTTGTCCGACGCATGACGTCAACAGCCGGATGAAACCGAGCGTTGCCGATAAAATAAAAACAACGCTGCAACAAAATAACTGTAAAATGAAATTGTACAATGTAGAAACATCCAAAAATAAATAAGTAAAAAGCAAAAACCTACCGTTCATTTATGTTTTTTTTAGTAGTAGTATTATTGTTTAAAATTTTTTTCTCTTTGCAAAATAAATTCATATAAAACATAGTAATTATTTTTTAAATGACATTTTTTTCAACTATTTACGTAAAATGACCAACAAAAATTATATTTGTAGGATCATTTTTTTTTTTTACAAAAAATAGTAATTGTTTTTTATGAAACTTTTTTGTTGTTTTTTTTTCAACTATTTGCGTATAAAAAAAAGAAAAATCGTAAGAAAAAGGAAAGGAACAAGACTTCTTTTTTTTACGGGATCTACAAAATTAAGGCTGTGGTGGTTCACCGTTAAATAGTGATACCCCTGTCCTTCCACTTAATTCCAACAGTCCGACACGACCATGCGTGGTCCCCGGCAGAATGTATTTTCTTATTAGTGGAAAGAGGGTTTCGGCCTTTCTATTTGCTACATTAACCAAAAAAAAAAAAAAAAAAAAAAAACTCCTTTTCGGCGGGGACGGCGTATCCACCGAGGACCCAGACCGGCGTTAGACGTCTGCCGACGTTGTGTTTCCGGCGGTTGAAGAAGACAGACTCGTCGATTTCGACCGTATGGCCTGCTGGGCCTCCTATCTACCGGAGATTCCTGAGAAAGTAATCCTGGCATATTATATCTCACAGGAAATTCTTCCAGTCCACAATTGTGTGGCGTGACCGCAACCCACATTCGCGCTGGGGATTCCTAGTCGCCGCTATCTCGAACGCCCATATTGGAATTCTCGTCTGCTGCTCGACGAACGCGCACGCGCGTCGAGTTGACACTATGCGCGCAGCGTTTTGATTGGCTGATGACCATGTTTCGTTAGACAGCAGCAAAACCCGAGCTATAGACGTCATACGTCGGACAAAGCCGAGCAAATGCTGAGTTACGTCTGGTTCGTTAAATGCACAAGTACCATATTTACTTTAATGGTGGTCTCGGAGACTACTGCTCAAATATGGCTGAAAGATATATATATATATATATAAATATATAAATATATATATATATATATATATGAGCAAACATTTCATAAAATATGCTACAAACACTCTGAAATGAGTTAAAAACATATTTAATCTGAAAAGGAAACACTAGATAAATTGATAATCCTTAATCCGCGGAGTTTCGAAGAAATACTCTCCTTCTCATCAGAGGGTAGGAATTAGCAAAATGCCGGATCGGATTTTGCAAGCAGAAGTATTTGATGAAACAACAAGTAAGTCAAAGATCTTACTTGAAAACAAAATAAGTTAAGCAGAGGGAATATGGTAAAGAAAAAGGTGATTACACATGAATGGATAGTCTGGTGGAAGATAAAAAAATCCAGTGACGGTAAAATCCAAATGTAAAACTTCAAGAAAGTTAAAAGTTTCCATTCGTACAAGTAAAATCCAAGGAAATCCCGTAATTGGAAGAAGATGGTCCATAATAATCCAAAGGCAGAAATCCATGGAATAATTCACAAAAATGTGTACAAGGAAAAAAGAAAAGATGCCAATAATATTAATAAAAGAAAAAATAAGATATGCTTTTCACTATACTCCTGAGACATAAGAATAAATAAGAAAGATCAGGGGAGAGAAAGAGGAAAAAAATAATGATAAAAGAAAAATAAGATGTGCTTTTCACTCTACTTCCGAGACATAACTATAAATAAAAAAGATCTGGGAAGAAAAAAATGATAAAGTTAAATATAAAATAAAGGGAAACAAAAGTCCAAACGACCCAGACAGGAAATGTTAAAGTCGCGAAAATATACATAGGGCAGAATAATATAGGTCAACTGAAATGTACAAGTCATCACTTAAAAAAATGTCAGCAAGAGTTATTAAACGACACTAAAAGGAAAATAAATAAGGGAAATAAAAATAAATAAATATATAATAAATAAATAGAAAATAAAGAATAAATAAATACATAAAAAATAAAGAAATAAAACATAATAAAAAATAAAATATAAAATATAATATATAATATAAAATAAGATAAAATAAGAATAAAAAAAGAATAAAAATAAAAAAATAAAAATTATTTAAGGGGAGAAAATGGCCGGTATCTGCAATTTCAGGAAAAAAAGTAAGTAAATTCATATAGTAAAATTTAAGTAAATATACATACAAGGTATGAAAGTGTGGGTAGATTGATATATTAGACAGATAGGAAAGTTTAAAGAATAAAACAGAAAATGCAGATAAAAAACCGGCCATGCAAAGAAGAGATAAAGAATTAAAAA
Organism: Euprymna scolopes; assembly: GCF_053919585.1. NCBI lineage: Eukaryota > Metazoa > Mollusca > Cephalopoda > Sepiida > Sepiolidae > Euprymna > Euprymna scolopes. The sequence goes on from NC_136510.1 coordinate 90,830,889, forward strand.
ATAAAGGATTATAAAATTATAAAGTATTAAGAAGTATGTCGAAAAACGAAAAAGTTAACGAAAGAATAAAATATATTTTATATCTATATAAAAAGTAAAATAATAACTATGTAATTTCAAAATTGCCATAATTAAATTTGGACTTATGTTTACAGAAAAAGATCAGTTCATTTTTAGAATTTATTATATTGTTACTTTGAGGAGAAGTAATTATAGTTATAGCTTCGGTTGTACAGAGGCGACATGACTTAGAGCCTGGAGTATAAGACTTAACTTTTTTTTATAATAGTCCATTTGATTCAGAAGGGAGTATTGTTAGAGTTAAGTTTTTTAATTGAAGTGGTTAGAGAAGTTCCTTGGTTATTATTAGAATTATGGTTGTTAAAAGAAGAAATGTGGTTTGATATTCTTTTCTTAATTAATGTTGGAGTAGCGCCGATAAATATATGTACTTTATTAAAAGCTCGAGGTCTGGTATTAATATTAATTTGCTGATTTGTATTAGTTAAATAGTTTGAATTTTGTTCATAGTGTTCAACAAATAGTGGGGCAATGTCTGTATGAGGACTATTTTGGAGGGATAATGAGTGTTGTTAGTGTTAGGATGGCTGTTAGAAGAAATATTATTATTTTCATTAATATTATTATTATTATTATTATTATTATTATTATTATTATTATTATTATTATTATTACTAGTTGTATGATTGTAAATCGAAGGGCTGCTCGAATGATGTATTGGATTAGTAACTATATCAGATGGAGGATGGGAAGAAGAATAACTTGGAGACGAAATATTAGTGTCTGTTATGGGATGATTGCGTGGGAGCTCAGTAATTGTGCATGAATATATAACATCTTTGTGGATACAATCATTATTGAGTGGGCAAAGATATTTGTTATTACAGTTACAGTTAGTTTTGGGTTTAATTGGGAAAGGGATTTTTGGGGGCTGATTTAATTTTTTGTTATTAGATGTTTAGATCCTTGTACTAAATTAGGCATTGTTGAATAAGAAATCCAGATTGAATTTTTATTGAAAATAGAACTATATCTGTGTGGGTATTTGAAAGAGTTTTGTATAATGTTGAAGAATTCCTTAGGTATATTAGTTTTGACATTAAGACTAAATGGAGGATTAAACCAAATATCTTTCTTTCTCCTGATGCGACTAAGTGGGTTAGAGGCATTGCGATTAGTATTTTGGTTTGAATTATAAATATAGACTGGTTCATTGTTATTGATAGCGGCAGATCTTGTAATTTGAACTGGTTTCTTACGAGTCATATTGTGTGTGATTATAGATTTAAGGCGGCCTGAAGGAGGAACATGATTGTTGTATTTAATCTTTTCCTTGTACCCTGAGTTCCATAAATCATTATTGAAGAAAGTAGCATTTTGATTAAAAGGGTTTTTATCAGCAGAAAGAGCAGAAATTCTTCTAGAGACAGATGGTACTATAGATTTTATAATTGAGTTGGGATGGTTAGAAGATTTATGGACGTATAAAAGCGTAAGATTAGGTTTATGATAGGGGCTATGAGTTACGGTGTTAAGATTAATCTAAAAAATTTGAAGTTTTTTTTGTTTGGTTCGATAATTATAGAAAGGCCAAAGTTATTGAAGAAGTTATGTATTTTTTTAATAGTTTTGTTGTGCTCACTTGGTCTGGCAGTTGTAGTAAAAAGGGCATCGTCTCTATAAAGACCCCCTTGGATATGTTTAAAGTGGTATTTAAGTTCTTTCAGTAAGAAGAGTCCCACTAAATCAGTAACTTCTGCAGAGGCAGAAGCACCCATCAAGATGTAAAAATTATCAGGGGTATCTTTTCTAGTCCAAAGCTTATTGTTAAATTGTATAAGGGACTTTCTCGCTAGGAGAATTAATTTTATTTCTAAATTAGTTAAGTCAGAATTTCTTTTAGCAACGATAAGAGCCTTATTTAAAAGGATCGGAGAAATTGATTGATAATAATTTTGGATGTCAAATGTTATGAAGTACAGGAGGTGTTTATTTTTAAGGGAAACAAACCAATTAATTACAAAATCTGAATTAAACAAAAGAGGGAAACCTACTTTTTCTTTAATAGAAGGGAGGATTCTATCTAAGATATTTTTGCTTACAGCTTCTAAATCAGAGTTTGATGGGCAGTTCAATCTGATGGAGGGGTTGTCATAGAAATTAGGTTTATGATCTTTGAGGGTGAATCTAAGAGTACCCGGAGAAATTATTTCAGTGAAGTTATGAATGTTCATAGAAGTCAGAAAATGTTTAGCTTCAGAATTAATGGAATCTAAGGTCTTAGGAGGGACTATTTTATAAGATTCATTAATTTCTTTATACAAAAGTCTTTTATATGTAGGATAGTCAAGTTTGTAATAATTTTTTGTCTTATCAGCAGGGACGAATATATGTTTATTCCCTTTAACTTTTTCGGCAAAATTATTTATTTTTCGAGTAACCGGATTATAATGGTGTGTTTGTTTCTTAAATTTAATTTTTTTGACTAAATTCAATATAGAATTCTCGAATTCTTCGAGGTAATGGTTGTATTTGGGGTAGGCAGTAGTTTTTAATCCATAATATATATATATATATATATATACATGTATATACATATATATATACATATATTATTTAAAAATATAATTATTCGCTGACACGTGTTTTTTCGACTACAACTAATCAGAGTTGCTGAATCTAGTGAGATCATCTTATATATATATATATATATATATATATATATATATATATATATATATATATCCGTCTCTGTCTCTGTGTGTGTCTGTGTGAACAATATATACACCTTATTTGTTCATGGAAATAGGCCATAATTCTTATAAAAAATAATTTATTGGAATCGTTTATTTTCCTAGATTGAGAATAACGAGTTGAACGATAGAATCCTGTCGCCCTGGAAATAGGCGACATGATTCCATTTCCGTTTGATGAATATAAGTTTTTTTTGGGGGGGGGGAGATTGCAGACCATCTACTAGTTTGCTTGTTGCGTACAAATCCCAAGAGTGATAGAGGCTTTCTGTTATATCTGAAAGTGATACAATCCTCAACGAGCGAGATCGGAGATACGCCACTGTACAACTTATGCTCTCCACCGATTTAAGTTTTGACAAGCACTATAAAAATGGAAATCCAGACGGTTCAACGCTTGAGGGCACAGCTCAGCGAAGTTTCCGGTCAGGCTTATGGTCTTTGGTATAGTGCTGCAGCGCTTTTTTCTTTATAACGACAACTTTATAGTTACACTCTGTATTTATTTGCATGATATGATAAATATGGCCAATAATCACGAATAAGCTGCATAAGGGTAAAATAATTCACAGTCAGGGTGAAAAATAAAAATACAGTTTGTATTCATTTTATATATCGACATGATTAGTTTTACTTTAATTTAAAACAAAACTTAAATAAGTTTCTGTGTTTTAAAATTATAAAAAACAAACCTTAATCTATGTTCTCATACAATATTTATTGTGTCAAACATTGAAAGGTTCTGGAATTTTTATGTTCATCCATAATATATATATATATATATATATATATATATATATGATTTTTTTTACTATAATAATTAAATACCTACAGAAACTAGTGTTTCATCCTTTCGAGATTCTTCAGTGCAGGGTGTCATGATTAACACCAGCCAAACGACTCCGACCCCGCAGCACGAGACATCTCTGGATCGATTAGCGGAGACCGTATCCTTTCGGCTAGCATTAACCGCGTGAAATGGTGTTGGATTTTAAACATTTTTTTTAAATTTTAAATGTTTATTACGTCAGTCAGAGAGTGATCTAATCGTTATACGATGATATATGCATAAGAACTAAATTGAGCGACTTTAATTCAACTGAAAGTGCTCAACGATAAGAAATGAATTTCTTAAAGGGGTTGTCATAATTATTTTTTTACTATAATAATTAAATACCTATAGACACACGTAATTCATCCTTTCGGGATTCTTCAGTGCAGGGTGTCACGATTAACACCAGCCGAACGGCTCGATCACCGCAACACGAGACATCTCTGGATCGATTAGCGGAGACCGTATCCATTCGGCTAGCATTAACCGCGTGAAATAGCGTTGAATTTTAAACATTTTTAATTTTAAATTTAAATATATATATATATATATATATATATAAATTTAAATTTAAATATATATATATATATATATATATATATATATATATATATATATATGCATAAAAAGTCTTGTGATATTCGAAAGAATTCGTTTACTGTATGGCGGAGTAAACCATAAGACTCGCCTCCTTCTTTCTCTCTATTTTTGCATGTGTTAGATGATATAAATCATCTAAATTTGTTTACTTAAGATGTGCTCGTGAGCCGTATTGAATTTGAATACTTTCTAACTATTTAATATTTCAAATGTGATGTTCTTAGCTGTTAATCTAATCTTAATAAATTAACTTTGCCTTATTAATATAAAAGGAATAGGTTAAGAAATGTATGTCGTTTGAGTGAATTATTATTTTCTTTCAAAATACGCTAGTCTTGTAATGATGTTAGTATTAATGTATACTTTTTCACATCGACAAGTTACAATATTGTTTGAATAGTTGTTTTTAGCTTTTAGTTTTTTTAATCTTTTGTCTGACAATTTCTGTAAGTTTCTTATTCATTTTACGATTACTTATTATTTAAATCAAAAGAAATTAAAACTGTATATTTTTATGCCCAGAACTTTAAGTAACTAGTGAATTTCTTGGTATATATATGCCATCTAATGAAACACGTGTAAGTCACAATCATAATATAATATGAATGCGAATACTTTTGTGATATTTTTGTGAGTTTGGAAGATTTAAACAAGCTCTGAAAATGTAAATCCATTTTTATTGAGCTTAATTAATTGTGGCAATTTTGGATAACTTTATTGACTACATGTGAGAAATGTACATTTGGTAACAAACGTATGTAATCTACACAACCTTGGCCGGGAATGTTACTCCTCGTGTTTGACTCCGCTTTTTTAAATGTCTTTTTTGCTATGACCTCATAGATAACGTCATCACATAAGACGCCATCGTAATCAAGTATAATGCGCATACCTAAGCTATTTCTCTCTCTCTCTTTCTCTCTGTGTTTATATATATATATATATATATATATATATATATATATGTGTGTGATGATTGCAACGTCTTCTCAGGCGAGTGCCACTCCCTCAGCCACTTGAAGTCTATGAGCCCAAAAATGGCTTTTTTTTAGTCCTATCGGTGAATTCACACACTCGGGCAGGCATGACACAGAATAGGGTCATTGAGATCAATTATTACATGCTTCCAGCATTTCAAGCCTCCATGCATCACAACTTTTCCATCGCCACAGGTCCATTTTTATGGACAAAAGCCTGAGGGAGTATCTATACAAAGATGATGTTACAGAGTTTAGTTTTGTACAACAGCTAAGTCTTTCTCTCGGTTGAAATTTTGAGATCCAGAAACAAGCAAGAGCAAGATATCCAGCAACAGGTCAAACTGTAGACCAGCTTTATGCGGGTAATGCTCTCCCGATTTATGGTTTTTAAATCAGAGATTTGCTTCTCCTAGAATGGTTGCCTTCACCCCGGCTTACGGGAGCCCTCTCCACCCGAACACACACATGCATACACACAAACACACATGGTGCTAGTTGGCCGTTGACCCTGAAAAATGGTTCATTCGCCCTTTGGGCGAATGAAATCTCTTTCTCTCTCTCTCTCTCTCATATATATATATATATATATATATATATATATATATATATATATATATATATATATATATATATATATGAGCAAACAGTTAATAAAATATGTTAAAAAACACTTTGAAATGAGTTAAAAACATATTTAATCTGAAAAGAAATCACTAGATAAATTGATAGTCCTTAATCCGCGGAGTTTCGAAGAAATACTCTCCTTCTCATCAGAGGGTAGGAATTAGCAAAATGCCGGATCGGATTTTGCATGCAGAAGTATTTGATGAAACAACAAGTAAGTCAAAGATCTTACTTGAAAACAAAATAAGTTAAGCAGAGGGAATATGGTAAAGAAAAAGATGATTACACATGAATTGATAGTCTGGTGGAAGATAAAAAATCCAGTGACGGTAAAATCCAAATGTAAAACTTCAAGAATGTTAAAAGAATTTCCATTTGTACAAGTAAAATACAAAGACATCCCGTCATTGGAAGAAGATGGTCCGTAATAATAGTCCAAAGGCAGAAATCCATGGAATAATTCACAAACATGTGTACAAGGAAAAAAATTAATATTGATAAAAGAAAAAAAAATGTGCTTTTCACTCTACTTCCGAGACATAACTATAAATAAAAAAGATATATATATATATATATATATATATATATATATATATATATATATATATATATATATATATAGGGTGACCCCCCAAAATGGACCCAACTCTAATTAGACCCCGTTTCTTAGTGTTTTGTCTGAATGAAATGAAACTTTGGTAATAACTAATGTATTATATTCAAAACATCACAGCAAAACACTAGGATTTTTTGCCTTTTTCTCCGTTCTGCTGCATATGTTCTAGATATACATTCTATGCATTTTTTTTTTTGTTTATTGGGGTCACCCTGTATATATATATATATATATATATATATATATATATATATATATATATATTCTACTATAATGTTAAATAAGACGTACATTGTGAAAAAACAAACAAGACTTCGGACTGTTACCTTGTGATGTGAATAACTCAAAATACAGATTGGATCCCATTGTCCTCACTGCTATCAAAGACATTCACTTCGGATTTTACAATGAAATTTTGGATGTGAATTTTTATAACTCTGTCATTAACTTACCTTCTTCTTTTAATTGTGATTTTCCATGTCTCAGTGACTTTAGCAAATAGGGTGTAAACTTTAATATTTATTTGCTAATATTTTCTCCTCTGAAGTGATGGTAGACATCGGAATCCTATAGGATAAGGAGTTATAATATTACAAATGTATTCATTGTCTTACATAGAATAATAAAAACCTTTTGATTCGAAATTTGACCATTTTACTTCATACATTTTTTAAAATTTATTGAATGACTAAAATTTAATTTATTTGCTCTATATTGTATATTGAGCAATTTTTATTTAGATGGGATAGTCATTATATAATATTGCAGCCAATAATATTTTGTAAGACCTATAATCGCAGGTTTCCATACCGATTGTTAGATAACATTTTTGAAGTATATATATATATATATATATATATATATATATATATATATATATATATATATATATATGTGTGTGTGTGTGTAGGTGTGTGTGTGCGTGTAGAGACATGATAGTAAAAACAGAATTGTAGAAAGAAAGAAATATAGAAGTGAAGTATTATATAAGAGTTTAATAAACATGGAGAAAGAAAAACAAGCGAAAGCAGAAAATGGATAAAGATGTCGCTTCGAAGGCCCCTTTAAGTATATAATCTATTCCGTCGCTATTCGTCTTATATATCAGCTCTAACATGATATGCTCTTTGAAGTAAACAAACGCAAGCATACCTCATTTACCCATACGGCAGCAGATAGGGACCCACTCCCCGACACGCAGAACACTGCAGCCATCACGTAAACACAGACCCCTAGTCTTTCCATGCCGCACACTCGCACTGCATGATCTTCGTACTCCTCAAGATAGCTCAACAAATGCATGATGACATATTTTATTCGCCCAACCAGAATATTTGACCCGTACAAGCAGCACGTAACTCATCACGCTTGAACACGCCGAATGTGGATGGCTTTGTAATCTCCGACTTTGAGCCGAGGTGTACCCTCCGGTACAAATTAAGCACGGATATTTCATAACATTGAACGGTAAACAGATTTGAGATTTGGTAAAATTGATCTCAAGTTTCAAACAACTACATTTGAAATGACATTTAATACTTAATCGGTACCATTCGTTTATATCTATGTTAATTTAGAGATGAGGCAGGTGAAATATGTTGCCAAAGTTGCAACTAAAACCAGAAAACGAACTTATTGCTCCCAAACAAAAGAGGGATTGAACCTAGTAATTCAATTCCGCATCGTTCGTTCATTTGTTCGTTGATTCGCAATTTTCTCAATAACTAGGCCTTGGATTTTTTAAAACTTTGCATAAACGATAGTCATGGTGAAAGTGAACGGATTTCCGGAATAACTCTGGTCGAGTTCCTAGGAGGGGCATTATAAGAGTAACATATCTGTCATCAATTAAAATGAATGGCTCTCGTCTTGGGGAGGCCTCAAGTTTTGAAAGGCTTCTGGGCTTGACCTTTACTCCTGATCTTAAATGGAATACGTACATCAAATATGTTGCCAAGGCCGCTGGAAAAATGGTCGGATCCTTCTATCGATCCAGTAGATATCTCACTGCTGATGCAATTCTCTATCTATATAAGAGCCAGATACGTCCAAGGATGGAATACTGTTGCCACATATGGGCAGGAGCTGCTAGAAAAGACTTGTCCTGCCTTGATAGGGTTCAAAATAGACTTCGTGGCCTGGTGGGAGATGTCCTTTTCTCTTCGCTGCAACCTCTATCTCACAGAAGAGATGTTGCGAGTTTGTCTCTGCTATATCGTTATTTTCATTGAAAGTGTTCGACTGAGCTTCAATCTATGGTTCCCCCTCGCCAAACTTGCACAAGAAACACTAGACTAGCTGAAAACATTATCAATAATTTTCCCCACTCTTTATCTGTGCCTAAACCTAAACATAGATTCCATGATCAAAGCTTCTTTCTTAGAACTGCACGCCTGTGGAATTGTCTTCCGTTTTCCTGCTTTCCAGCTGTCTATAATATGGTTGTCTTCAAGTCCAACGTGAACAAGTTTCTGATGAACTGTTCCACTTAAGTTAACAAATTTACCGAACTTCCATTACTATTGGTTACTACATTGTCCTTTTGACTACTCTACACTCTTTAACCCTTATCCTTGAGTGGCCGATCTGCCTTGATAAGTAGTGACGCCTATGTAAAAAAAAATCGTTTGTCTCTAACGTAAACAAGTGCTTGATGAGCTGTTCCACTTAAGTTAACAAATTTACCGAATTTCCATTACTAACGATTACTATATTGTCCAATTGACTGCTGTACACTCTTAACCCTTATCCTCGAGTTGTCTCTAGGCCTTTATAAGTGTTTATGCCTATGTATGCATGATTTGATTTCCAAATTAAACGCAACCGCTGTGAGGAGCATCAACCGAAGAAAGGAGAACAGGTACTCGTCTTAATGTGCACATACAAAGACAGTCGATCAACGATCAACTTGCGAATTTAAAAACACGCTTTTATCATTTCGTCAAGTTTTTGAAATCAAACAACCCACCTTGTTAAGTCAATAATGCAATTTTATTTAGATTTATCAACTAGTGGCACATGATAAGAGAGAGTGATTTGGTCAATGGTGGATGTGTCTGTGTGGGGAAACGGAAGAAATGTCATCCACTATCCTAGTCACTACTTCTCTCTAACTGGTTTTCTGCTTTCTTGTGTCTTATATTTACATTCCATAAATTGGAGTTTGATTGTTCATTTATACTAGACTACTCGTGACCCGTTGGGTCAGTATGTTATATAAACTATGGAATTGATGTATGAGCGCGACACTTGTAATGTAAAGAAAATAGAGGTTTTTGTGACATTACAGAAACATTTCTATAAAAGTATATTAAAATGAAGAAGATCACATATAGATTTCTATGATTCGTCCTGTTTAGAATTGTTTGTTTTTGGAGCCAGTGAATGATAAGTGGTTTGTCCATATTATAGGTAAACGTGCACTGACCAGATACCATATTACTTAAAGTTAAATTCAAATTTTGATATATCTTTTAATTTAAACGCGAAAAAAAAAAACTATTGGGACGCTGAAAACGTACACAGTAAAACAATACGTTTTATTGTCACGTTGATTATTTGTCTATGTACACATGTGCAACCGGAAGTCGTAAACCGGATGTTGGCTTACAATACCCGTTACAAGGTCATTTGAGTTTTATAATTATATAGATTGACATTTTCATTAATTGGAATTCCTATTGCTTCATTGTTTTGCATTTTTAGCTAGTCCAATCTGAGTTAGAATATAGGACATTCAATATTATTCCGGCGTGGCTCATTATCTATGCAACACCAATAACAGCTTTGTATTACTATTGAAATAGACTTTATGATTGTTATATAATGGATTTCTTCGGTAGCAGACCGTAAGTCCTTGCTATTATATGAATTTAGAAACAAGCTCTATTTTAGTTGAGAACTTGTTGAGTCTAAAAACTGTTGCGAACACAGCTGAAGATTGTTTTGACGAAACGTCACAGTATAAATAGGGCGAATGAATACAAATTATTAAGTTGATATATGACGTAATTTATCGTCCGATTGTGACGTCACAAGATCAGGTGGGTGGGAAATCGAGAATTAGTGAAGGTTTGCCGAGACCACGGTTTGAGATTAGATATAGAAAAGTTTTTAGAGTTGTTCTTGGAAGCGAGAACACATATGTGCTTTACGATGTAGAAACTTAGGTTTATAAAAACCTACGGCGTTTCTATAAAAGAAAATATTGAGAAATATTTGATAAAAAACAAGGCCTCCAAGGAAACTTGTTCAATACATGAGCAATGCCATCGTTCTGTAACGAGATTTTTTGTAAAGTAAAAGAATTTTTGTGCCGTATATCACATTTTTATGTACTGCGTATTTATTTATATACTAGTGTTGGGACGATTGGTCGAAAAGGGAAACGGGGATCGGAAAAACGAAAAGTTTTCGGTACTGTAATCGGTATCATATATGGCATAATAACATTGACACACCAGTTCCCGTCAGATCACCGAAGTTAAGCAACGTCGACATGATCATTACTAAAATGGGTGACCAATTTGAGAAGTCTAGGTGCTGTATGTAGGAGGACGTCGCCACCTCCCTGCAAAAAGTTGCAAAAACCTAACGTCGTCATCTCCCCAACGGGGATATACATGCGACTGGGGACCACTTGTGAATTTCATACTCCCATGAAAGCCGGTAAAACCCTGAATAAGGTTGATGCTGACTGCACACACACACTGTACTCATTATCATGGAAGCAAGGAAAATATTTGAATCCTGCATATCAATATTATGCGAAACTTGTAGTTAAAGAAAGTAGAAATATATTTTGCAAGAAACCGAAGCTAGCCTTCTAGGACACGATATATACAATTGTATGCAAATTTGAGCATATTTTATTGGTTTTATAATGTAGGGTGTTTTTTACACATTGTCATAAAATTTTTAACCATTTAATAGCATTATAATCTTCGTGAAACCTGGAGATTTTAATGTAGTTTTGCCCGATAAAACCAAAGATATGAGCATTTCAATATTCTCTTTGGTTTTGATATATAAAGTAAATTTCACAGAGCATGATGGTTTTTGATATTGAAGGTCATCATGATCGTACCTATTTCCAAATTAGAGGCGAATTAATATATGTGAAATATTTGGAATCAAGTCTCCCCTTGCCGTTATTTCAAATTATTTGAAACCATCCATAACAGCAAGCTTTAGTCTTCTCGCATCAAGGCCATCTGTTTTGGGGATATATATATATATATATATATATATATATATATATATATATGTATATATATATATATATATATATATATATATATATATATATATATATATATATATATATAATGATTGCAACGTCTTCTAAGACGAGTGCCACTCCGTCAGACACTATCAGGCCATGAGCCCGAAAATGACATTTTTTAGTCCTGCCGGCGAATTCATACACTCCAGCAGACATGACACCGAATAAGGTCATTAGTATTCATACACACACACGCACACACGCACGCACACACACATACACACATATATATATACACGCATACATACATATATACACATACATGTCCATACACATATATACACATACATATCTATAAACCTACGCACATATATACATACATGCACAATACATAATGCACATAGATACACATAGATACAAACATACATGTATGCATATATGTATATATGTTTCTGTGTGTATGTATATGTATGTTTATATATGCATATGTATACGTATGTGTATATATGCATATATATATGTGTAGATAAATGCATATATATATGTATGTGTATGTATATGTAGGTAAATATATGTGTATCTAAATATATGTGCATATATGTATACGTATTTGTATTGCAAATGTATGTTTATGTGTGTTGTATTTGTTTATGTGTATGTATATATGTGTATGTAAGTGCATGTATGCATGTGTGTATGTATATATGCATATATAAACATACATATACATACACACAGAAACATATATACATATATACATACAAACACACATAAACATATATACATACATATATACATACACATATACATAAATATACATGCATATACATACACATGTATATATATACACATATACACATATACCTACATACATACACACATAAGTACATATAATCATGGCAGATCAATTATTACATGCTTCTATCATTTCAGGCCTACAATTCTTGAGGGAGTATCTATACAAAAATGATATTACAGAGCTTTAGCTTTGTACGACAGCATAATCTCTCTCTCCCTCGGTTCAAAATGTTGACATCCAGTAACAAGCAAGAGCAAGATAGTCAGCAATAAATCAAACTGCAGACCAGCTTAATGCGGGTACTGGTTTCCCACTTTATGGTTTTTTTAAATCAGAGTTTAGCTTCTCCTAGACGGATTACCTTCACCACAGCTTACGGGTCCCTGCCTACCCCACATACACATGGAAATAAACACATGCATGCACACATACATGTATACATACATGTACGCAAATATACATATGGATGTACACCCACACATCCAAACATACACACATAGAGGCACGCATATGCGCATATACTTACATATGCATATACACACGTACACATACCCATACATGTAAAATACACACGAAGGAACGTTCCAAAAGTAATAAATCTTCAATGATCAGGACGACGATGATAGTGATGGGTACGGTATAATGAGTTTGACATGAGAAAAAAAAATCTAATACAAACAATTTGTAGAAGAGACAATCACTCGTTGAAGTGTTTGTGCAACATTACAAATGAATTGATGTCGAAATCAAACGAAAACAAAAACCAAACGATCAGCGTTTAAAGCGGCTGGACTGTTTTTTTTTTTTTTTTTAATAAAACGTTTGTTTATAAGACTCACACTTCTGCTGTAGATAATGATGATGATGACAAATTTCACGCATTTTTTTTTTTACGAATAAATGGACATAGGAATCAGACAGAAACAAGAACCCAACTTATCAGTTATAATTCATGCTATAATTATTAATTTTACTTATTACAGACTCAATTGTTCTAAACTTTCGGTAATCCCAAGTTTAAGGGATCGCGATCACCGTGGGTACGGAGATTCGAACCCGGCTATTAAGCCATCCCTGACTCCTTTTGCAAAGAACAAATCGCCCAGCCAACATGAAGCGCACCGAGAAATATAGTTTAAATTTATATAAAGTGTAAAGGTTATTCAAGACAGCCGAGAGTAATCTTATGATTTTGATATCATGATCTGCACACGTGGGCTTCAGTGACTGACTTATATCATTTCAACGTAAAATGCTTAACAATAAGAACCGACGTTTCTGAATTTTTGTAGATTAGGACTAGTCATTCGTATTATTTGGATTCATCAGGCTACTGTTCTCATCTTGAGTATGCTTTTCAGAAGGTTACGGTCGATGTATCTTCCGACCTTCTTCAGGTATATCTTGTCGAACTTATGAATGTTTCTGTATGTTTCATTACCGACTTCTTAAAGGGGACTGACATAATTATTATTATAATTATTAATGTTAATAGCTACAGACACTAGTGCTCCATCTTTTTGGAATCATCAGTGCAGGACGTCACGATTATTTGTCAGGAGAATAAAACCCGGAGATGATGGAATTTTTTAAGAGCAACCATGTATTGGATAATAAACTTGGCGACTGCAGGAAGACATTTAACATTGCTTCAGTTAGAAACAGCATTTTCGGCGTTAACCGCACAGTTTGGGTGAGCGTATGTTAAGCATATACGTCCTTTTTTAGTATTTTTCCTATTTTTTCTTCTGCTGTTTTTCGGTTGCACGTATTTTTGTAGTAATTGCGTATTCGGCGCGTGCATACGTTAAATGGCGCGAATTTCGGCCAATCGCTGCTCGGAGCAACTGCATTTTTGTTTGCGAGACACGTGGGAATCTGTCAAAATTTTTTTTTTTTTTTAGGTGTGTGTGTGTGTGTGTGTACCGAGAATTTTATATCATTTACTCGCTTGGAAACGATGTTTTATTTATTTTTTTGTCATTGGTTTCGAGGAGGAAGTGGTCGGTGATGATTGAAAGAAATTGGGACCCTCCAGGACTAAAAACGAAAAAAAAAAAAAAACATAGAAGTTGCAAGTAGTTGTTATGGTTTTCATTTTGTTGTTGTTGTTGTTGTATCCACTGGTCATTGCATATAGTCAGTTGCATGTTTATTTTTGTACATTTGAAATGTACATAAATACAGTGTGAGAAGCGTAGACCAGGTGTGCGCAAAATAATAAGTACTTACACATACGCACTCAGAATGAAAAGATAACGAACAAAACAAGGTCTTGTGTACGATATGGAAAATAAAACGGCATCTTAGGAAGAACTCCATAATTTCCGTAATTATAGCAGCAACCAGGAGTATGAAAAAGAAACTCAAAAATTACATGACAGATATACCCGGTGAACAAAGCTCAGACAAATAAAAACCAATGAAAATAGAATCTTAAAAACGAATTTTCGGTTAAAGTGCCACTAATAGTAAGTAAAAGTTTGCAGTTCTGTAGCATGCTACTCCCCAGCTAAAACAAAGTTCTAAGACATTAATTATATATATATATATATATATATATATATATATATATATATATATTATTTCTTATATATATATATTTCAGAAATTAAATAGTTTATATATATATATATATATATATATATATATATATATATATATATATAAGTAAAATACGTCACGATATTGTAGTATTATATTTAAAATGTTTTACACAAAACAAAACAAGGAATACGAAGAAAAGGGGAATTCCTTATTTCTTGGAGTTTCCAAGATAGGTGCTTCTCCTCAGAAGAAAATACGTTAGCAAAAAATATAGAGAGATTATAAACCCTCATTTAATTCCGATACTCGATAATTGATACCGTTATTTTAATCTATCATCGGTAAAACCATTTTTTCCATGTCGTCGCTTAGCAACAATGATAGAACAATGGGCCGTGAAAAGTCTATTGCGGGTTAGTAAATAGCATGTTTTTTTTTGTTTTTTTGTTTGTTTGTTAGTTTTGTTTGTTTGTTTGCTTGTTTGTTTTTTGGTATGATGTGGTCTATATGTTCGAGTTCAGCACGTAAATTTCTTCATGTTTTTTTTCGTTAACTGCTAAGAACTTTATATAAAATTATTTTATAAAGACACACTAGGTTCTCTGCTAATACCACATATTTTGGACTAAGTTACTGCATGGAGGCATGTGAAGCTTCCTTCTGGGCGATTTCAGGGATTTCGATGACAATAAAAATGTAGCAGTGTGAAATATTCCTTGATCATCATTCAATCCCGGGTAACGTTGGGTCTCCGCGCAAGTATACACACACACACACACACACACACACACACACACACACACACATATATATATATATATATATATATATATATATATATATATATATATAATAAACGTTGTCTGTGTAAATGTGTTTCAGTGTGTTCTCTATAGACTCGAAAACGGCCGAGTCGATTTTTATGAAATTTCGCACGAAGATATTTTATGACACTTGCAGCGCTATTAGAAATGTTTTAACAAAAATAAACACCTTGCACAGCCTAACATCACAAGTGCATTTGAGAAGTTTTATTACCACACAATCCAAAAAGCCAGGCATATAAAATCAACAGTAGGTTCTTGATATGGCAGGAGCGCGTTCGAAACGTATGTTTCTGTTTGAAGCTCAATTGGCGCATTCTACTTTATTTTTTACTTTTAAACTTTAAATTAAGCCATTATCAGTGCACAAGCAGTAAGACTAGACACATAAACTTAACAGTAGGTTCTTTGATATGACGGGTGTGAATTCGAAGTGAGTGTTTCTGCTCAGAGTAGAATTGAAGCATGATAGTTGATTTTTATAATTCAAGCTTTTATATGTAAAACTATTTTATAAAAATCAACAGTAGGTTCTCTATAGTGCAATGTAAACTATAAAGTATTGTAGACTAAATCAATTGCGAGACTTATCATGGCATCGCGATGGGCCCCCAAATCGATGTTTTTTATTGTCAATTTTTGTGTCATTGGTGATGGATGATAGAAGTTTTCCGCGTTGATAGAGAGAAATTGGAAATCCTCGAAAAGAAGGAAATTGCAAATATTGATTTTTATTTTGGTGTTCACTTGTCATCGTTCTTAGTCAGGCACATGTTTATCTATTGTGCGTTTGAAATATAGATGGACCCAGTGTGAGAAGTGGAGATCAGCGGGGTGGGGAATTATAGGTATGCACACATACACATCTCCACACACACACACACACACACACACACACACACACACATATATATATGTATATCAGATATATATATATTATATATACATATATATAAATAT